>NW_027556098.1:379807123-380274623 GCF_003287225.1 Phascolarctos cinereus | reverse complement strand
ACCTATGGTCACTTCAGGCTCAGAGAGGGAGAGATCAGGGTGTACTTCATGGAGGGGATGGCATTGCAGCTGGGCTTTGAAGGATTGGGGGGGGGAAATGGGGGAACATAGTGGAAGAATCAGAACTGAGAAAGATAGGATGGGGATCTGAGAGCCTAAAAAGCAAGGTTGGTCATCCTCAGGCTCCTATTTCTTGCAATATGTCTCTGGTTATAGAATATAGAATGTCGGGGCAGCTAGGTGGCGCAGTGGATACAGCACCGGCCCTACAGTCAGGAGGACCTGAGTTCAAATCTGGCCTCAGACCAAACACTTGACACTTACTAGCTATGTGACCTTGGGCAAGTCACTTAACCCCAATTACCTTAAAAAACAAAACAAAACAAAAAAGAATATAGAATGTAAGCAGCTGAAGAACCAGGATTATTTGTTTCACTTTCGTATTTTTATCTACAATGTCCAGTAGAGCCCTTAGCCTATAAAAGTTGTTTATTAAGTGCTTAGGGCAGCTAGGTGACAGTGGATAGAGCACCAAGCTTGGAGTCAGGAAGACCTGTGTTCAAAACCAGCCTCAGACACTTGCTAGCTGTGTGACCCTGGGCAAGTCAATTAATTCTGTTTGCCTCAGTTTCATCTTTTCTAAATGGGGGTAATAATAGTACCTACATTCCAAAGTTGTTACGATAATCAAATGAGATAATATTTGCAAAGTGTTTTGCCACTCTTAAAGTCTTACATACACATTAATTTGCCATCCCTTTGACCTTGCACAAATTACTTAACCTCTCTTGGACTCGGTTTCCTTTCCTATACAATGGTCTAGATTGATGGAGCATAGACTTATAGATTTAGACACAGAAGTTGACAAGGACATAAAGAAATCACCTGTTCTCATCCCCTCATTTTACAGATTGAGGAACTCGGGCCCTGTCAGGTTAATTAACTCACCCAGAATCACACAACTAGTGTCTGAGTCAGGATTTGAAGTCCAAACTCTACACTCTTTCTGCTACACCACAGACCCAAGAACCCCTCCCTTCCCCCCCATCTGTGTTCTCTTTATTGCTGGGTGCCAGTGACTAGTGAACCAGTTCCATTTAACCACCAGCATCAATTAACTATCAGCTCTCACCAAACTGCTAACCAGTCTGGGCTGACTCCAGCACGTTTGTGAGAATAGCCCAATGACCTGTTTCACCTAGGTCCGTTACTACCACATCCAAAGAAGGACATAGACTGTCAAGAAAGGGATGGATGTCCCAGAGACGTCCCCAGGGAGGCTTTGGGCACAATAATCTTTGGGCCATGGCTAGAGGTGGGAATGCACAACGCTTCAATGTCAAACTGGCAGGAAGTCTCTGGTGGAGTGCCCTGGGGAATCTGCTTGGCCCTGCATTGTGCCACATTTTTATCAAGGACTTAGAGAAAGGTATAAATGGCACGCTTATCCAATTTGCAGATGACACAAAGTTGGGAGGGATTGATAACCCAGTGGATGCCAGAGTCCAATTCCAAAAGGAATACAACAGACTAGAGCTTAGGCTAACTCTGACACAATGAAATCTAGCAGGGGTAAACCTGAAGTCTTATACTTTGGCATTTAAAAAAATCTATTTCACAAGTATAAGATAAGGAATCTCGTAAATCAGTTTTTGTTCTGAAAAAGATCTGGAAGTCTGACTGGATCACAAGCTCAATGTGAATCAGAAGAAAGCAACTGTAACATTTGGCTGCATTTAAGGATTCAGAGCTTCTATGAGTAGTGGTGAGCTCTGCCTTTGTCAAACCTCCTCTGAAGTATTGAATTCAAGTCTAGACACCATGGGTGAAGAAGGACATTGATGAGTTGGGAATTCCCAGAGAAATCTAGGCTGGGCAATGGTCTTGAATCCATGTCACATAAGCTTCATTTGAAGGAACAAAACATGTTTAGCCTAGAGAAGAGAAAATTCAAGGGGGATATAAGAACTGTCTTCATGTATTAGAAGTACCGCCATGTGTAGTAGGGATTTGGTTTTTGCTGTTTGGCTCCAGAGGACTGAATCAGGACCAAGGTGTAGAAGTTGCAAAAAATGCCAAACATATGCTGTGTGCTCTGACCCTCAGTCCCAGAGTCAGACTGTTAAATCCCACCCCCTTTAGAGTTCCAGGGTGCCTTAAGGGCTTCAGAATTCTCTCTTCATGAATGTCATTAGCTCCAGCCCCAACATGTTCTCCCCATTGCTAGAGGTTCCAGTGACTAATGGACCAGTTCCATTTAACCACTAACATTGATTAGCTTTTACAAAGGAAGATATTGAACACAAACATTTCCCCCGATATCTCAGGGGCATATTCTCCCTTACATCAATGGGGGGAGAGAGATTCAACATCACTCAGTTCCTACATAGCATTGATCCCACCAAGTTCATGCATAGATGCAACATGACATCCAGATGAGTCCTGGTCAGCTTCCATTGACCTGAGTCAACAAGGTCACATCAGATCATCGATGTTAGCCTGGCTGCCAAACTCAGCCTGGATTCTGACTCTTAGCTCCCTCTTCTTACCTTTGGACACTCACAAGATCAGAGACTTCACTCCCATCACCTGGAAAAGAACAGAAAGGAACAAATGGTTCTTGGGGCCACATGTCTTCAAAGAGGAGAAGGTCCCAAGCCCTCCCTCCTTACAGCACTGTCTCCCACCAGATCATATATGAACCAAAAGGGCTGAGGCTTAATTATCAGGAAAAAACATCCTAACACTGAGAGCTGTCCCATTCCTTGCAGGTCTTCAAGCAGTGGCCAGGTGACCACTTGTTGGGCATGTTCTAGTAGAGAATCCTTCTGGACATGGATTGATTTGAATGGTCCCTAAGGTTCCTTCCAACTTTCAGTTTTTGTGATCCAGTCTAGTGAAGGCTGATCCCAGGAATGGGCACATCTTTCCACCAATCTCTCATTGGGACGCCTGATTCCACCTTTCCTTCATGCTTCCGGTTAGCTCAAAGGTTTTCTAGAGAAGAGTAGAGTCTCACTCAGGTGTCTCTGATTGGTTTCCCACCCTCAAAGTCACAGGCAGAGAGACAAGAATCAGCCAGGAAACTAGAATTTTCTAACGTGGAATTGCTAAGCCTAGAAGATTCAGATATGGGAAAGAAGAGGAGACCAAAGAAAGGGCAGAGCAGAAAAGAAGAGAATTAAGGGGCACAGCTAAAGAAAGGACAATTTGATGGACAGAGCAAGATTAGGGCAGAAAAAAATACAAATTTTCCCTAGTACCACAACAGTTGTAGCAGAACTGGGATTTAAGCCCAGGACTGTCGAATTTAAACCAGTGCCCTTTACAATATACCACCCTGGGGTCCCTGACGACAGAGAAGTAGTAAGATCAGAGCTTAAAAGAGTTCAAACCTTCAAGAATCTGTCATTTGGTTAGCCCAGATACTGAATCCCAACCTACTTACTCTATGGCTTTAAAAGGAAAAGGACAGTTGACTCACAGAATCACACCACACTCCCACCTCCAAGAATTATAGCAGGCTGCCCACCCCACTACTCCCATGCCCGAAATATTCCCTCCTCGCCTCCTTCAAGAAGTTCACTCAGATACCAACTGCTCCATGGAGTGCTCCTTGATCCTCCCCACCCAGCTGATCTCTCCCATTCTCCGTCATTTCGGTCCTCCTTCTGATTGGATGGATCCTCCCAAAGCTTCCACTTAAGGATGACCCAGAGTCAGTCATGCTTTTATTTTTCACCAGGCTGCACATGGGACTTCTCTACCATGCCCTAGAAACCTGGAAGATCACTCTAGCCTGGGAATTCATACCACAGAAGCACCCTCACTTTTGGGGTCCCTCCTTCTGATTGGATTGCTTTCTCCCAAAACCTCCATTTAAGGAGGACTCCCAGGCCAAAGTAATTTCAGCTCTTCCCCTCCACCACCACCATTTTCAGATCCCTTTGATGCACTTTCTTCCTCTGTTAGAATGTAAGCTCCTTGAGAGCAACAACTATCTTTTTTGCTTGTATTTCTATCCCAAGTACTCGGCGCAATACCTGGCATACAGTAAGTGCTTAATAAATGCATGTGGAATATCATGTTCAATTTGGTGTCATACTCCCATACATGCCTCACGTTTGTAGCCTGGCTGTTGAAGGAACCTTGGAGGTCCACGGAGAGGGAATTATTGAACCTATGCAAACTGGGAAAGGTATGCCTACACACACTCCCAGATGTTACAGTCTAGATTGGAAACTCCTTGATAGCAGATATCGGGTCATTTTTTTCTCTCTTTCTCTAGCACTGAGGTACTCAATTGGTGCTTAATATTTGTGGAATGGAATGGAATAATGATAATAATAGCTAGAATTTATATAGCACTTTAACGTTTGCACAGCATTTAACAGATACTATCTCATTTGATCCTCATGACAACCCTGGGAAGTAGGTGCTCTTATTATCCCCACTTTACTGATGAGGAAATTGAGGAAAGAGAGGCTAAGTGACTTGCCTAGCACAGTCAGTAAGTGTCTGAGGCAGGATTTGAACTCAGGACTTCCTGACTCTTAAGTCCAGCACCTAAATCTACTGCAACACTTAGTTCTCTCTGATGCTGCCCAAAATCTACTCATGCATCTGCTGTTCTGCCTGGTTTCAACTCTATGGACCAAGATGCACTGGCACCAGGGTACTCCCTGCCCCCTGGTCTGCCTTCTTGTATGTTTTGTGTTCCCTCCCATTAGACTGTGAGCTCCTTGAGGGCAGGGACAGTCTTTTTTAATAATTCTATCCCCAGCACTTAGCATGGTGCCTGGCATATAGCAGGCACTTAAAAATGTTTATTGATTGGATATTGTCTCAGCCCCTCCTAGAACTGGGGGAAGCTGAGTTCCACAAAAGGGAGAAGAGTTCAGCAACCTACATCCTCCTAATACCTCAAGAATCTGTGATTTTGTTAGCGTGGGTGCTCTGTCCCAAAATATTGTTGTTGTTGAATCATTTTAGTTGTGTCTGATTCTTTGTGATTCCACTTGGGGTTTTCTTGGCAAAGATACCGGAGTGGTTTGCCATTTCCTTCTCCAGTTCATTTTACAGATGAGGAAACTGAGGCACACAGGGTTATTAAGTGACTTGCCCAGGGTCGCACAGCTAGTAAATGTCTGAGGCTAAATTTGAACTCAGGTCCTCCCACCTTCAGGACAGCACTCCGTCCACTGCTCACTTAGCTTCCTCTTGCCCCAAGACACTAAATACCATATGACTAAGACAAAAAGGGCAATTAAAATCATAAGATTGTAGAAGGGACCTCAGAGGGCATCTGGTTCTAGCTAAGCAAGGATCCCCTCTCATCACATAGCCTAATCACTCCCTCAGGTGCAAGTGCCCCCTCCCAAATTACCTTGTATTTACTTCATTTTATTTTATAGTCACATATGTATCTACTTCTTTATACAATGTAAGCTCCCTGAAGGTAAGGATTACTTCATTTTTTTCTCTCTGCATCCCCAGATCCTAGTATAGTGCCCAGCACACTGTTGGCCCTTCATATATGCCTATTGGTTGATTGATATCCAGCAAGTGGTCATCTAATCTTATCTTGAAGACCTCAGATAAAAGGGAGTCCAATGTCTCCTGAGGCATCCCATTCCTCCTCTAATTAGGTCTTACTGTTGGGAAGTTTTTCTTTAAATAAAACTTAAATGTGTCTCTGTAGTTTATCCTCCTTGCTTCTGGTTCTGCCTTCTGGGGCCAAAAACCAGTCTAATCTCTGCCTCACATGACAGCCTTTCATATATCTGAAGGCAGACGTCATTCTCCACCTGCCCAAGTCTTCTCTAATTAAACATTCTCAGTTCCTTCCACTAAGTCTAGGGTCTTTGACTGGGCCTTCCTCTGGAGGCTCCCTCATTTATCCACATCACTTCCAAATTGTGGGTCCCATGACTTACTGTCTTTGATCATTATCCCATCCATTCCAATAAAGGTTCTTATTCTTTCTACAATCCCCCTCTTTTCCTCATGTAGCTTTTTTAATTAAACTAAAATTTTTTAGTTTTCCTCACTAGCCTCAGCTCATTCCAAGCTTTAGCTCTACCAACTTTATTCTTAGAGGACTCTGTCACATTTTTGCAGTCATTTCCTACTTACTTCCATTGGCTTCCTTCTTCAGTAAAACACTTAAAATCTAAGGTGGCTGATGAATTTTGTGCAAAGCCACATGAGCCCTTCAGACAACTCCTCTTTTTCCTCCTAATCAGAATTTTTTCTTTATGCCTCCACAATTTTATTCATTGTAACTTCCCATCCATCCAAGGCCAGCCTCCTAAATAGAAATTTAGTTCCTAGAATCCTGTTTATTTTTTCTCCAAAGATTTTAAAAACTGTTCTCATAAAAGAAAGATCTAAGGTGCCTATCCACCTACAGCCAGTTTTCCTTCCCTTTTCTATCACAAACCATAAGATGGAGTGGTCACCAATCCCAAGGGTCCACTTCATTTCTACTCAAATAGCTAGTTTCTGCTTGTTGATAAGAATTAGGTCCAGAATAAAAGTCCCCTGTGTTGGTTTCTCCACTTTTCAATGAATAAAATTCTCATTAAGGCAACACTAAAAATTGTGAGCTGCTCTGCTTTTGACAGAGAGATAAAAACAGCAGGAGTTGTCTGGATAATTGAAATCACCCACCCTCATTCCATTATGATGTCACGTCTCTATGCCAACCTTGGGTCTATTTCTCAAATTCCTCATCTATTTCCTCTTTCTGTCCCAGTGGCCTATAGCATACTCCAGCGACAATAAGGCTCCTGTTTCTGCCTCCATTCATCTTAACCTAAATAGGAATTGAGGTGGAACCATGAGTGGGCAGAATACTGAGTCTGGGGTCAGGAAGATTTGAGTTCAAACACTGCCTCAGACCCTTTCTAACTGCATGACTTTTGGTAAGCCACTTACACTCTCCAGGCTCAGTTTCTTCATCTGTAAAATGAGGTTAACAATAGCACCTACCTCCCAGGGTTGTTGTGAGAATTAAATGAGATAATAATTGTAAAGCACTTAGCACAGTGTCTGGCAGATAGCAGGCACTTAGTAAATGCTTTCCAGGGGCAGCTAGGTGATGCAGTGAATACAGCTCTGGCCTTGGAGTTCAAATTCAGCTTTCAGACACTTAACACTACTAGCTGTGTGACCCTGGGCAAGTCACTTAACCCTGATTGCCTCAGCAAAAAGCAAAAAAAAAAAAAGTGAATGTTTTCTTCCTTCCTTTTTCTTCCTTCTTTCCTTCCTCCCTTCTTGCCTTTCTTCCTTTATTCCTTTGTTCTTTCTTCTTCCTTCCCTTCCTTTCTTCCTCCCTTCCTTTGTGTCTAAGCAGGAACCTACGTATGATACTCCAGTATGCTCCTGAGGGTAACTTCCTCACATGAGTAGTCTTCTTAATTTCCAACGATACTCAGTGCTCAGCCTCAGCTTTCACCTCGGCCTTCCAGAGTCATTGATCAGACACGGGCTCTCAGCCCACCCTGTCTCCGTCATCAGCCTAGGAAGTCACATCTGCTTCTTTGCATTGGAATCTTTTCCTAGGGCCAGGGAGGGGCTGTCTTGCCTTGCCACTTATCCACACTGAGCATTTTTGTCTCTAGATATGTCTGGGGCCATGTTTGCTGTTACTGGATCTTTCCTTGAATTTTATCTCCTGTGAATTTCCGGGCATCTCAGCTGCTACTTTTCCTACGTTATTGCTCCTTTCTCTGGTATCCAGGTCAGTAGAGAGATGTAAGCAGTTTTCTTCCCACCTCTCCTTTTTTCAGCTCTAAGTTGTTTCGATTAGATTTTAAGGCACTTTTAGCTCATGAAGGGACTTGTCAGTTCCCTGAGCTGTCAATCCCAGCTGTCAATCTAGGGGAAAAGAGTGCCATTCTTGGGAATCATTGAGAAGACTGAGTGGCCAGACCTATGAAGGAGCAGCCCTTGTGTGGGGGAGGGGTCACTGGATTTGGTCCTTTGGCCCTACCATGCTGTAAAGGACATTGTCTGGGGGCTGTGGGTCGTACTAGATGGTCACTGAGGTCCCTGTCCAGTCTCTGATCTCCCCTGGGAATCTCTCTCTGAGAGTATTTGCTCTGATGAAGCTGGGCAGATACAGACTTTCCCTCTGTATCAAAGAGGTCAGGTAGAAGCTGGAAACAGGCTTTGATTTGGGGACCCTGGAATGCCTGCAGAGGCTGGTGGAATAGTAAGTGGATAGGTCAAGGAACCCAGAGCCAGACATGAATGAGCTCTTGCCTACAGTCTCGGGTTCATTTCTCGCTGTCTCAGCCAACAATCATTTCAGAAACTACAAAAAGGGGACCCTCCAGCCAGGGGCAGCAGTAGCAAAGGGCCTGCTGAAATTGTTATTAGCACTTTCAAATGCAACAGACTTAGAGACTCACAGACATCAGAACTGAGAGGTGCCTTAGGACACAGGATGTCAGATCTGGGAGGGCCCTTAGAACACAGGATGTCAGAGCTAGAATAAGCCTTAAAACATGTATAAGGGAGGTGTGTGTGCTGTCCAGGTAGGTTATGTGTGTCCACATGGTTCTGTCTAGATATAGCTTGAAGTGAGGCAAGAATAGCTATCTCTTATTTTATTTGACCCTCACAAGAGCCCTCTGAAGTAGGTGCTACTATTATCTCCATTTCACAAATGAGGAAACTGAAGCAGAGAGAGGTTAAATGACTTGCCCAGGGCCACACAGCTGCACCCCTCCCAGCTCTGACATGCCATGTTCTCAGGTCCCTTCCAGCTCTGAGGTAGGATTTGAACTCATGAAAATGAGCCTTTCTGAGGGGCAGCTAGGTGGCTCAGTGGATAGAGCTCTGGCCTTGGAGTCATGAGGACGTGAGTTCAAATCCAGTCTCAGACACATGACACTTACTAGCTGTGTGACCCTGGGCAAGTCACTTAACCCCGATTGTCTCACCAAAAAAAAAAGAAAAGAAAATGAGCCGTTCTGATTCCAGGCCGACACTCTATGCACTATGGCACCACCTAGCTGCCCTCTGCAGGCTGCTATACTGGTGAAATCCAAACCTAGTCCTCTCCCATCTCTGATTATAGGGGCAAAAGCCCTGGACCTGCTGTCCAAAATACTTGAGTTTAATCCTGGTTCTAACAGTTGTTTAACAGTCAACATCAACATCTTGGCAGCCAATACAAACTCATGGGGGGGGGGGTTTAACTCTTTCCTGTCCTCATTGGTGGCTACCTCCCCTACAGCACAATTTCAGGCAGATTCTAGCTTGGATTCACTCACAACTCCCCAGCCACATTCTTGACAATCTCACAGCCTCGCTGTCAACCTTGCTCCACCCTCACCCTCGCACTCCTATCCGCCAAGTTCTGGAATCATTACCAATTTAACTCTGCCATCTTTGCTGGAAAGAGTATGTTAATCTACTTCCCCAACTCCCCCCCCCACTCACCATCCCGGCCGTAGTCAGGATCCAGGCACCCCTTGCTGACCGATATTCCCCTGTGTGTGTCGTCTCCTCCAATTAGAGTGCAAGCTTGTCCACATCAGCAACTGTTTTTGCTTCTGTATTTGCACGTCAGCACTAAGCATGGGGCCTGGTACATTGTAAGTGTTTAATAAATACTTTTTCATTCATTCATTCATCTCTCTGAGTCTCAGTTTCCTTATTTGTAAAAATGATTGTATTAATGCTAATACTACCTAACTCATGGGGTGATTTGTGAGGCTCATCACACTCCATAAATGTCATCTATTATTCTTATAGATCAGTAAGCTATACACAGAACGGAGAAATCACTTCCCAAGTTTATAACTGTTATTAATGATGACGATAACTAACATTTATATAGCGCTTACCATGTGCCAGGCACTGTGCTAAGCACTTGATAATAATTCCTACAAAGGCGTGCTGCCAAGTGAGCCTCTTTTATTCTCACAGCAACCCTAATAGGTTATTATCCCCATCTTACAGATAGGGAAACTGAGGCAAACAGAGGTTAAAATGACTTGCTTAGGGTCAAACAGCTAATAAGTGTTTGAGGTCAGATTTGAACTCGGGCCCGCAACTCTATCCACTTCACCAGCTAGCTGCTCTGTCAAAGTCAGACCCGAAAGCCAAATCTCTAGGTCACAGTCCAATACTCTTTCTACCATATCGTGCTGCCCTTCTGCAGGAGAACAAAGGTGTGGTGTATCCCCTCCCCAGACCCCATAGAGAGAACGGCCCATTTTGTGCCAGGCACTGGGAAGGACAAGTCACCCCACCCTTGGGATCCTCTCCAGTGCTAACAAAGGTGAGACATAAGGTTGACTTTGCTCTCCCACCCTTCAGCAAACATCACCAGCTGTTCTGCCTCCTGCCCTCGATGGCCAGGAACGTCACAAGATGTCCCTGAGAGATAAGACTCTAGGAGTCAACTGGAAAGACTCCCATGATGAGCCAGGGCTAGCTCCCACGGTCTACGAGTGACTCACTTCACCTGCTCCCCGCTACCTCTCTATTCCTTCCGAAGGCACGGGATAGAAAAAAGCTGACATTTCAGGATACGAAAGATGAATGTGGAGGTCAAAGAACATCTTGAGGGTCAGGGGGAGAAGACTGGGTCTGAAGCCAGGGGACCTGGATTCAAATCCCAGCTCCATCACTCACTACCTGTGGCAAGTCACTTAAGGAAAAAATAAAACCTCATTGTGCCTCAGTTTCCTTATCTGACACTAAGGTGCCTCCTAGCTCTAAATCTGCCTTAGATAATAGAGATTGTTTGTTCTATAGAGAGATCTTATAACATCATCTCTGGCCTTTTCCAAAGCTGATGGGAAAGAGCCCAAGGACTCTCTTTCCACCTCTTACCTCTCATTCAAGGAATTTTCTTATTTTGGTCTGGATTGTCTTTTCTTAAAAGTTACTGAAATGGATTGAATCAAGTCACTCAACAACTAGATTGTGGGCTTGAGAGTGGGATGGTTGGATTTTCATGTAATTAGATCATCTTTAATGGGCTTCTCAACTCGAAGGGCCCTCCCAGCTCTGACATCCTGGGTTCTAAGGGCCCTCCCAGCTCTGACATCCTGGGTTCTAAGGTCCCTCCCAGCTCTGACATTCTATGTTCTAAGGGCCCTCCCAGCTCTGACATCCTGGTTCTAAGGGCCCTCCCAGCTCTGACACTGTGTTCTAAGCTCCCTCCCAGCTCTGACACTGTGTTCTAAGCTCCCTCCCAGCTCTGACATCCTGTATTCTAAGGGCCCTCCCAGCTCTGACATTCTGTGTTCTAAGAGTCTTTCTAACTCTGATATTCTAAATTCTAACATCCCATGATCTATGTTCTAAGAAATATTTCTGGGGCAGCTAGGTGACACAGCACATAGAGCATCGGCCCTGGAGTCAGGAGGACTTCAATTCAAATCCAGCTTCAAATATATGATACTCACTAGCTGTGTGACCCTGGGCAAGTCACTTAACTCCAATTGCCTCACCAAAAATAAATAAATTTAAAAAGTATTTCTAACACGCTCTGCTTTGGTCTCCTGTGTTTCTCAGACCTCCTTTTACCTTGAATGTGATATGTCCATGACACTATGTATTTTGGATACATTAACAGTTGTATCCCTGCATGTTCTTTCTCCCAGTAGAATGTAAGTCCTTTGAGGGCAGGAACTAGCTCCCTTGCCTTTGTACACCCAGGCCCCAGAACAGTGACTATACATAGTCATAGCAAAATGAAAGAACACCCGTTAAGTACTTTGCAAGCCTTCAAAGCACTTCATAAATACTAGCTATTATTGTTAAGTATTTAATAAATGTTTGTTGATTGACAGCAGTTTCGGTCCAGGTTCTATTTGACCGAACATTCCTGTCTGCTGTTCTCTGATACTCTGGACACTCTAGAGAGAGAGCCAGGGATGGGTCTGGGCTTCCTCCTCCTGGGGGACAATGAGAACAGCCCCTCACATTTTCTATTCTTTTAACTCAAAGCCATGTCCATTTTCTCGCTGACTCCTCCCCACAAAGCCATATAAAGTAGAAGAGACAAGGATTACTATTCCCTTTTTACAGATGTGGAAACTAAGGCTAAGAGATGAAAAATAATCGGAGCAGCAGTGTTTCCATGTTTAGGATGGAATTTTTTTTGGTGTTGTTCAGTTGTTTCAGTAGATATCAGACTCTCAGTGACTCTATTTGGGGTTTTCTTGACAAAGATACTGAAGTGGTTTGTCATTTCCTTCTCCAGCTCGTTTTACAGATGAGGAAACTGAGGCAAACAAGGTGAAGTGTCTTGCCCAGGGTCACACAGCTAGTAAGTGTCTCAAGCTGGATTTGAACTTGGGAAGATGAGTCTTCCTAACTCCAGGCCTGGCGTGCTATGCACTATGGCACCCCCTAGCTGCCTGAATTTGGAACACTGGCCTATAAATCAGAGAGGTTTATGTTCTAGTCTCAGCTCTGTTCCTATCTCCATTTGTAATCTTGGAGAGAAGGCAGATAAGGCAGGGACTGGATGGTAGGATAGTGAGAGCCTAGTTTGGGTGTCAGAACAATCAAAGAAAACTTAATGCAGCACCTATGATGATGCCTCTCACCTATGACACCAGTAAAAGTTATCCCAGATTCAAGGCACCCTGTGGGGCAGTAATCATTCACAAAGTCACAGCTCAGAAGCCCCCATCAATGTATTTACTTCTCATATTCAGCCAGAGGACAAATTACTTCGGGGGGGGAAAGACATTTAGACAGAGAGCATGATAAATGAGGTAAGAAGAAAAAATCCTCCCATTTATTAATATGTTTCACTCTCCTACAGATTACCAAAGAACCAGAGCGGACAGAACACTTACATAGATTGCACTCATGACCATGGAACATGCAAAGATGTAGGGAACACACATGGCTAGGAAGCATGCATAAAAGGACCCCTACCAGGAACTTGTGTGACCAGAAGACACATATGTAAGAGACACATGTGGCCAGGACACAGATGTTGCCAGGTAACTCACGTCTCTGACAAGACTACGTGTCTCCGCTACACAAGACACTGTACTGGGCATCTCTGGTTGTCAGGTTCTTCTCTGCTGTCATCTATTGGGCTTCGGGTCTTCAGGACCATCTATTGGCTCTCTGCCCCCACCTACTAAGGTGTGCTGCCGAGTTAGCCTCTCTCTGACAAAGGTAAGAGTTCATTTGGTGCATAGCATCTGGGGCTATGAGTCACCACCCTAATGAAGGGAAGCTAATGAAAGCCAGTAGAAGTCCTTTCAGGCCAGGATCAAGTCCATTCTTCAAATAATCAACAAACATTTCTTAAGGACCTACTTAATATGTGCCAGGCACTGCGCTATGGATACAAAGACAAGAGTTGTTTCCCTCAAGAAGCTTCCATTCTATATACAAAGTAAGTACATACAAAATAAATCTAAAGCAATTGAGGGGAGGTACTAAAATATGGGGAGATCAAGAAGGTCCTCATGAAGAAAGTTACCCTTGACCTGAGCTTTGAAGGAAATTAGGAATTCCAAGAGGCAGAGATTAGAAATAAGTGCATTTTGGTGAGGGAGCACAGCACGTGCAAAGGCCTGGAAATGGGAGATGAGGTGTCACGCATGAGGAGCAATATAAAGACCGATTTGACTAGACCAAAGGGTATGTGAAGGAGAGTAGTAGAGAATAAAACTGGAATGGCAGGTTGGAGCCAGCTTGTGAAGAACTTTGAAAGTATCAGAGAAATTTGAATTTGATCTTAAAGTTAATAGGAAGGCAATGGGTACTGACTGCCTCTTGCTGATTTGAGGCCTACAGTCCTAAACAACCTGACTTAAGGTTGGAAAATTCCTTGTAACTCATGTTTTTTCACCTATTGGGCATCCTGTGTTTCCAACACTTAATTTGGGGCATCTGTCCACCCTAAAATAAACCCAGGAGGCATGTACAGAGTAGAACCAGAAATCCCACTTGTTTACAACATAATTTGGGATTGTCATGCAAATGTAGCTGTACAACTTAGCCAAGTAAGAAAGATCATTTGTCCTCGGTCCACATTTTTGCCTTTGTCATGTGTATTAGCCAGCAACATCAACAAAAACAGACAAGGGCAGCTAGGTGGTGCAGTGGATAGAGCACTGGCCCTGAAGTCAGGAAGACCTGAGTTCAAATCCAGCCTCAGACCAAACACTTGACACTTACTAGCTGTGTGACCCTGGGCAAGTCACTTAACCCCAATTGCCTAAAAGTTAAAAAAAAAAAAAACCACCACTTTTCTGGCCAGTGTAAAAACTTGTATGCTCTTCACATTGGAAAACACATACTCCAGACTGCTAGGTCCTCTCTTCCTTGGTCTTGAAGAATCCTCAAAAGATCAATAGGACAAGTGCCAGGGTCATGAAAAGTTTCCAGAGCTCTATCCTATGAACTAGTTTGATGGGAGGTTGTCCCATCCTGGTCCACGCACCAAATTGACTTGGCCTATCAAGGGTCCAGACATCTTCTTCCCCAATCTCCTTCTCAGACCCTATTTTCCATTCATGCCTGTGTCTCTCCATTCTTCTCTCCTTTGTCAGAGAGCACTCAGTCTCAATTCCAGAGAAGAGACGGTTGTAAGAAAACTCCTCAATGGAGGAAGGGAAGGAGGGAGAAAGGTGGGGAGAGCTGGGGTTGGTGTTTCTGAAAGTTAAGTCTAGAGCTGGCAGGAACCACTGAAGCAGTCTCATGCAGCTCCCTCATTTTGCAGAGGACTGTGACCCCAAATCCAGTACATCGCACCACTCAGAGAGCTATCATGCCACTGAATGCCCCTACTGCCCCCTCCCGAGTAAACACATATACCTTTGGATGAAAGGCAGCGGACTGTGCTCTTTGGTATCAAAGGAGCATGGGAGATGCCATGGAAGTTGGCATTCTACACCACAGACCGCTCTAAATCAACTCAGATGGTATCCCTTTCTCCCCACTTAAATCGCTCACAGCATGCAGCTCTCCTATCTCTTTCTTTGGTTTGAATCCTGACTGATGCTAACCAGCTCTGTGGCACACCCTACCAACCCAACTCTGAGCCTCACATTCCAAGAAGCAATGTGTTATATAGTTGAGGAAAGGACCTTGATTTGGAGGTAGCAGACCCAGGCTAGGATTCTCGCCCCTGTCGTTTACTATCTTATATGACCCTGGGCGAGTTTCTTCTCTCTCATCCTCATTCTCCTCATCTGTAAAATAAGAAGGCCTCCTAAGGTCCCTTCCAGCTCCAAAGCTACGATTCTCTTCTGTAAGATGGGGATAATAATCCTCGTACGCCAGAGGGTTCTTAAGAGATGAATAGGCTTACTAGCTGTGTGACCCTGGGCAAGTCACTTAACCCCGATTTCTTCACCAAAAAAGCAGAGAGAGAGAGAGAAAGAGAGAGAGAGAGGGAGGGAGGGGGAGAGAGAGAGAGAGAGAGAGAGAGAGAGAGAGAGAGAGAGAGAGAGAGAGAGAGAGAGAGGGAGGAGGGAGGGAGGGAGGGAGAGAGAGAGAGAGAGATGAATAGGGCACTGTCTTTAGTGTCAGGAAGATGTGGGTTCAAATCCTGCATCAGACACTTACCAGCTGTGTGACCCTGGACAAGTCTCTTAACCTCTGTTTGCTTCAGATTCCTCGTCTGTCAAAGGAGAATATTGAGCTGGCTGGCTTCTAAGATACAAAACGTATGCAGGAAAGCAGATATACAGTAATCTGAGGAAGAAATGTGCTCGCAAGTGGGGGAGGTGAGAAGAGGCTTCTCTTTGGGAAAATATGGAATGTTTCACAGGAGGCTAGAAAAATATAAGCTACAAGGTTTTTTCTCTGTCTCTCCTTGGCCTTCCTCTCCCACTTTGCCTTTATTCGTCATTGCTTGGTAGACATAAATATAGAATATAGAATGTTAAAGCCAAAAGCATCTTGGGAGATTAGGTCGGTATGCCACCTGCCCCCCCCCCAATTCACTTTAGGTGTTGCTATAAGGAGGGTCAGCATAGCTTGAGAGATATGAGGGACCTCTGAGGGCAGTTAGTCCAAGCCCCTCATGTTATGGATGGAAACTGAGGCAGGAGATGAAGTAACTTGCCCAAGCTGGTGGTGGTTGTTGAATCCTTTCAGGTGTGTCATACTCTCCATGATCCCGTTTGGGGTTTTCTTGGCAGAGACTCTGGAGAGGTTTGCCATTTCCTTCTCCAGCTCATTTTACAGATGAGGAAACTGAGGCAAATAGGGTTAAGGGACTTGTCCAGGGCCACACAGCTAGGAAGTGTCTGAGGTCAGATTTGAACTCAGGAAGATGAGTCTTTCTGACTCCAGGCCTGGTGCTCTATCCACTGAGGCACCTAGCTGGAGTGGTTTGCCATTTCCTTCTCCAGCTCATTTACCCTGGTAGTAAGTGGTATAGGTGGGATTTAAAGCTCCCTCCTCTGACTCTCCAGAGCCAGTCTCTGACTTGAAGTGTGTCATCATGGCAGCTAGAGAACTGGCCTTGTAATCAGGAAGACCTGAATTCAAATTCTGCCTGTGGCCCATACCAGTCTTGCGACCTTGGGCAAGTCACTTAACTCCCAAGTGCCCCCAAGCAACTCCTTCAAGGAGGAAAGTTACCAATGAGTTGCACCTCAGGCATTGATAGAGGGAGTCCCCACACTGGGATTAGATACCGATGAACTGGCAAGATCAGGAGGAAAAAATAATAATATCTGATGCCTATATTGAGCCTTCATGTTTTTAAAGTGCTTTACAGAAATTATCTCATTTGAGTAAGCTGATGGGCAAAAAGAGGAAGATTTCTATCAAGAGTCAGCTACAGAGTGCTGACCAGGGTCCGGGTACCCTGACCCACAGGCCAGGACTCTTTCCTCTGCTGGCCTTTTGCTCTGGGGACTCCTGAGGCAGGAGTGGTGAGTGAGCCATGACCTGGGGCCTGCATCCCTCCTAACCGTGGCTTGCCTCTGGGATGTGGCTAGGGGTGCAGTGAGAGCTGGTGCCCAGCCTTGTCCCCTTTCTGAATGCTCTTGGTAGGCACACAGGACAAAGAGCAAATCCCAGTAATAACCCTCCTCCCCCTACACAGGTACAGTGACCATCAGGGCCCTCCCTCTGCAAATACAACCACAATAGCGATGTGTTACTGTTGTCGTGTTCAGCCCTATCTGACCCTCCATGACCCCGTTTGGGGTTTTCTTGGCAAAGATACTGGAGTGGTTCACCATTTCCTTCTCCACATCATTTTACAGATGAGGAGACTGATGCAAATGGGATGAAGTGACTTGCCCAGGGTCACACAGCTAGTAAGTGTCTGAGCCTGGATTTGAACTCAGGAAGATGAGTCTTGATGACTCCTGGCCCAGTGCTCTATGCACTATGGCATCTCCTAACAGAAAAAGTGTCTGGTTTAGAGTCTAAGGACGTGGCTGGACTTCCCAGCTCTGCTACCTATGTGAATATGGGCAACTCACTTTATTTCTACAAAACTCAGTTTCCCCACCTATATAAATAAAGTTTGAACAAAATCACCTGTAATTTTTCCTTTACCGCTAAATCTTCCTCCTATTCTTTGGATAGTAGAAAGAGCCCTGGGCTGGGAGTTAGGACACCTGGGTTCTAGTCCCAGTTTAACCATTAAATTATCACCTAAGTGGCCATGTTCTTTCTCCTCTCAGGGCCTCAATTTCCCATCCTGTAAAATGAGAGAGTTAGACTCATTGATCTCTAAAGTCACTTCCAGTTTCAGGTCATGTCAGCTCACGAATCTGTCTTCAGTGACAGTATCACATGGAGAACTGGCAGTTCTCCAATCTGCAGTGCAATTAAAGATTGGCCCCTTAGGTGGGCAGAAGGCATGGGGGATATCGATCAGGGAAGCGGGAGGCTGGAAAGGAGTTGGGGAAAGGACACTGGTTAATGCCTGGTCCTCAAATCCCAGAAAAGAACGTATTTTACAAGAACCAAGAGGGAGATGGGGAAAGGCTGTGGGGGCCAGCTTTTCTGGGTTGAGTAGGTTGACAGCAGCTGGTCTGGGGAACAGGGCTGTTTCCACCATCTGGTCCTCCCTCTGTATCCCCACTCAAGCCTCTCCATCCCCCTGGCCAAGGGCATCACCCTCTCCTGAGAGAAGCACAGACAGTTATTTCCCCAGGCAGAACCACAAAGGCTGGCTTGGAGCTCCAGTCAGATCTTCTCTCCAGGAGGTGAGAGAATATTATTAGGATATTCTCTGGCTAAGAGAAGATCATGTACACAGCTAAGTGGGAGCAGATCTGAGCAGCATCAATGTGCTATCTCTCCTCCTCCTACATCCCCTAAAGTCCAGTCATATCTGCCTGCAAATTGAACTTCACTGAATCTAAGGATGGGGATTCATCTTCCCATTTAATAGACAAGAGAAACTGAGGTTAAGGAAGAGAAATTGCCCCACCCAAAGTCACACAGGACATCTACCACAAATTAGGACTTCCCACTTCCTGGCCAGAGATCTGCCACAGTCCCAGAAGGCCCCTGATCTCTTTGGGGAGGAAACCAAATTTCTCTTTATGAAATCCATTTATAACTATAGAAATGCATGGGGTCTTGGGCTATGACACTAGAAAAAAATTTAGATATCCTAATATAATTATATATATATATATATATATATAAAATAGCATCCTAATAATAGGTAAAGGTTCAAAAAGCATTTTGCATACATCATTTCATTGGAACCTCACACAGCCCTGTGTAGGAGGTGTCATTATCTGAGAGAGGATTCAAACCCAAGTATTCTTAACTACATCTTGCTCTCTCTAGGCAATACAGTGGCACCATGATTAGAACACAGGGCCTGGAGTCATGGATACCTGAGTTCAAATCCAGCCTCCAGACATTTACTAGTTGTGTGATCCTGGGCAAGTTATTTAGTCTGTCTGCCTCAGTTTTCTCATCTGTAAAATGGGGGTGATAATAACACTTGCCTTTTACAGGGTGGTTGTGAGGATCAAATGAGATAATATTTGGAAAGTGCTTTGTGAACCTTAAAGAGTGTGCCATGCTCCTGATCATTTAGTATATATCCTAAATTTTACAGATGAGGAAACTGAGGCCCAGAGAGAGGAAAATTACTCACTCTACTTCCCTTCTACAGTAAGTAGCAGATCCAGGATTCAAACCCAGATCTTTCCTGACTTCAAGTTCAGAATTTGTTCTTCCTGGCTGCCCTTCCCCAAAAGGAGGGTCCACTGGGCTCGCCTGGAAGGCTGAGCACCTGCTGCAATATGCATAAGGCCCCTTCATTATATAACCTGCTGCTGGTATTGGAGGGGGACAGGAAGAAGATGAGGGGGAGGGACCATTCCCTGTTAATTGGCTCTCTCTGAAAACAGGGTCAGTGCCATCACTCTGCTGGACCTTGCTAATGGTGCCCACAGTATGAAGGCCAGGTGCTCCCTCTCTTCCTGCCCTGCTCTAGGCAACCCCCTTCCCGCAGTCTGAGAAAAAGACAAGGTTGAATCCTGTAGCATAGTCGGGAAAGCAGCCAACTTGGCAGGATAGCTGGATTCAGGTTCTGACTTTGCCACTTTGGAGTTTTGTTCCTTCACCTCTCTATGACTGCAAGATAAGTTATGTTGTACTATATTATTTCTAAGTTCCCTCCCAGCTCTGATTCTGTGTTCCAAGGGCCCTCTCGTCTCTGATAATCTGTGTTCTAAGGCCTTTCCCAGTTCTGACATCCTGTGTTTTAAGGTCCCTCACAGCTCTGACCTTCTGTGTTCTAAAGGCCCTCCCAGCTCTGACATCCTGTGTTCTAAGGGCTCTCCCAGCTCCCAGCTTTGACATCCTGTGTTCTAAGGGCCCTCCCACCTTTGACATCCTGTGTTCTAAGGTTCCTCCTGGCTCTGACCTTCTGTGTTCTAAGGTTCCTCCCTACTCTGACATCTTATGTTGTAAGGTCTCACCCAGCTCTGATGTTCTATTTTTCTGTGGTTCTCAAGGCCCAGAGTTAGTTGGGATTGTTAGGGGAACAGGGTAGGGGAAAAGTCAGAAAGGAGGGTGCTATGTATCCCTGTCCTTGTTCTCAAGGATGAGAGGTCAGTATGGGATGGAACAATAAGAGACAGGCTTCTGGAGGAATGGGTCCTCAGGATAAGCTTTGGATCACAGGCAGGATTTAAGTTCTTCACAGGAGGGTTACAAGGCTCAGATGAGAGCAATAGAACTTTAGAGCAAGGTTGGGGGAGGGGAGGGTCTGGTGGTCCTGCCCCTTCTGTTTGCCTTTCCTCCAAAGCTGGCACCATCATCTCCACCAAGGCAGCCAGGTGGGAAGATCAACATGGCTATTCACACCACTCGGATAGGTTGGGAGTCAGACAAGCTTTCCAGGGAAATGGCAGACCACCAGCCCATCATCTGTCCTGCCACTATGCCTTCTAGGCCTCTGGGCATGGCCAACTGGCCTGCTAGTACATATGAAGGGGCTCTGGGCCTTGCTCATTTTCTGACGCTTCCCATATTGTTAAGACGTCTAAGTCTTTCCAAGCTCTGTTGTTGGGGGCACATTGTCTTCCCCGTTAGACTGTGAACTCCTCAAGGGCAGGAATTGTCTTTTGCCTTTCTTTGTATCCCCATTGCTTAACACAGTGCCTGGCATATAGTAGGTGCTGAATAAATGCTTCGTGACTAGACTTGATGCTGCAGATGATTTCCTTTATATGAATGGTCTCCCTCAATTAGAGTATGAGCTTGAGAGAAGAGGCCGTCTCATTTTTTTTCTATTTGTATCCAATGCTTGGCATACAGCAAGTGCTTTATGAATGTTTTTTTTTCCTTCATTACCTCATTTCAGTTTCACAGGGGCCCTATGAGATGGGTGGAGCCAGTGTTATTTAGCCCCATTTTACAGATAAAGAAACTGAGGCCCAGAGTCATGAAGTGTCTCACCCAAAGTCATGTACCTAGTAAGTAGCCAAAATGGGACTTGAACCCTCACTTTCAGACCCACCGTCCAGGTCTCTTTTTACTGTACCACATCTGTCCCACATCTGCCACGATAGTGTTTATGACTTTGAACTAAAAAAGAGCTTCGAGACAAACCCCTCATTTCATAAGCAAACTGAAGATCAGAGACATTTGGTGTGTTACCCAAGGTCATCCAGGTGGCAAAGGGGAGATTCAAATTCAGGCCTCCCAACTCCCAATCCAACTCTTTCTATCACCAGATCGCACTGCCTGCCTGCCCATAAGAGGGCTTGAAGGATGGCAGACAAGGAACCACAATGATGATGACGATGATTATGGCTAATAATAATACTGAAGCATGACCCAGAAAGCATCAAGAGAACCCGACCCAGTAGAAGGGGGAGAAGGTACCGAGGGCTATGCTGAAGGAAACAGTTTATCAGAGCGAATGGAATAATGATGAGAACAGTGGAGAAGCTACCGGGAAACTGCAGCTGAGAGGGAGGAGAAAGGGGGGAAGCAGGAAGGGAGGCAAGACAGGACTCTGGAGGAGAGATTTAGAAAAGAAAAACAGAAACAGACAGAGCAGCTGAAGGTGCTCCTGTTCAGAGAACCAAGAGCTAGAAGGCACCTAAGCACACAGAATGCTGAGACAGAGAATATTAGAGTGAGGAAATGCCTTAGAACATAGAATGTCAGGGCTGGGAGGACCCTTAGAACAGAGAATGTCAGGGCTGGGAGGGCCCTTAGAACACAGGATGTCAGAGCTGGGTGGGCCCTTAGAACATAGAATGTCAGGGCTGGGAGGGCCCTTAGAACCCAAGATGTCAGAGCTGGGTGGGCCCTTAGAACAGAGAATGTCAGAGCTGGGAGGGCCCTTAGAACAGAGAATGTCAGAGCTGGGAGGGCCCTGAGAACACAGAAGGTCAGAGCTGGGAGGGCCCTTAGAACCCAAGATGTCAGAGCTGGGTGGGCCCTTAGAACAGAGAATTTCAGGGCTGGGAGGGCCCTTAGAACAGAGAATTCAGGCTGGGAGGGCCCTTAGAACAGAGAATGTCAGAGCTGGGAGGGCCCTTAGAACAGAGAATGTCAGAGCTGGGAGGGCCCTTAGAACAGAGAATGTCAGAGCTGGGAGGGCCCTGAGAACACAGAAGGTCAGAGCTGGGAGGGTCCTTAGAACAGAGAATGTCAGAGCTGGGAGGGCCCTTAGAACACAGGATGTCAGAGCTGGGAGGGCCCTTAGAACACAGGATGTCAGAGCTGGGTGGGCCCTTAAAACATAGAATGTCAGAGCTGGGAGGGCCCTTAGAACATAGAATGTCAGGGCTGGGAGGGCCCTTAGAACAGAGAATGTCAGAGCTGGGAGGGCCCTTAGAACATAGGATACCAGAGCTGGGAGAGGCCTTAGAACACAGAATATCAGACCTGAAAAGGTCTTATAACAAAAGATGTCAGAATTGAGAATCCTTAAAACACAGAACATTAGATTGGGAGAAAACTTAGAACATAGAATGTCACATCTGGGAGAGACCTTAAGAAATCATTTGATCCAACCCCCTCATTTTACAAAAGTGGAAACTCAGGCCCAGAAAAGGAAAAAGAACTTGTCTAGCATCACACAGGCAGGACAAACAGCAGAAGAAAGATTCAAACTCAGGTCCCCAAGTCCAGATTCAGGGGTATTCTCGCCACATCACGCCACCTCTGTTAATAAGTATCTCTGAGCCTTTTTCTTCTTGAGCCCCTGCACTGGTTCTAGGGAGCTGGAGGAGCCACTGTGGTGAACAATTGTGGAGGAGTGAAGATTTAGGGTTAGGAAAAAAATTTGATTTCAAATACCAGCTCTGACATTTCCTTTTGACATGACTTTTGGCATGTTCCTTCACATCTCTGATCATCAGTTTCCTCATCTGTAAAATGGAGAGAATAATGGCTGCTGTGCCTACCTTCCCAGGGTAGGTTGTGAGGAGAGCACTTTGTAAACATCCAGTCACGATAGAAATGGGGGCCGTTCTTGGGCATGCCAAGGTGAGCAGGAACATGGGAGTGCTGGACCACTCCCAGAAGCCACCAGCATGCAAAAGTGTATGTCGGCAGCTGCTGAGTGCCTGCTGACCATGCCAAGGCAACAGACCCAGTGCCCAGCCCAAAGCTGGGCCCAGAGAGAGGCAACCAAGGGCCTTCATAGCAATTACCCTCTTTGATCTTCTCAAGACCTCCGTGCATCAAGCAGGTGTTATCTTCTCTGATGGAAAAACTGAGGCCCAGAGAAGTTCAGTATGTTACCCAAATGCACAAAGCAAAATAAGTAATGACTGGCACTAGATCCTAGATGACCCTGGCCCAGTCAACTCCTCTCTCAGGGCCTCTGTTTCTTATTTGTAAAATAAAAAGACTAGACTAGATCTCTGAAGTCCCTCCCAGCTCTGCCATTCTCTGTTCTAAGGTCCCTTCCAACTCAACTATTCTTTGTTCTAACACTTTTCTGTACTCTAACATCCCCAGATCTAATATTCTATGTTCTAAGGTTCTATATTCCATATTCTAAGTACCCTTCTAGCTACAACATTCTATGATACCTCAGAGCTCTGACATCCTATGCTCTAAAGATTCACCTATACATTCATCGTATGTCCAAAGGTCCCTCCCAGCTCTGACATTCTAGGATTCCTCACTCTCTGCCTAAGGTTCTTTCCATTAGCCTTGGTTAGATCTGGTCCTCTATCGTAACATGGTTTGCCATTTCCTGGGAGAAACATTGGAATGTCAGTGTAGGGGCCCCTGGGCCTTGCTGTCAGCCCTGCTGCCGTGGCATCTTCAGGACCAAGTGGGCCATTCCAACAGCCCTATTAGAGTGTGAGCTCCTCAAGAAGAGGGACTGACTCACTTTTCTATTCTTGTCCCCAGTGCTTAGCAGATCACTTGGCACATGGGAAGTACTTAATAGATCCATTGTCCTTCCTTCATTCATTCACCCAGTCAGTTGGTCAGTAGCTACTCTCAATGGTCCAAACCATTCCACCAAGCACCTGTTTGGGGGCCAGAGGTGGGCTGCAGTCAGGGCCGTGGGTCTCAGATGTGGACAGCCCCACGGCCCAAAACAGTGCCGGGAACATCTGTCCTGCCAGCCTGAATTTGGGTCCCTTAATGTTAAGCTTTTAGCCAAACCTAGCATCTGCATCGGACCTGAACTCTTCCGTTGCCACAGCAACCCCAAGGAGGGGGTGGGTGTGCATGCAGCAGCAGTCCCACCCCTGGCCTACTTTTCCTGAAGGCCCCAGCTTGGAGGTGGGCAGCCACACCCTCCCCCAAGTGCCTACTCCCAAGAAGAGAACTGGGCTCCCCTTCTGGACCCTCTCCCCCCAATCCGGGCTACCCACCTCATAAAGAGGGTTCAGGGCGCTCCAGTGAGCCTAACCACAGACTTCCCCCCTCCCTGCATTCTCCCTCCCACGGGCCTTCCAGGGCCCAGTCACTTCTGGATTACCCAGATCTGGGCCTAGCCACTGGCAGAATTTCCTCAAGTTTCAAAGTGTGTTATGTAAGAGAAAGCAATTTGAAGGGGTCCCTTCAAGCAGCCATCCCCTCCTTTCAGGAGGGATTTCTAACCACACAGCCTTAGTCTTTTTTGACAAGAAGGCAATTTTAGCCTGAAATAGGGGCACGAGGCACCCCTGTGTTCCATCTTGCTTATAATGTACTGATCTGGAAGAAGAAGACCTTGGTTGGACTCCTAGCCCTGCTACTTACTACCTTCTTGAGCCCTGAGCAAGTCTGTTCACCGTCATCAACCTCAGTTTTCTCATCTGTCAAATAAAGGGGTTGGATGTGAGGATGTCCAGCTGATCTTATGGTCCTTATGCTCCATCCAGACCACACACACACACACACACACACACACACACACACACACACACACACACACACACTTTCCATTCATATACTCATGGCAACTAGATGGTTCAGTGGATAAGACCATAGAAGTTAGAGTGAGGAAGACTTCAAGTTCAAGTTCAAATCCCAACTGGCTGTATGACCTGGATGAGTAATTTAGCCTCTATCTGCCTCAGTTATGCCATCTGTGAAATGGGGATGATACAAGCACCTCACAGGCTTGTTGCAAAAATCAAACGAGATGATATTGATACAGTGTGTTGCCAACCTTAAAGTGCTCTACGAATGCTAGCTTTTGTTATTAGTTGCTATTGCTAACCATCAGACTGTAAGCTCCATGGGGCAAGGACTGTCCTTTGTCCATTTTTATATCTCCAGAGCTTTGCACAGTGCCTGGCACACAGTAGGTGATTTTTGTTGTCATTGTTGTTAAGTCATTTCAGTTGTGTCTGACTCTTCATGACCCCATTTGGGGTTTTCTTGGCAGAGGTACTGGAGTGGTTTGCCATTTCCTTCTCTGGTTCACTTTACAGATGAGGAAACTGAGGAAAACAGGGTGAAGTGACTTGCCCAGGGTCATACAGCTAGTAAGTGTCTGAGGCCAGATTTGAACTCAGGAACATGAGTTTTTCTGACTCCAGACCTGGCACTCCATACACTGTGCCACCCTGCTGCCCCTAAAGTTTTCATGGGAGTTTTGTTGTTCAGTGGTTTCAGTCGTGTCTGACTCTTTGAGACCCCATTTGGGGTTTTCTTTTTTTTCCTTTTTTTTGGGGGGGGGTGAGGCAATCAGTATTAAGTGACTTGCCCAGGATCACACAGCTAGTGAGCGTTCTGTATCTGAGGCTGGATTTGAACTCAGGTCCTCCTGACTTCAAGGCTGGAGCTCTATCCACTGTGCCACCTAGCTGCCCCTTGGGGTTTTCTTGGCAAAGATACTGGCATGGTTTGCCATTTCCTTCTCTGGTTCACTTTACAGATGAGGAAACTGAGGCAAACAGGGTGAAGTGACTTACCTAGGATCATACAGCTAGTAATTGTCTGAGGCTGGGTTTGCACTCAAGTCTTCCTGACTTCAGGCCCAGAGCTCTATCCACTGTGCAAATGTTTACTGATTGATTGTTTATTAGTGGTGGTGGTAGTAGCGTTCATGGCTTCCAACATAAATAATTATGGTTCTCAGGACATTGTCTTTCCTCGATCCCTCAGACCAGGCTGCAAAAGGACAGAGGAGTGAACAGGAAGAAGGCCCACACAAAGACCTTCCCTTGACCCTGTTGGAAATCCCACCGGCTATCGACAACATCTGAGAACAGGAGAGCAGAGAGGGGCAAGGCTCTTCATTTCCCCAAGATAGGGAAGGCTTTCCCAGGCCCTCATCCCAGGAACAAAAAGTGATTCTTGTCATTCCCACTGAGAGTTGTTAGCCCAGCTTTAGAAGCCACTGGGGAATAAATGGGGGCAGGTCATCCCTGTGGGCTATGACAGCTAAGGAAACCCAACCTAGCCCCACAGGCCAGGCGGTAAGGTAGAACATCCAGTAGTCGGCTCTCTTCCACCAATTCCCTGCCAAGAAAGAGTTAACAGGGGGACGGTCCCATCAATTCACCAGCGTCATCTCCAAGAAGATCTTCTATGTCCAAGAGGCAGCTGGTGAAGCAGTGCTGCGCCTGAAGTCAGGAAGACCCAAATTCCAATCCTGCCTCAGATACTCAGCTAGCTGAGTGACCCTGGGCAAGTCACTTAACTTCTGTCTGCCTTGGTATCCTCGACTGTAAAATGGGAATAATAGCCCCTATCTTGCACAGTCGTTGTGAGGATCAAGTAAGATATTTGTTTTTTTAGAAAAAAAACCACTTAGCACAATATCTAACACATAGTAGGTCCTACATAAATGCTTATTCCCTCCTTCCCTTCTCATGCTCAGTGCCAGTAAGGAAACTGGACAGTGATTGGTGGGCTATGAGCCAATGGCTACAAGGGCACAGCATGGCGTACAAGACCTGGGTTTCAGTCTCAGCTCCATCACTGGCAGCACAAAGTCACTGCTGTGTTACCTTGGACCAGTCATTTCCTCTCTCAGCCTCAGTTTCCCCATATTTAAAATAAGATGGTTGAGGCTAAACAATCTCTCTAGATGCATGTGCATTCTGTGATCTCAGATTTCTCCCAGTTCTAATATCTTGTGCTCTAAGAGCTGTCCTTCTCAGATTCTTGGCTCCCTAAAGGCAGGGACTATCTTTGCTTCCTTCCGTGGCCCCAGTGTTTAACACAGTGGGTACTTAATAAATGTTGACTGATGGATCGATTAATTTTGCATTCGATGTTATTCAGTGTTAAGGTTTTTTCCTTCAGCTCTGACATTCTGTTTCTAGGGGCCCTCCCACCTCTGGCATTCTGTGTTCTAATAGTCTAGTTTCAGAAGTCTCTCTCATCTCTTACCATGCTCTGATTCTAGGAGCTGCCTTCAGCAACTTCGGGGTCAGGATCAGGGAGTCAGAGGAGGCCGGAGTGGGCAGGTCCAGAGGGTAGCCTGGACTTTGGCTTTGGCAAAATCTGCCCTCTCTGGCTCAGGGAATTTCCTTCGATGGCAGATGGATAGACAGAAGTCTTTGGGGGTGTTTGCTGGTCTTGTGAAATGTGATTTTCAAAACTAGGACACTGTAGAAGGAAGGGCGTTCATGGGAGCTTTCTCACAGTCAAGAGAATTTTCATGTGTCCCTGCCCCCATGCCTTAGTGTGCATGCGTGTACGTGTACGTATTCGTATGTATGTGTTTGATCATATGTGTCTCAATGTGTGTGCAACCTACATTGGTGCGCTTGTGTATGGTGAGACATGTACATGCTTAGGAATAGGCACGTGTTCATGTCTAAACATGCGCACACTGCCTATCCCCATGCTTATCAGTTTACTCTACTGATGAGGTATGCACCTACACGTCCCTGCGAGTGCATGTGCACGTATAGGCACACACGTGTGTGCCAGCCTCTGTACATTGCCTGGTGTGTGCATGTCAGCATCCTTAGGTTGTTGGGATAGGCATGCCCCCGTGTGTGAATGCCTGTACGGGCACACATATGTTCACATTGGTCTGTGGAGTGACCATGTATGCCTGATTGCTGCTATGTGCTGGCTCGTATATCTGGTGTTGCGTGGGCTTGGCTGAGTTTCTCTCTGTGAGCAAGGATTAAGTAATTAAACCCCAGCTCCAACTCAGAAAAGATCAATTGGCAGGAAAATAAGGTGATTAAGCTCCACCTCCATCCCCTCTCCCCACACACACACCCCCTTGGGAACTTTGGGGCCCAGATCAATGAAGAGAAATTGCCTTTGGGCAGAATTCTCAGGAGAGGGAGTTGGGCTGCAGGAGGAGAGAGAAGGGAGGAGGAAGGAGGAAAGAAGAAGGAGAGAAGAGGGAAAAGGGAGAAGGGAGAAGGTAGGGGAAAGGAGGGAAAAC
Source organism: Phascolarctos cinereus (assembly GCF_003287225.1). NCBI lineage: Eukaryota > Metazoa > Chordata > Mammalia > Diprotodontia > Phascolarctidae > Phascolarctos > Phascolarctos cinereus. Next base: position 380,246,350 of record NW_027556098.1, on the reverse strand, counting down.
AGAGGAGGGAGGAGGGAAGAGGGAGGAGGAAGAAGGAGGGAGGAGGTGGAGGGAGGAAAAAGGGAGGAGGGAGAAAGAAGGCGGGAGGAGGGAGGAAGAAGGAGGAAGGAGAGAAGAGGGAAAATGGAGAAATGAGGGGGAAAGAGGGAGGAGGGAGAAGGGAGGAGGGAGACCCAGATCACCAACAGCTCTTCTGATTTCGGCCACAGCTGCCAAGAAAACAAATCCAGTTTCCAGCCCAGGCCATAGGGCTGCCCTGACCTAGCCGACCAATCTCAAACCAAATTCCAGGGGAAAGACATTTGTCTTTATTTTTACCCCACCTTTGCTTTTTCCTGGAAAAGAAAGAGTAAGTCAGAGGAGAATATTTGGTGAAAACACATTAGAGTGGGGAATTAGGAATCCTGGGTCTGAGTCTAATTATGCCACCTGCTATCTGTATGTCTAGCAAACTCATTTCTTCCTCCTCCCCCAGTCCCAGTATTTCAAGCTATAAAATGAAAGGGTTGGACAGAGATGAGTTATAAAGGCCCTCCCACCCCTGATATCCTGTGTTCTAAGGGCCCTCCCAGCCCTGACATCCTTGACTCTAAGTCTCCTCCCAGCCCTGACATCCTCTATTCTAAGATGCAAAGGTACTGAGATGCGAAGACAAAAATAAAACCATCCCTGCCTTCCAGAAGCTTCCATTTTATAGGAGGAGATAAAATGTGCAGATATAAGCACCTACAAGATAAATACAAAATGAGGATATAAATGCAAGATATTGGGAGGGGGAGGAGGCTTAGCCACCGGGGGGATCAGGAAAGGTCTCATGCAGAAGAGAGAAACTGGTATTTAATCCTAGAGGTGATGAAAAGCTGCTGTGGTTTATCGAGTTAGGGAGTGACACAGTCAGCCCAGCGTTGTAGGATAAATCACTTTGGCAGCTGTGTGGAGGAGGGATGGGGTGGGGGGAGAGAGTTGAGTCAGGGAGGCCAATTAGGAAGCTCCTGCAATCAGGACAGAAGAGATCATTGAAGGAGGAGCACTACCCAAGGAGGGGAGCAGAAACCATTTCCTGGAGGAGATGTTGCCACATGATCTGAGCCTTGAAAAAGCCAGATTTTTTTTTTTATGAGGCAGAGTGCAAGAGGGGGTGCATTCTGTACATGGGGGACAGCCTATGAAAATAGGGAAGAGGTAGAGTGCCAGGCTAGGTGGTAAAGTCACACTGGGCCTGGAGTTAGGAACACCTGAGTTCAGATCCAGCCTCAGACACTTACTAGCTGTGTGACCCTAGGCAAATTACTTTATGTCAGTCGGCCTCAGTTTCCGTAGCTGAAAAATGGAGATAATAATGCCTGTTTCTCAGGGGTGTTATGAGGATCAAATAGGATCAAAGGAGATACTACTTGCAAAGTGCCTAGTACCGTGTTGTTAAGTCATTTTTAGTTATGTCTGACAATTGGTGACCCCATCTGGGGTTTTCTTGGCAGAGACACTGGAGCGGTTTGCCATTTCCTTCCCCAGCTCACTTTACAGATGAGGAAACTGAGGCAAACAGGGTGAAGTGACTTGCCCAGGGTCACACAGCCAGTAAGTGTCAGAGGCTGGATTTAAATTCAGAAAGCTAAGTCTTTCTGATTCCAAGTCTGGTGCTTTATCTGCTGGGCCACCTAGCTGGCCCTTATTACTTATTACTGTGCCTGGCACAAAGCAGGTGTCTACTAAATGCTTGTTTTCTTGTGGATGACAACAAGTAGGCTAGTCTGGCTAAAATGTAGAATGTTTAAATAAGTATGTGCATGAAGTCTGGAAAGGTAGCCTGGGCTAGTGAGGGATCTCAAATACCAAGCCAAGGAGGCTGTATTTTATCCTGGAAGGCAATAGGGAGCCATTGAAAATCATTAAGCAGCGAAGGTTACCTTGGACCTAAGCAGTCATCATACAGCCCCCTCACTTTTCAGGTGAGCAAACTGAGGCAGGCCCCAAAAAGTGACCATGACTGCCTAATGTCATACACACAATCAGAAGCAGAGCAGGAATCTGAGACCACAGCCCCAGATTACTTCCCCCCTGCAGTTTCCACCACCCAGTACTTCAGCTTTTTTATTTTTCCAGATAAAGGGACAGAGGAACCCAAGAAATAAAAATATTTCAGAGGTGGGAGCAGAAGAGGACGTAGTGAAGGAACATTCTATAAGTTAAGAATGAGGAAAATGAACCCCAGTATCATGAAGCAGATCAGAACAAAACTTATTGGGAGCCCAGGGTCTGAGAAAGAAAGCAGAGCTCAGGGCAGCTAGGTGACGCAGCGGATAGAGTACTGGCCCTGAAGTCAGGAGGACCTGAGTTCAAATCCAGCCTCAGACACATAACACTCACTAGCTGTGTGACTCTGAGCAAGTCACTTAGGCCCAATTGCCTCACCAAAAAAAAAAAAAAAAAGAAAGAAAGCAGAGCTCATTCCTCCCTGGTCCCCTATACTACTTGGCAGTAGAAATCTGCTTCAGAAAATATTGCTTTTCTATTAAACAGTGTGACATGAAAACTCACGATTTTGTAATGAATCCTCTTTTATGTTGTACTGTTTACATGAAAATGTTCTTTTTTTGTTTTTTTGTATTTATGTTCAAAAAGAATAAAAATTAAAAATAAATAAAAATGCCTAAACAAAGAAGAAGATGATGATGATGAAGATGATGAAGATGAAGATGAAGATGAAGATGATGAAGATGAAGATATTGCTTTTCGGCAGTGGAAAAGGTCAGGGTAGCTAAGTCCAAATCCCACTTTTGTTAAGAGCTGCATGACCTTGGGTAAATTGATTCTCTTCCCTCACACTCAGTTTCCTTATCTGAAAAATGAAGGGACTTGAACTAGATGACCTTTCTAGTCCCTTCTAGCTATGTCCTTTCTAGTCTATGATCCTAGGAAGCTGTCACTTTTTCATGCAAAGGATCTAGCTTACCACATAGTAGGTACTTAAGGTTTGTTGATTGACTGAATGGGAACTGAGAGGATGATTTGGTTCCATTTAAATGGAGTGAGGCAGAAGGAAGCTTAGAAAATTGGACTCTGTTTTCCCTCCTTATGAATATTCATTTGCTGGAGGAAGAGCCTGGCAGCCAGGCCTATGGGCAGAGATGGGGTTATTCAAGGTGGCAGAGGGGAAGGGGGAGGGGTAAGGGGAGGGGCCTGGGAGGACACAGGGACAATGTTGGCCAGAATCCCTTTCCATCAGGCACTTGGACAAAAACTTCAGCTCTCTACCAGCTCAAATGTAACAAGCTCAGAGCAAATCCTAAGAGCTGATCTGCTTCATGGTTACTGTCACCATGGCAACTGCCTCCTGGTACCCATGTGCACAGGCAGGTCACATGAGATGAGACAAATTCAAGGGGAGGGGGGAATGATGGGCAGCTTGCACCAGAGAATGGGACGTACCCTCCAATTTCAAAAGATACTCTATCCTACGGGCCTGACAGAGAATCCAAGTTCTGAATTCTAATCAATCCTCTTCTTCTTGGCTCCCTCCAGCCTCAGTGCCCCCGTTGTGGATGTATTGAGGGAAAGAGGAGCCAAGAGTGGGAAGATAGAGGAAGCAGTGGCAGGCCGCTGGGTGTTCTATTGTTTGTACATCTTTAATGCATTCTCCATCTGTTGTGTATATTCTACTTGTCTGTGTTATCGTCCTATAAGCTCCGTGAGAGCAGGGACTGGGCCATATCTGTGTCATGGTGGAGTCAAAGAAACATAGGATTGGGAGTCAGGAAACCCAAGCTTGAAGCCCTTCTCGGCTTATCGGCTTATCGCCCACATAATCTTGGGTGAATCCCCTAAACTCTCTGGCCCTCATTTTTTCTTCACCTATAATATGAGAGGGTGGGACAAGACCACTTCTAAGAGCCCTTCTGATTCCAAAGCTATAATTCTATGAATTTAAATGTAGCAAGATGAGCCCCAAACATTTAGAAGTCAAAATATATGGATTGTAAAGACCCTTCCTAGCTCTACTATTCTGTGTTCTAAGGGCCCTCCCAGCTCTGACATTCTGTCTGTGTTGTTGTAATATTCAGTGTTGTAAAGTCCTTCCCAGCTCTGATCTGTGTTAGAAGGCCTTCCACGCACTGACATTCTATGTTCTCTGGTCTCTCCCAGCTCTGGCACTCTATGCTACAAGACCCATCTCAGCACCAACATTCCAAGTTACTTCTAGCTCTGAATTCTGTTTTGTAAGGTCCCTCCCAGCTCCAACATGCACTGTTTTAAGGACCCTCCCATGCTCGAATTCTAGGTTCTTAGGGCTCTACAAGCTTTGACATTTTAGGAGCAGAGTTTCAGCCCTAAGGAGACATCCAGCACCACTTATAAACTCTACTCATGGCTCGAAAGAAGCAGCTGCTCGAGGATGGACGATCAAGAAACTAGGAAGACACATGTTCCTTATTTGTCCAGCTCAGCCCCAGTCTTGGAAATGAAATGCCTTTTAATTTCATCATCTGTTTTTCTTTTTTTTCTTTATAATTTTGTCCATGTGCCAAGAGGCCTTTGGACATGGGATGTGTGTTTAATAAATCGAATAAAGCCTTCTGTTTGTCTAGCATCTCTCTCCTCAGAGCTCCAAGAGTGGGTAGAGATATATAACCCCATTCCTTTTCCTACCTCTGTGGAGCCTGGAGGTGTGACAAGGGGAAGGGAGAAGGGAGGGAAGGAAGATGCCATCCTCTCACCTAACCAAGGTAAGAAAGAGAAGCATGGATTCTCATGGTAGGTAGGCAGCACAGTGGAAGAAAGCAGACATCATGCATTCAATCAGTCAATCAACAAACCTTTTGGAGGACCTACCGCGTGCCCTGCATTATGCCATGCACCATAGGAGAAAACTAGAGGAATAAGTTATGGACCCCGCTGTCAAATTAAGTTATGACTACAAATAGCTTTAATATAAAATGAGATAGTAATTGTAAAGTGTTTAGCTCAGAGCCTGACACATAATAGGTAATTAGTAATTGCTTATTTCTTTACCATATAAGACAAAATGGCCTGGTAAGAGGCACATGGCATTATGGGTAGTCAAAGTGGGATCTTACTTTTGGCTGAGGGGATGGAGAAAGAGGGATCAAGGAAGACTCTTGGAGAAAGATTTGGATAGGTGGAGATAGAAGAGGATGGATGAGGTTGGGAGAACATTACAAGTAGAGGGAAAAGAATGAGGCCTGCTCTGATTCCTCTCCCCCCCTCCCCAGTCACTGGTGTTCTCTCCTCTATCCAATTACTTTGTACTCTTATCTATCTACCATATTGTGTTCTTCCACTAGAATGCAATCCCCTTGAGGGCAAGATCTGTTCAATTTTTTTTCTTTTTTATCCTCAGTGCTTAGCCTAGTGACTGGCACTAAGTAGGAGCTTTAAAAATGGTTGTGGAATAGAGTAGCAACTATAATGTACTGCATTAAATGGAATTGAATTGAGAGAACAAAAGTGCAGAGGTGAGAAAAGAACAGCCAGGGAGCACAGCACCATAGAAAATCACAAAATCAGAAACAGACTATGGAACACGGAATGTCAGAACATAGAATTCTGGGAAGGTCCACAAGAAGGTTTTTGTCTGGAAAAGAACCTAGAACATAGAATGTCAGAGCTGGAAGGGCCCTTAGAGCACACAATGTCAGAGCTGAGAAGAGATCTTAGAACAGAAATGTCAGAGCTGGGAAGAGATCTTAGAACAAAGACTATCAGAGCTGGGAAGGGTCTTAGAACAGAGAATGTCAGAGCTGGGTTGGAAGGGGCCCTAGATGCCAAGTCTCATCTCCTCATTTTACAGATGAGGAAACTGAAGCCTGGAGAGGGGACATGGCCTACCTAAGACCAGACACCCATAGATTTGGAGTCATTTAATCAGCCCATAATATTGGTTGAGTTATTTAACTTATCTGGGCCTCAGTTTCATCAAATATAAAACAAGGGTTAAGAGGTAGGATGGCTATGTTCCTAGAATCCTACAATCTTGTGATGTCTAAGCCAAGAAGGTTCATGGAACCATCTGATCCCACACATAGAAGGACAGGTGAAAGGAGAAGAGAGAAGTATCTTTGAAGCGTCCACTAGAATGCAAAATACAGTAGGGACTGTGTTTCATCTTGTCTTCATATGTCAGGCCCCTGGCATAATGCCTGGCCCATAGTAGGCACTTTAGAAATACTTACTGAATAAATGGATGAATCATTTAGTCCATCCCCCTTTTCCAAGCACCACGCCCTTCTAAATTCAATCATGAGCCCTGCTCCTCCCCAGAATTCAGGGCTCTTGTTTTCTCCCCCTAAGCCTCAGGATGGGAAGCCCCTGTCCCCGGAGGAGAGGATTCAGATGGATACCCACAGTCCTCCCTCCCAGACTCCCATCCTGGAGCAGTGATGAGGGAGTGAAGAGGCTCTCCATCTTTCCCCACCTGTGACTCACTCCCCTCCTGCACCACTTGGCTCCCTTTAATCTCTTCCCAATCAGAGGAAACTATTTATATATCAATACAGCAAATTGCATGCTGTTTTCTCCTGCATTCTCTTGGGAGCATCACCTGATTTCTCTCTGTTCATGTCTTTTCAGATCATTTGGATTACTAAAGCTATTTGTGTGTAAACAGACACTGTCTGCTCCCCCAGACACTACTACCAACACTCTGGATCTGTGCATGTGTATGTATGTGTGTGTGTGTGTCTGTGTGTGTTTGTGTGTGCTTATGTGTGTCAGAGGATGGGGAATAGCTATTCCCAAGGCTGAGATGGCCCCCTGGTTCATCTTTCTCTTCCAAACCAAAGACAGCAGCCATTGGAGCCGCCTCAGGCCACCCAGAACTTAAAAGGAGGCAAAAAAGAGCAGGGGAAGATGGGCTATGAATCATTCCAGAGAAGGAATGCTGATGGTGGAGATAGAGCCAGTGTATGCAGCAGGAAGAGTACAAAGGTTCTGGGTCCCATAGATCTGAGTCTGAATCTGGGGTCTGCCACTTGAGCTAGGTGATGGGCAAATGCTTTATCTCTCCAACCCTCGGGCTTTTCATCTGCAAATAATAATAATGATAAATCTTCCAAGTAAATGGTCTCTAGATTCCACTTCTGGCTCCAAAGCCTATGATCCTAAGGGAGGTATTTTGGAAAAGTAAAGAGCCAGAGTCTAAGGCCCTAGAAGGCAAAGAAAGTGACCCCCTACCTCCATCTTTTTCCACCCCATCCCCTGCCTCAGTGCCAAAGAAATTGGGAGTATCTGCCCAGCAAACTGCAATGAGCCAATTCAAGTGATAAAAATCTGATGGTAAAATCATGCATTTAGGGTAGCACAGTGCCTGGCACAGTCTAAGTGCTTCAGAAAGTCCACTGATTGAATCATCAGAGATATAGAACTGGGAAGGACCTCAAAGGCCTGCTAACCCAGAGGGTCTTAACTCGGGGTCCATTGACACCCTCCCAAGAGTTCCATGGATAGATTTGGGGGGAATTTAAGTGGGAAAAAATTACATTATTACTACATAAATATTACATTATTTTCTCTGAACACTAACTGTAAATTTAGCATTTCCTTTCATTGTAATTTTTTTTTCAAAACATTTTTCTGAAAAGGAGTCCACAGGCTTCCTGAAACCACCTAAAGTGTCCATGATGCAAAAGAGGCGAAGAAGCCCTGGGGTAGCCCAATCCTTCATGTTAAAGTTGAGGAAATAGAGCCGTAGAGAGGGGAAGTGACTTATCTGAGGTCATACAGGTAGTAAGTGTCACAGGTAATTCAAGCACAGATTCATAGGACCATAGACTTAGGTCTTCAAGGAACCTTACAGGTCACCTAGTGCAACCTCCCTCATTTTGCCAATGAAGAAACTGAGGCCCAAGATGGTAATGTGATTTGTTCACACAGCTGTAAGTGAAGTAAATCTAGAGGAGATGTCGAATTGGACCCCAGGTTCCTCAACCCCAAAGCCAATTTTCAATCTTTTTTTTTTCAGTCAGGTTCAATGTGTGGTGACCCCATTTGGAGTTTTCTTGGCTAAGATGCTGGAGTGGTTTGCCATTTCCTTCACCAGATCACTTTACAGATGAAGAAACTGAAGCAAACAGGGTGAAGTGACTTACTTGCCCAAGGTCATACAGCTAGTAAATATATGAGGCCAAATTTGAACTCGGGAAGGGGAGTCTTCTTAACTCCAGGCCTGGCACTCTATGCACTATGGCACCACCCAGCTGCCCTAGCCAATAGGTGCTTAATAAAGACTTATTGACTGGTTGATTTATTTCATTTTATTTTAAAACACAAGCATATAACATAGGTCCAGGATGCAGGAGATATGGTTTGGCAACAGTTCACATGGAAAGGCCATAGGGGTCTTCATTGACCACAAGCTCCCCACAAGCTCCCCATAAGTCTGTGACACAATGCGGATCAGGATGCCCAACCAGAAGATGGATTTCCATACACCAATGGATCTCCAAACTCTTTGTCATCCTCTTTGCCTCCTACCCCCTACCAAACCTCTACCCTTGACACATACTGGCTGTGTGATGCAGAAAAACTATCTAAGACAGCTGTATAAGTTACAAACAAGCTGCTGAACTGCACTGGTAAAGGGAGTATCCACATGGGGACTTCCCTTAATTGATGAAATCCTAGATCCAGATCAAAATAAAATAAGGAAAACACAATTTAGCAATTCACTGTGGACTGCCCTGGTTTCTTGGGTGGTTAGCTGCATCGCCCTAACTAGACTGTAACCTTAAAAAGTGCAGGCTGTATCTTAGTATCTCAACTAAATTAAACAAGTTTTATCAAGCACTTACTCATACAGAGTATTGTGCTAGGTAGTGGGGAACGTGCAAAGTTTAGACAAGACAGGGTCCCTACCTTTAGGGGCCTTATTATCTAGGAGGTAAATGGCAACAGCACAGGGGAGATGCTGGAGAAAGAACTCTGAACTGGAAATGGCAGGGCCTGTGTTCAAGCCCCAGTTCAGTCATCTTCTGGTGGGAAGATCTGGGTATGCACAAGACCCTGATTACACTAGTAGCTGTGTGACCTTGGACAAGTCACAATTTCTCTGAGCCATGCACAGACTACTACGTGTTTTCTAATTCTAGAGCTATGCTCCTGTGAGCTTGGAAAGTGAGATTGGTTGTGGAGAGGGATTAAAGTTGTCAGGGCTCTGCCCCATGTCTGCCATTCCTCTCTCTGTGTGTCTCTCTGTCTCTGTCTCTGTCTCCTCTCTGTCTCTGTGGTCTTTCTCTCTCTCTCTCTCTCTCTCTCTCTCTCTCTCTCTCTCTCTATCTATCTACCTATCTCTCCTCTCTGTTTCTGTCTCTCTCTGTGTGTGTCTCTCTCTATCTCTGTGTTTTTCTCTCTTCTCTGTCTCTTTGTCTCTCTAAGTGTCTCTCTCCTCTCTGTCTCTGTCTCAGGTCTTTCTGTCTCTCTTCACTGTCTCTCTCTCTGTCTCTATTTACCTATCTCTCCTCTCTGTTTCTGTCTCTGTGTCTCTCCTCTCTGTCTCTGTGTTTTTCTCTCTGTCTCTCTCTGTAAGTGTCTCTCTCCTCCATGTCTCTGTCTGTCTCTCACTGTCTCTGTCTCTGGGTCTTTCTGTCTCTCTTCTCTGTCTTTCTGTCTTTGTCTCTGTCTCTCTCTCTCTGTCTCTCTCTGTATGTGTGTGTCTCTCCTCTCTGTCTCTGCCTCTCTCATTCTCTCTCCCTCTGCCTCTCATTCTGTATCTGTGCCCATGTTGTTTCTATCTAGTAGAATGGAAGCTCCTTGAGGGTAGGGGATGTTTGGTTTTTGTCTTAGCATCGCCAGTCCTGCCTCACACGTGTGAGGGGCACTTCTGATGAATGCTTGTTGAACTGTATCACGTTATTGGGAGGAGGAGGCCTGTGCTCTGGTCTGGCTGGGGCACCCACCCACAGGGCCAGGTAGGGAGAGGAAAGGTGTGGTGGCCACAGGTAAATGCTCTCTTCTGCACTGGCCAGCTACCAATGGAGGGCCTAGGCCTACTTCTACCCTTCACTGACAAAAACCAAGGAGGAAGGGGGTGGGGGTGGGGGAAGATTTGCTAAATGGGGAAAGAAAAGGAAATTCAAATAACCTAAGTAGGTAATGATCCAGAGAGCCTAGGACCCAAGCAGACCCAGAAACAATGGCTGCTCAGGTGGGGGGAAAAAGATATTTGCTAAACCTGAGAGCAATATAGAAATGGCATTCATTATTATCATATTGTCCTTTCCTAGGGAGTTCCTGAGATAGCATTAATTAGGGCCAGGGCAGAGACTGAAGCCCAGCATTGGGAAGGAAAAAGCCACTGCAGACAGGAAGGTCTTGGGACAGCCCAGGGTCCCCCAAGCCCCCCTGAAGATACCCCCAGACCCAGGGTCAGCCAGTCCCACACAGGCCAAGCCGCCTCTTGGGTCTTGGCTCCCCTCCCTCAGAGCTCTGCTGAGGAAGCTGCAAAGCTCCGGGACTGCCAGAGGCACAAGGCCAAAGGCTGACAGGAATTTCCGATGGTCCCCGGCTGCCCTCCCGCAGTCCCCAAGCCCACAGCCAATGTCCTCTCTCAGCAAATAAATCACCTGGGATCACAGAGTCTCGGCGGCCTCTAGTGGCTGAAGAATAAAGAGCTGAGAGGGAGGGATGGGGGGATAGGGGAGGGAGAGTGTGATGTGAAGAAGGGAGGGATGGGGGGATAGGAAGGGATGGAAAGGAGGATAAGGGAGAGCATCATGGGGAGGGAAAAAAAGTAGAAGGAAAAGGAGAAGAGAAGAAAAAGAAAGAAAGAGAGGAAAGAGGAAGAAATGAGAAAAGGGATGGAAGAGAAAGAGAAGAGGGAAAGGAGGCAAAAGGAGGAAGAAGCAAGTGAAAATAAAGGGAAGATAAAGGAGAAGAAAGAAGAGAGGAGAAGAGAATGTGTGGAAGGGGAGGATAAAAGAGGAAGAAGAAAGAAAAGAAAAGAAAAGAAAAGAAAAGAAAAGAAAAGAAAAGAAAAGAAAAGAAAAGAAAAGAAAAGAAAAGAAAAGAAGGAAAGGAAAAGACTGGACAGAGAAAGAAATGAGAGAAAAGAAAACAGAAAATCGGAAAAGGGAGAAGGAAAAAGGAGGATGAATGGGAAAAAGAAAAGGGAAGAAGGGGAAGTGTGGAAGGGGAGTGGGAAGGAGAGAAAGGGGAAAGAGGAAGCTGAGGAGGAAGGGAGAGAGAAGGGGGAAAGAAAGGAAAAGGCAGAGCTGGGGAGAGGAGAGGCAAGAAAGAAAGGAAGGTGGTGGGCAGAGGAGAAGGAGGGAAGAGAAGAAAGCCAGAAAAAAGAGGAGGCAGCCTCCAGCTCCAGGCATCTGGCAGTGGGAAGGGAGAGGGAAGGCTGCCTCTGAATCTCTTCTTCCCCACCTTATGCTTAGCCTCTCTCCACAGCCATCTTGCCTCTTCCTCCAGGCAACACCCCCACCCCACCCCCATCCCCCAGCTCCCCACCCCCAGGATGTGCCTGCCAAAGACCGCAGGCTTTCCCTCTCCTCCTCACGCCTTCACCCCAGGTAAAATTAGGATAAAATGAACATCAAGCTGTCTTGAAATGGAAAGAAGTGATGGAAAGGAAGGCTGCAAAGCATTCTCCCCTTTGTTTTGGGGGTGGTGTGGGAGGAGGTGTCAGCTCGGGGAAGAGAAGAGTTTTAGGGCCTGAGTCTAGCTAACTGAGCCTTGAGTCTGAGCCTTGGGCACCTGTAACTGCCGCTGTCCAGCAGCCAACATCCCCACCCCCACTGAGGCACACCCTAGGGATGGCTCAGGCTCAACCCCCCACGGCACTTTCTCCCACTCCCAGCCTCCCCCATATATACGCTCTCCATTACGTCTCAGGACTAAACAGTACAAAGGACCACCGGGGACTGGGCACAGGGCATTAGGACGGGCAGACCCTTAGGGGGAAGCTACATGGTACAGGCCCCTCCTTAGGGTGTGGCAGATGTAGCCACTGGGTTACTGCTGGAGATGAGACCAGCCCTAAGAACTGTGACTCCCCGTGCCACCTCATCTTCTGAAGCCCCCTGGATAGAGGGGAAGGAGGGGATCACCCGAAGGCGATTGATAAGAAGGTACCCACAAGTCTCCTCTTTCCCTCTTGAGGCAAATGAAGGGGAGGACTAAATGATCTCCAGGGTCTCTTCCAATTCTAACATGCTAGGCTCTCAGGTTCTTTCCAGCTAAATCAACGTTCTAACAAAGTTCCTCCCAGCCCTGACATCCTGTGTTCTAAGGATCCTCCCAGTTCTGACATTAGGTGTTCTAAGGGCCCTCCCAGCTCTGACATTCTGTATTCCAAGGGTCCTCCCAGCTCTGGCATTCTGTGTTCTAAGTCCCTCCCAGCTCTGACATTCTGTGTTCTAAGACCCCTCTCAGCCCTGCCATTCTGTGTTCTAAGGGTCCTCCCAGCTCTGACATTCTGTGTTCTAAGTCCCTCCCAGCTCTGACATTCTGTGTTCTAAGATCCCTCTCAGCCCTGCCATTCTGTATCCTAAGATATATTTCCCCTCTAACATTACACAGGTCTAAATTCCTGCTTTGAAGACAAGCATCATGGCCAGCAGGTTCCGATGAGAGCAGAACACAGGGGGCAGCGAGCTTCCAAAATGGTGGTCCCTAGGATGGGCAAAAGGCAGGGGCGGTTTTAGTCCTTGACTACAAGATGGCCACAGACTCTAGGACTAGAGAACTCTGGGACATCAGAGCCTGAGGACCCTCCCCTGGCAGACAGAACTCCCTTTCCCACTTCTCAACAGCCCAATCTCTGCCTTGCTCCCTGTTTCCCATTGCCCTCCACTGGTCCCCAGAAACCTAATCTGAGAATGTGGGTCTCAAATCTGTGACGTGTGAATATCATTTGAAAGAACTAGGCTTGGTCAGCCCAGAAAAGAAAAGATTTCATGGCATATGGCAATTGTCTTCAAGCATTTGAGGGGTCATTGTGCGCACACAGGATCAGGCTCAACCTGCTTGGTCCCAGAGAACAGAGCTAAGAACAGCTGGAGTTGGGGGAGTGGGAGAGGGGAAAGAAGGCATCTGAAAAAGCAGAGGTAGGTGGGATGTCAGGAACAATTTTCTAACAATTAGAATTACCCCAACGTAGAATGAACTTGTCTTTGAGAGTAGGGCCTCCTTCACTGAGGATTTTCAAGCAAAAGCTGATGACCATATATCGGTCATATATTTTGTAGAGGAAAGAATGAAACAAACATTTAGAGGGGAAGGGAATAAGTGCCTACTATGTGCTAGGCACTTTTACAAATATTATCTCATTTGGTTCTCACAACAACCTTGGGAGGTAGGTGCTATTATTATCCCATTGCACAGTTGAGGAAACTGAGGCAAGCAGAAGTTAAGTCACTTGCCTAGGGCCACCCAGCTAATAAAGGTCTGAGGCTGGATTTGAACCGAGGTCTCCCTGACTCTAGGCCCAACACCCTAACCACTGTACCACCTAGCTTTCTCTAGGGCTATGAGTTGGATTAGTAACCTCTGCTGGTCCTTCTAACCCAGAGATCCTGCAGCTCTGGGAGTAATGACTGACCGGGCATCACTGAAATCCAAATCTTTCAGGAACGGAGAAAGCAAAACAAAGGAGGCTAGGACAGTGAGTCCTGGTACCTGTGGGAAAATACCCAGTGTTTTTGTGAACCCCAAAGTCAAAACGAGTCAAAGGCATGAGGCCAGGGAGACTGTGCCACGGGAAGAGAGGCATCGTATTCAGTCAGAGAAGAGTGAGTGTGTGCCCTGTTCCAACCACTTCTGGGGTGCTGTGGTCAGTTCTGTACACCCCACTCCAGGACGTTAACCTGCTTTTTTAGCCCATCCAGGGGAGTTTGATGGGTCAAAATGGGAAGAGCATGGAGGCCATGCCATATGCTGACTGGCTGAAGGAACTGGGAATGTTTAGCCAGGAGACAGGAGAAATGAGTTTTAAATTTGGGAATAAGGAAGGACTTCCCAACCATTACAACTGCTCCTGAAGTGAAACAGACTGCCTTGTGGAGGTAGAGTCCTCTTGTGCCCTGGAAGGGGACGGGGTTAAGCAGAGGGGAGGCCAAATGACCACTTTTCAGCCTCTTTTTAATTCACACGACCTCCCCCACTCCCACACGCATTCTGCTTTCTAACTAAACTGGCCATCTCTGACCTCTGGGCTTTTGTTCAAGCTGTCCTCCCCACCCATCCCTCCTGCCCGCCATGTTTGGAATGCTCTCTCTCTTCCCCTCTGGAATCCCTAGTTCCCTTCAAACCTCAGCTCAAATGCCGTCAATCAACCCATTGACAGACATATATTAAATGCCTGCTATGTGCCCAAAGCTGCGCTTGACGCTGAAGATACAGGGAGGAAAAAGAAAGCAGTCCCTTTCCTGACTCCCCACACTTGCCCTTGCTCTTCCTGCCACCCCCACCCCAGGAATTATTCCCTGTTGACTGCTCTGTGTACACGCTCCCCACCCACCAAGGACTGGTCCATGTGCGTGTTGTATCCTGAAAGCTTGGCACTGGGTCAGGCATAGGGTAGGCAGGCATTTGAATGGCCTGGCTGTTCGAGACAGCATTTTCTCTTCAAGCAAGGTTTAGACTCGATGGTCTCTGAGGTGCCTTCTAGCTCTGAGGTTCTGTAAGAAAGGAAAGAGGGAGGGAAGTGGAAGGCCTTAGCCCTGCCGTAATGTAAGCGGCTCTAAATTATCCAAGGCTTCTGACAGCAGGAATGGGGATTTTTTCCTATTACAATGGCTGGGGCCCTCCCGAGGCTAAAGATCTGTCACAGCAAGGACCACGAATATCACTAATTAATAGAGAAATGGCTTGGAAACAGTGACCTGCCCACACAACTCTCCACAAACCACTGTTTGACTGCAAACATGGCCCCCATTCCACAAAAAACACAGTGAGCTTGCATGCCGAGACCTATCACAAACTCCTATTACACCCGCAGGCCTCCCCCCACACCGGCCAATTCTGCCCAGAGAACGATTATTGGGCAAAAAACCTTCAGTTCACACACACGATCCACACCCATCATCACAGGCACACAAACACACATACCCAGACTCACAGGGATTCTCATTTTTCTGACATGCTTGAATTCACATTCAGACATGGTTACATAGAGAAAGATAATACACTTACAGACAAACACATATATTCATATTCTTAGACACATTTAGCTAATCACATGCAGATATACACAGACTGCTAGATATATAGACACACTGAACCATACACACACACACACACACACACACAGAGCAACTAGGTGGAATAGTGGATAAAGTGCTGGACTTGGAGAAAGGAAGACCTAAATTTGAACCTTGCCACTGACACATCCTACCTGTGTGGTCCTGGGCCAATTCTTTAAAAATAATAATAAAGAGCATTTATTGAGTGTTTTACAAATATCATCTCATTCTCACAGCAACCCTGGAAAGGTAAATACTATTGCTACCCCTATTTTACAGATGAGGAAACTGAGGCAGGCCAAGATCAGATGACTTGCTTAAGGTCACAGAGCTACTAAGTATCTGAGGCAGGAGTTGAACTAAGGTCTTCCAGATTCCAGGCCCAGCATGCTGTCCACTGCACCACCAGGTGCCTAGTATTTCTCTTGATATCTCAGTTTCCTCATTTATAAAATGGGAGTAATGAGTATCTACCTTGTAGGGTTGCTGTAAGGAACAAATGTTCGAACACTTGTGAATCACTTTGCAAACCTTAGCACCTGTAAAAGTGTGAGGGATTATTATCACACTAGCACAGGAGTTTGTAAACGTGGGGCACCGCACAGCTGCCCACTTGGTCACACATGCAAACACACCTATATTCCTGACCCCAGGTGTGCTCACACAGAGGTAAACAAGTCACACGCCCATCGACGTCTATAGAACTTCCCACTGAGATGCGAGCACACTCAGGGCCCACAGGAGCATCAAGGGAGCCGCCCAGACACACGGCTTCCCGCGCCCCAGCCCAGCAGCCGCTGTTGCCATGACGACAGCCTTCCTCCCCTCAGCCAGCCTCCTCCCCTTGCCCATAAATAAATAAACAGCACACGGGACCCTTGGGCTGCAGGAAGGTGCGTCTCGGTAAGCAAGCCAGCTCATTCCCAGCTCCTCTCACTTCGAGATAATTAGTGCGAATTGAATTTCACACTCGTTGGCCTTGCAGTGAGAGCTCCCTTGGAATGGAGACCCGGGATTTGTGCGGGAAGATGCTTTAATGTCTCCTTTGAAGGTGGGAGCACGGGGAGAAAGGCTTTCAGCTGCGGCTTCTTACCAATTTTGCAGAAGAGACGCATGCACAAACATGTGCAAGCTTGCCCATGTCCGTGCACACAAAACCATGCACCTACAGAGAAAGGTCGGGTAGAGGAAAATGCTGGACCCAACGTCAGAAGCCCTGGCAAATCCCACCTGGGCCACTCATTGGCAGCACTACCAGAGATCACTTCTCTCCCAGCCTCAGTTTCCTCCTCTTTCAAATGGGGCTAATAATAGTTATACTGCCTATTTCACGAGGCCATGGTGAGGAAAGTGTCTTTGTGAATTTTAAAGAGCCCAGAGGTTAGAGAGCTGACCTTGGAGTCTGGAAGACTAACATTCAAATACCTCCTCTGACCCAAACTGGTTGGGTGACGCTGAGCAAGTCCCTTACCTCAAGGACTGTAGTATCACACATAGGTTCAGATACAAAGAGAGGGAGGGAGGAAGGAAGGAAGGAAGGAAGGAAGGAAGGAAGGAAGGAAGGAAGGAAGGAAGGAAGGAAGGAAGGAAGGAAGGAAGGAAGGAAGGAAGGAAGAGGGGAAGGGGGAAGGGAGGAGGGAAGGAAGGAAGGGAGGGAGGGAGGGAGGAAGGAGGAAGGGAGGGAGGGAGGGAGGAAAGAGGAAGGATGGAAGGAAGGAAGGAAGGAAGGAAGGAAGGAAGGAAGGAAGGAAGGAAGGAAGGAAGGAAGGAAGGGAGGAAGGTAGGAGGGAGGGAGGAGGGAAGAAGGGAGGGAGGGAGGGGGGAGGAAGGAAGGGAGGAAGGAAGGAAGGAAGAAAGGAAGGAAGGGAGGAAGGGAGGGAGGGAGGGAGGGAGGGAAGAAGGGAGGGAGGGAGGGAGGAAAGAGGGAAGGAGGGAAGGAAGGGAGGAAGGAAGGAAAGAGGGAAGGAGGGGAGGAAGGAAGGAGGGAAGGAGGGAAGGAAGGAGGGAAGGAAGGAGGGAAGGAGGGAAGGAAGGAAGGAAGGAAGGAAGGAAGGAAGGAAGGAAGGAAGAAGGAAGGAAGGGAAGGAAGGAAGGAAGGAAGGAAGAAGGAAGGAAGGAAGGAAGGAAGGAAGGAAGGAAGGAAGGAAGGAAGGAAGGAAGGAAGGAAGGAAGGAAGGAAGGAAGGAAGGAAGGAAGGGAGGAAAAAATAAGCATTTGTTAAGCATCTACACTGTGCTAAGCATTTTGCAAATATTATCTCATTTGAGCCTCACAATAGCCCTTGGAAATAGGTGGTATTATTATCCCCATTCTTCCATTTAGGAAAATGAGGCAGACAGGAGTTAAGTGATTGCCCAGGGTCACACAGCTACTGTCTGAGTCTGGATTTGAACTCAAGTCTTCCTAACTCCAGTCTCATGGCTCCATCCACTGAGTGGATCATAGGAGCAGAGACTCAGGGAAGGAAGGGACATAGAGGCTATCATTCCCCACCGCCTCATGTCATCTGAGGCAGCTAGATGTTACTGTGAATAGTACCTGGGCCTCGGAGTCAGTGAGACCTGAGTTCCAATCCAGCCTCAGACGTTTCCTAGCCATGTGACCCTAGGCAAATCACTGAACATCTCTTTGCCTGTTTCCTCATCTGTAAAATGGGGATCATGATAGCACCTACTTCCCAGGGTGGTTGCAAGAATCAAATGAGTTAACCTATGTAAAGTACTTTGTAAACCTTAAAGAGCCATATATAAATGCTAATTATTATTACTATTATTACAGATGGAGAAACTGAGACCTTAGAAAGATTAAGTGGCTCAGGGTTACTCAAGTAATAAATAGCAGAGCCAAGATTAAATTAGATGATCTAATGCAGGATTTTTTTTTTTAATTTTTTCTTTTCAATTTTATTTTCAGTTCCAAACTCTCTCCTTCCTCCACCCCCTCCCCCACCCACTGAAAAGGCAAGAAATACAATACCCATTATAGATATGAAGTCATACAGAACATATTTCTGTGAGGCAGGAGCTTTTAAAATATTTTTGTATCTATGACCCCTTTGGCAGTTTGGTGAAACCTACAAATCTGTCTTTTAAAACATACATATTTTTACATGTGTAAAAATAAAATACATAGGACGACCAAGGAAATTGATTATATTGGAATACAGCAATCAAAATATTTTTTTAAAACAAGATTCTTTAAGCTCTCACAGAATCAAAGAATTCTTGAAGGGACCTCAGAGGAAGCTGAGAAGAAAAGAAGCCATGGCATGGGCAGGCACCTGGCCACAACATCCCAGCCCTACCCAGAGGTTTTTCAGCCTTCCCTTGCAGGCCTCCAGTGACAGGGCAGGCCAGCACCCCACCCCAAGGCAGCCTGCCCCATTTTTGTACTGCTCTCACTTTTAGGAAGTCTATCAAACCCCAAAATCTGCCCTCAGCAATGTCCACCCACTGTTGCTAGCTCTGCTCTTCACTGCCAAGCACAGGTAATTCATCCCTTTTCCAAATGACAGACCTTTAAACACCTAAACAGAGTGATCATCACCTTTCGCCACCCCTAGCCTTCTCTTTCTCAGGATAAACACTGCACCCAGAACATACACACACCTAAAACCAGTTTCTGGTCCCTCTCCTCCTATGCCACAATCTTCTAATGTTCTCCTGCTCCTGGTTACCCTGCCCACGGATGCCCTCCTCCCTGCCCAGGGCTGAGCATGGCACCCCAGATGGGGAGTGCCCAGTCAGAGTAGACCACTCGATTTGATTCCACAAACACTTCTCAAGCCATACTGTGTGCCCAGGTACCTTACCAGATGTTGGAGATAAAAAAACAAAAACTCTTTACCCGCTAGGAATTCCCACTGGGACTGAAAACTTCTAAGGATCATGGGACCATATATTAGAGCTGGAAGGGAACCAGAAGTCATTTTTATTAGTAGAATGTAAACTCCTTGAGGGCAGAGATTATTTATTCCCATCCTTGTATCTCCAGCACCTAGCCCAGTGCCTAGTAGGTGCTGAGGAGGGAGACCATTTCCTTTGTCCAAAGTCACAGTTGCAGCCAGTCTGGCTGGAATGAAGAGCAGATGAGGAGGGATGACAGGTCATCCATCCTGAAAGATCTGTAAGAGCCAGACCATGAAGGCCTTTCATGGCAAGCTGAGGAGTCTGTATTTTGTCTCTCAGATAACAGTGAACTTCTTGAGCCAGGGGGCTGACTTGATCAGGCCTGGGCTTTAGGAATATCACCTTAGGAAGTATTCAGAGCTATGCCCAAAGGGCTACAAAAATGTACAAACCTTTTCACCCAGCAATACCACTTCTAGGTCTATATCCCAAAGAGATCATAGAAATGGGAAAAGGACCCACATGTACCAAAATATTTATAGCACCTCTTTTTGTGGTGGCAAAGAATTGGAGATTGAGGAGATGTCTATCAGTTGGGGAATGGCTGAACAAGTTATGGTATATGAATGGAATGGAATACTATTGTGGTATAAGAAATGATGAGCAGGCAGACTTCAGAAAAACCTGGAAAGACTGGAATGAACTGATGCTGAGTGAAGTGAGCAGAACCAGGAGAGCATACACAGCAACAGCCACATTGTGTGATGTCTAACATTGATATACTTAACCCTTCTCAGCAATGCAAGGATCCAAGACATCTCCGAAGACCTCATGATGGAAAATGCTGTCCACGTTCAGAAAAAGAACTATGGAGTCTGAATGAAGTTCGAAGCACATTATTTGATACCTCTTTTTTTCTTTTATTTTTTTGTTTCTTCTTTCTCATGGTTTCTCCCATTGGTTCTAATTCTTCTTTACAACATAACTAATGTGAAAATAGGTTCAATATGAATGTATATGTAGAGCCTGTATCAGATTGCTCACCATCTTTTGGGTGGGGGGAGGGGAGAGATGGAGAGAAAATTTATAACTCAAAATCTTATGGAAGTGAAAGTTGAAAACTAAAAATAAATAAATAGAAGAATAATATAATCTCATTTTTAAAAAAAAGAAAGAAAGTTTTCAGAGGCTGAATTAAGGAGTGGGGAGGCTGGAGGTAAAGAGAACCATCGGGATCTGGTAGTGCAACGAGAGTGATATCTTTATGGCCGGTGAGCTCCTTGAGAACAGAGACTATCTTTCGTCTTTCTTGTAACCCAGAGCTTAGCATAGTGCCTGACATATAGTAGATGCTTTGTAAATGCTGGTTTGACTGACTGGCTGACTGACGAGTGGGGAATAGATGTTAGACAGATTGTGGTGGTAGAATCTGAGCACAGTGACTCTCAGCACAGACTAAGAGCACACTGCATGATTCACAGTTGCATAGCATCACTGGTAGTGCTACAGGTACTTTTGTGTTGGGGCAGCCAGGGGACTCTTTGAATTCAGCTCCATACCATCCAGCCCACTCTGTTCCTCCAATTCATTTCCAAGCTCAGCTCATGGTCCATCTGAATGGTCTGATGGACCAGATCTATGGACTGCCTACCTAACTGCAGAGACTAGAATTAACAAACCTGGTTCATCCATTTGGTTCTTAATCATATGGATTATTAGACTGAACTCTTTGGAATGGTGGAGAACTTCATTCAGGAAGCTCTGCAGGGTTTCAAGGCTTGAGGAAATCAGTACAATGACATCAGCCACTGATGACTAGAAGAGGGGCAAGTAGAGTAGAAAGGGGAGTAGTCTGTGGGGATCTGGGAGGTAGAGTGAGGGTTGTGTCTTACCACCCCTGTCTAGGTCTGGATGGGTGAGGGAAACCTGGCTGCTATTTGTCCTACTCCCCCCTACTAAGCCTCACACTCACATACACACACAATAAGTTTCAGGCTTAGACCCTGGGACAATACAGGCCTGAACCCCCAAATACAAACCCAGACCAAGCTAGGTAGTCAGGAGAACATGGGACACCCCAGAACAATATAGGCCCTATTCCTCAAACCCAAACCCAGACCAAACTAGGTAGGCGAATGCTGGGGCACATCTGTGGGAAGGAACAGAAAAAAAGGATAACAAACCTCCTCCCAACTATATCCTCCAATATACGTCTCTATTGTCCCCATCCCATCCCTGCCAGAACTACCCCAAATAGCTCCTTCATCTAGACAGAACACCGAGTTTAGGATAACCAAGACTTGGATTCAAATCCCACCCGGGACACTGAGTAGCCATGTGACCATAGGCAAGTCACTTAACTTCCCTCAACCTCAGTCATTTCATCTGTAAAACGGAGGAAGAAATAACTCCTAGAGTATAAGCCAGCATAAGGCTAAAAAGAGATAATGGATGTAAAAACGCTTTCAAAATTACAGCTTTAAAGAACTTGAAAAACACCAGGCAAATTTTAGAGTCCATTGAGTACTGGACTTGGAATTAGGAAGGCCCAGGTATACATCCTGCCTTGGTCTGGTCCTCAGTATGTATTCTCGTCTGTAAAATGGGTAGAAAAATAGCTAAAATAGCAACATTCCCTTCCATAAGATTTTGAGTTCCAAATTTTCTCCCCATCTCTCCCCTCACCCCAAGACAGCATGCAATTTGATATAGGCTCTACATATATATTCATATTGAACCTATTTTCACTTTGGTCACCTTGTAAAGAGAAATCACAAGAAAGAAGAAACAAACAAAAAAAATCTCAAAAGACGATTATGAGCATCAAATGAGATCCAGCAGGACCCTACACTGTATATATATGGTAAGTACCTATTTCTGTAAATGTGCCCCTCATTTAAAATGTGAATTCTTTGAAGGCATAGTCTGGGTTGGGTTGGTTTTTTTCCCCTTGTACTCCTATTGCTTAGCACAGTGCCTGGCACATAGTAAGAGCTTAATAAATGCTTATTGATTAAGGGCCAACTGATTAAGAGGTCCTCTGCTGGGCTCTGGAGATACAAAGCCAAAATTAAAGTCTGCCCTGAAGGAGCTTTCATTCTGTATGCAAATGACTGCAAACCTTTAGGTGGTAAATACCTGTCAGCTATAATCATTCCTGGCTGGTGCCAGGAATGATGGTGATACTGCACCATTAGAGAGCTATTCCTTCAACTGGTCCTTGGCGGGGGTCACACTTCAGCAGTTATGAGTCACTGGGGCTTCCAAAGGAATGAGTTTCAAATCGTTCCCCAAAGGCAGTTCAGACACATCCAGAGGACATCAGAGGAGGCAGGATGCCTGAGGGGATGGGAGTTTTGCCATTTTTTCCCCAAGGCTAGTCACCAGTCCTTAGACCTATGCCCCCTAAAATCTACTCCTACCTACCCAGCCAGGATTTCAGCACTGTTGTAAGAACTTCAGAAGTCACTGGCTCCTAGGATTCAAAGGAAAGGAATCTGAGAGATAATACCTCCTTAAAGTGTGGTTTCTTGACAATAACCCAATGAGACTGGTAATATAGTGAGTAGCCTTCCCATTTTACAAAGGAACAAACTGAGGCTTTGAAAGAGAAGGGAATGAGGGGCAGCTAGGTGGCACAGTGGATAGAGTACCAGCCCTGGATTCAGGAGGACCTGAGTTCAAATCCGACCTCAGACATACACTACTTACTAGTTGTGTGACCCTGGGCAAGTCACTTAACCCCACTGCCTACTAAAAAAAAGAAGAAGAAAGAGAAGGGAATGGACTTGCCCAGTGTCACTCAGTGAATAAGTGTCAAGACTCGGCTTTGTTATTGTTGAGTCATTCCAGCTGTGTCTAACTCTGTGACCCCATTTGAGGTTTTCTTGGTGAAGATACTGGATTGGTTTGCCATTTCCTTCTTTAGTTCATTTTACAGATGAGGAAACTGAGGTAAACAGGGTTAAGTGACTTGCCCAGGGTCACACAGCTGAGGCTGCATTTGAACTCAGAAAGATGAGTCTTCCTGACTCCAGGACCAGGGCTCTAACCACTTCACCACCTAACTGTTGTCAAGACTCAGCAGAGATCTCATTTTACAGATGAAGAAACTGAAGTTAAGTAAATTGCAATGGAATGACTTGTCCAAGATCTCTTCATCCCCATTAAATATCTCTAAAGCTTTCCCCTGAATGGCAGCAAAGAGGATGGAGGGAGCTTAGAAACAGAGTCTGGAGACCCTCTGGTCCTCAACCTTTGTTGTGTCTTGAACCCTTTCACTTGTCCTTTGTTCTTGGAAAGGACTATGACATCGTGGAGGTGATGCCATGACACACAAGTGAATTGTATTTGAGGGAGGGAGGGCTGTGCAGAGTCACCAGTCTCACTTTCTCCTCCGGAGCCATTGGGGTCCTGTGGCCAGATATAAGTCAGAACAACTGGAGATGGCTCCAGATGCAATGGGAGACCCTGGCCTTCTTAAGCTAAGACCTTTCCCACGCCTCAGTTTGGCTGAGGCAACACCCATTCAGTGATTAAGGCTAGGTAAGAAATGAAGTAAAGAGTGGCCACTTCTAGTAAAACCCACAGCCTCTTTCTCAGAGTAAAGTTTTTAAATGCATGAAATAAACACACAAGATTGCAAAGGAAAACAATTATGTTGAAATAAAGATGTAATTTTTGTTTTCCAATTCAAATTTGTAAACGTCTTGCAATCTTCCCACAGACCCCAGATTAAAAAACGTCTGATCTAAGCACATTAGTGGCACCAAGCTGTAGTAATTAAGAACTAGCCTTGAAAGCTTTAGGACCTGGGTTCAAGCCCAGCCTCTGGCATATCCTTGCTCCACTCTGCCTCTACCTGGATTCTATTCCATGAAACAAGATGCCTCTCCCAGGCCTGCTCTTCTCTCCAGTTGGAGGGTAGAGTACTAAACTCCTCTCAACGCCTTCCTTTGTGGAAGGAAGAAACTGGACTTTTGGACTGTTCTGCAGCTGCTGCTCCCCTGCCCCAGATACCCCCAGTATGCACTCTCCTTTCCTGTCTCCTTTTATGTGTTGTTGCCCCCCTCATTAGAGTGTAAGCTTCTTGAGGGCAAGGACTATCCTTTTTTTTTTCCATTCTATCTCCAGCGCTTAGCTGGAGCAGCTAGCTGGTGCAGTGGATAGAGTGCCAGGCCTAAAATCAGGAAGATTCATCTTCCCGAGTTCAAATCCAGCTTCAGACACTTACTAGGTTTGTGACTCTGAGCAAGTCATTTCACCCTGTTTGCCTCAGTTCCCTCATCTGTAAAATGTGCTGGAGAAGCAAATGGCAAACCGCTCCAGTATCTCTGCCAAGGAAATCCCAGATGGGGTCATGGAGAGTCAGACACAACCAAGACAACTCGACAACAACATCAAAACACTTCGCACTGTGTCTGGAATGCGGTAGGTGCTTAATGAACGTTTATGGGATTGATTGTGTGACCAAGCCAGTGGCATCGAATTCAAATAGAAAGTGGCCCCACCAAGCCCTACATGAGGATACCTGCAGCCACATATTGACTTAGAAAACCCCACATAAAATCATCTGTCTTATTTTATTTTTGTTTATTATGTTAGACATTTCCCAGTCACATTTTTAATCTGGTTCCAATGGTGCCTGGGAGTGTTGAGGAGACTGTATGTTTGATAGCCCTGTGTCTAAGCAATTTTTTAAGATTGTAAATTTTAGAGAAACACCAACCTGCCCTGGTAGAGAGATTTTCCCTATACTGGTGAAATCACAGATCCAATCCCAATCCCGATGAATGCTAATTACTGGTGTTCTAAATGGGGGCGCTTTGTCCAGTGACTGACCAACTAATTGAGGCAGTGCTGGGACAACGAAGTCCTCTGTGCCAACACCAAGCCACAGAAACCAGAGATGGCACGTTGTGTGTGAGACACAGAAAACAGGCCAGTTCTGCTGGATCGGAAAGGCATGTGGGGGGAGGGGGACGAAGGTCCAAGATTGGTTGAGGCCAGGCTTAAAAACTAAAGAGAGGAGTTTATATCCAATTCTAGGAATTCTAGAAAGGGTTGGACGCGAGCACCATCATAGGAATTGAAAAGTCAGGGTTTGACAACTGATGGAACCTACTCTGGCCACCTAATGAGAAGGTAGGACTCATCGGAAAAGACCCCAATGTTGGGAAAGATTGAAGGCAAAAGGAGAAGGGGACGGCTGACAATGAGATGGAGAGAGAGTGTCATGAGAGCAACAAACATGAACTTGGACAGACTTCAACTTTGGGAGATAGTGGAGGGGGTCACAAAGAGTCAAACACAACTGGACAACAACAAAGGATATGTGGGATGAGAGAAGGAGGAGTCCAGGATCACATCAAGGTTACAAACCCAGGAGATTAGAAGAATGGCGGTGCCCCGGGCAGAAATAGGAAAGTACAGGAGATGGGTGGGCTTCGGGGGAAGATAACGAATTCTTGTTCAGACATGTTGAACTTGAAATGTCCGTGGAACGCCCAGTTTGAAATACCCAATAGGTAATTGACAATGCACGATGGAGGCTGAGGGGGAGAGACCGGAGCTCGGTTTATCCATCCGAGAGTTGTCAGCAGAGATATATCATGACTGCTTTTCTCAAGAAGGGAATAGGAGGGTGCTACATCTGGTAAACACTGAACAACACCATCCAAAAATGAAATTGATTATATTTTAAAAGACAGAGAATTACTGTTTACTGATGCTGTGGGAGTCATTTCCGAATTATCTCTTTGTGCCTGCAGTCGGATCGTCAGCTGGTTTTTAAAAAAGAAAGAAAGCAAAGGTAAAAGTTAACATAAAATTGGAAGAATCTGTGTAGGCTATATGTCAGTTGTCCTCAATTCCCTAACACAGTTGGACTTGGGTCCCAATTAGGGTCTCTGTCAATAATGACCTCTATGAGTCATGTTGCCCCCACCCAAGGTTTCCCAGGAGAATACCAGAATTTGTTTCCTGTCCCTATAAGATCTCTTAGCTCTCTTGCAAGTATCTAGGCAACTCTCTTTCCCTTTCTGGAGGCTTCAGTCAGCCCACATTCTGGTGGATCCTACCTTCCTTCTGGACCTAGGCAGTCTACATAACAAATGGTACCAGCATAGGCACGGCTCTGGATCGCTCCTTGATGTGTGTGGTTTTTTGTCACGCCAATCCTTCTTGAACTTGGGGACAACTCCCACGGTTAGACCGTGGCCTTCCCTCTAGGTCCAAGCGAGGCTGAATGTCTCCATCTCCTCTCCCTCCTTCTCTCATCAAACTTCCAAATCCTTTTTCTCTCTTGCTTATTGAAATTTTATTTTTCCTCATATATCTCCACCTGGCACTGGCTCCTCTTAGTGTAGCTCTCCATCTGGATAAATATCTCCTTCTGTGTTGGAGTCTTATCTCCCTTTGAAGATTAAGCCCAAGAATCAACTTAGATTATGAACTCTATCCATTGCCAAGATGCCAACTTCGTGATCATGAGTAGTATCACCTTACACAACAGTGAAAAGTAGTGAACGGAGACACACGCTATAGAAACCTTGGCACGGTATGAGATCCAATTAAGTCAGACCATCCTTTGAGAATTTATAGATGAGCTAGGTGGCGCAGTGGATAGAGCGCTGGGCCTAGAGTCAGGAAGTCTCATCTTCTGAGTTCAAATCTGGCTTCAGACACTTATTAGCTATGTGACCCTAGGCAAGTCATTTAACTCCGTTCACTTCAGTTTCCTCATCTGTAAAATGAGCTGGAGAAGGAAATGGCAAACCACTCCAGTATCTTTGCCAAGAAAACTCCAAATGGGGTCATGAAGTGTTGGGCACAACTGGGAAAAAAAAAAGACTGAACAAATAGATATGAAATGGAATAGATTTGCCAGTATGTTGGTAGCAATTAACTGTCATCATCAACACAAAATCAACACATTTGGAATTTACCACCCCAGTACCCAGTGCACTATGTGAAGAAGTGAAAATGGCACTCCAGAAAATTAAGTCAGCAATTGCAGCTGGGCCAAGCCAAGTAAACATAGAAGAAATTCATGTTGGAGGTGACACAGTTTTAAAAGCAATAGGGGCCCAATTTGCAAGATAACTCAAAGACAGGTAGATTCCAAAAGAATGGAAAAGATCTTGGATGACATATACTTTAAGGATCCATGATTTTGTTGTAATGGGTGTCCCCTTCCCTCATTGCACCCTCCCCGGAACTGGCACGGACACAGATCCCAGCCCTGCCACAATGCCACAGACAATCTCCAAGAGCGCCCTGCCTGAAAAATACTCGTTTTCTTGCAGCCAGTTGGAGATGAGTCTGAATTTAACTCAGCCAGAACTCAGGTGAGGGACATATCACAGATTTAGACCTAGAAGAAACCTTAGAGGAAATCCAGTCAATCTTTTGACTGTATAAATGAGGTTGAGAGAGGTTAAGTAATTTGTCCAAAATCATGGAAGCTCGTAATGGTCAGGGGAAGGTTTTGAACTCGGGTCTTCATGACATTAAGCTCAGGCACGGGCGTCAGCCAGTAAAAACACCCAGAGTCAAGAGATGAAATAGCAACAAGGAGGCCAGTGAGACTGGATCACAGATGACATGGAGGGAAGAAAGGAGTCAAGCTGGTCATGTTTACTACCTTGATACCAGAAGTTAGGATGGCTTCCTCAGCCTCCAAGAATATTGCTAATTCAATGTGCTTTCCACCATGCCACACTGTCTCAAGTCATCCAATCCTCTCTCTACTGAAGTAGGAGTGCCCTCCACAACTTCCCCCATTAAGTGGTCATTGAGACTGTGCTTGAAGACCCCCCCCCAGAGAGCAGGAAGCCCACCACCCCCCAGAGGAAGCCCATCCTCTATTTATGCCCAGTGACAGCTCTGATTGTTCAGAAGTTTTTCCTTTCCATTCCCATAGCCATCTTCCTATGACTCATTACCTCACACCTTGGCAATTGCATCAGCCTCCAAACTGGCCTCTCTGCTTCCAGTTTTTCCCAGCAGGGTCACTCTGCAAAGGTTGTTTGATTCATCTCCCTGGAGTCCAGCTCTGCTCAGGTCACTCTCCCTACTCAGAGATCCTTTTATTGCAGTGGGGAAAAGAGCTAGACCTGGTGTGCCCCAAACCTGAATCACCCACCCAACTGATTGAACATCTGCTGCTGGTGATGAGAGTGAAGGGATCAGGAAGAAGAAGAAGAATTGATCAGGATCAGGAAAGGGAAGAATAAGCCAGGAGTTGAGAGTCACCAGGTACCTTGGGCAGGGCAGGGCATCTATCTCAGCCCTTATCCTCCCCCGTGGCCCATACTGAGAGGATCATGGGAGGAAGAAGACAATGTTAGAGGGAACCTGGACCATGAGTTTGGTCCTGGTGCCAACTCTTCACCCAGCTTCCTGAGCAACCAGGGACAACTCATTCCATCCTTCTCTAGCTCAGTTTCTTCATCTCTCAAATAAGAGAATGAAGTTAGATGGTTTCTAAAGCCCCTCCCAGCCCTGGTCCCACTCAGCAAGGGACAGAGCATCTGTCCTGGGGTCCTTCCTGGACCCAAGCCAGAGGATTATGTTCTCACAGCCTAGATACCCCTCAGAACCTAGCCCCATACTGGGAACAGCCACTGTGCCCCAGTGGCCCTCAGAGCCACTTGAATTTCAAGAGTCAGTCAATTAACAAACCCTCTAAAAGCATTTGCCTAGAACATTCAAATCACTTGAGTCCTAGAGCCCCACATCAGGAAGAAACCATGAGAAGCTCGTCTTCTAACTCCTTTATTTTACAGAAAAAGAAACCGAGGACTAGAGAAGAGAAGCTGCATCAGCCAGGATTAGAACCCAAGTCTTTTGACTCCCCATCTATGAGGCTCTTTTCCCTATACCACAGCTGCTCCTCCAGACAAGAGATGTGGGAGTCCATGTAGCACTGGCCCCCAGATGGATGACAGCCAAAAGGTGACAGGTGCAGAGAATCCCTCCCCTGGAGTGTGTCCATCTGTTCCCTCCCCTTGGCCCCATCCAACATCCTTATTGGGTCAGACCCTGGCTGAGTTCACCCCTGGCATGAGATGCTGAGAATACTTCTTGGTTGCTATGGCAGCCCCAGATCAGGGGGCGAGAAGCGAGTAGTGTGTGTGTGTGTGTGTGTGTGTGTGTGTGTGTGTGTGTGTGTGTGTGTGTGTGTGTGCATTCCAGCTTTAGAGGAAAGAAATACCTCCAGAAGCAGGAAAGATTCTACCCCTGCCCCCACTCCATAGAAGCTCCAGTTTCTAGGGCATTTTGCAGGGCAAAGAGCACTTTTCTCAGGACATGGGTGTCGGAGGCTGATAATGTAAGTATTA
The DNA here is from genome assembly GCF_003287225.1 of Phascolarctos cinereus. Taxonomy (NCBI): domain Eukaryota; kingdom Metazoa; phylum Chordata; class Mammalia; order Diprotodontia; family Phascolarctidae; genus Phascolarctos; species Phascolarctos cinereus. The sequence continues at coordinate 380,216,959 of NW_027556098.1, read as the reverse complement.
TCACTCCCTTCTTTTTTCAGATAAAGAACGTGAGATCTTGTGGCTTGTCCAGGGTCACACACCAAGTGTCAGAGCCAAGAGACAGGACTCTCTCCACTACACTAATTATCCCTCCCGTAGATGTTTTCCCCTATCCCCCACCCCCAACTCATTGTTCAGATGTTGGTGAAGGGAGGTGAGAGGGAGGACAGAAGATTCTGGGATCCCTTCCCACGGGCTTGAGACCTTGCTCACTCTGCCCAAGGATCCCAGGGTCCCTCACTGGGAACACTTGCCCAGGCCACTGCAAAGGGCTCACGGAGCTTTGGATTCTTGTCAGAGCCCAGGATTCATCTTCAGATGATTGGCTGAGGAATAAGAGCTGAGGCCCTCCCGGGCCCCCCACCTCAAGAACAAGGGTACTTTACATTTTTGGTGCCATGGACTCCTCTGGATAGCCAGGTGAAATCTCTGCACCCTTTATCAGAATAATGTTTTCAAATGCACAAAATAAATTCATAGGATTGCAAAGGAAATCAATTACAATGCAATAGTTGTAAAGAACATTTTTTTTAAAAAAAGGTTCACAGACCCCAGATTGAGAACCACATGGTAGATTTGGCTCCCCCCCCCCATACACACACACACACACACACACACACACACACACACATCTATAATCAACCATATACATCCCACTCATGTTCTACATACCCTTAACCATGCTACCAACCATACACATTCACCTCCCCACCAATCCAGCCAACACACACATTGCTTGGAAGAGATAAGAGAGTGAGTGCCCCAGGGAAACTACAGACTTGTTGAGAAATTTGTGTTAAAGAGAAGAAGCCAATTCTAACTTCCTCTATTCTAACATTCTCCTCCCAGCCCTGGAGGCATTTGGGGTCAGTCCTGGGTCTTGCTCTTACAAGGGCTGCCAGTTTCTGGTTAAGTTTCAGGTAGAAAGCCCTGGCATAAAGGAAAGAACCCCAGACCTGGTACCAGCCAGAGGACCTGTATTTGCTGTGTATGAATCCCCAGGGTTTAATTACTGGCAGGTGACTTTGGACCACTCATTTCCCTTTCTCAGAAGCATCAGGTTTCTCATCTGAAAAATGAAGGGCCCAGATTAGATGCCATGGAGGTCTGTTTGAGCACCAAACTCTGTTCTAAAACACAAACACACAGGTGAGTCCTCACATACACCACACACATCTACCCACGTTCATCCCCAAAGGTCCCTTCTGCCCCACCCCTTCAATCTAGACTAGCACAGCAGGGGACAAAAAGAATGAAGGAGACCTGAGAACCTGGGAAAGTTGTCCTGGATAAAGCAGACTTTGGCTGGAAAGTCAGAGCATCCCCAAACAAGTTCTGGGCCTCATTAGCTACTCAGCCTGCCTGGGGAATTTCCAGACTTGACCTTTCTGCACCACATAAGAGAAAGGGCCTAGTGGAATTTCCCTCAACCAGGGCAAGTCCCCTCCAGGGCACAAGAGAGGGGGTGGAGATTAGGGTGTGGGACCTCCCTTAGCCTGGACCCAGCCTCTTGTGTGTCTTTATTGATGTGCTAATATCAACTAGGGGGCTCCAATGTCCTTTTAGAAACTTAGATGCAGAATGTCAGGGCTAGAGAAGCTCCCAGAACAGAGAATGTCTGGGTTAGAAAGGACCTGAACATAGAACGTAGACAGTCAGAGATGGAAAGGAACTCAGAACCCAGAATATCAGAGCTGGGAGGGCCCTTTGGACACAGGATGTTGGAGCTGGGAGGGCCCTTAGAACACAGGATGGCAGAGCTGGGAGGGCCCTTAGAACACAGGATGGCAGAGCTGGGAGGGCCCTTAGAACACAGGATGGCAGAGCTGGGGGGGCCCTTAGCACACCAAATGTCAGACCTGGGAGGGGCCTTAGAACACAGGATGTCAGAGCTGGGAGGGCCCTTAGGACATAGAATGTCAGCGCTTGAAGGGACCTAAGAACAGAGAATGTCAGAGATGGAAGACTCTTAGAACAGAGAATATGAGAGCTGGGAGGGATTTTAGGACATAGTGCTTGAACAGAGAATCAGAGCTAAAAAAGACCTTAGAAATCCAGCAAAATTCCTTTTATTTTGGAAAGAAACTAAGGTCCAGAAATGGGAAGAGACTTGTCCAAAGTCCCATACTTGGTCAGTGGCACAGACCGGTGTCCCCTCATCCCTAAGCCCATTCTCCTACACCATAGGGCCTCTCCTAAGCCCAGATAGGAGACTGTTTGAATCGAATGTCAGCTTTTTGCAAGTAGAGATTATTTCATTCTTTGTCATTGTATACCCATTGTCTAACAGGACCTGACAAAGAGCAAGTACTGTATGAATGGTTGATTAGAAACCTCCAGAGGACAGGCAAAGGACTAGGCCAAGTATTGTTGACTTTGATGGTCCCCCACACCCTGAAGAACGATGACCCACATGTCTATGCCTCTTTTCATTTAATTCTCATGACAGCTCTGTGTGGCGAGTGATACCAATATTATTATCCTTCTCCATTATTATTCTTGTCTTATAGATGAGTGATGGTCTCACAAATGAGGAAACTGAGGCCCAGGAAAGGGACTCACACAGGATCACACAGCTATTAAATGTCTGAGGTCAGTTTTAATTCATCTTTCCAACATGTCTCTTTCAACTACATCACACTGTCTCTTTGAAAGTGAGTATCATAGGATTTGGAGCTGGGAAGAATCTTAGAAATAGACCAGCCTCCTTAAGTTACAGAATAGGAAACTGAGGCTCAGAGAAGGAAGGTGCCTTCCTCAGTGTCACACAGGTAGTAAGTAATACAGCCAGGCTTTGAACTCAGCTCTCCTGACTCCAAATCCAGTTGCTGATTTTTGTTTTTGTTTTTTCCCCTCGCACCATTCTTCAGTAGGAATGGGGCAGATCAAGAGATGCCTTAAGATTCTCCCAGCATGCTGGCAAGAGTCTTGGGTTCTAACCATTTGCCCCAAACCAGGCAGTAAAGCTAAGAATCTCCAACAGAGAAATTTCTTCTTCCTCTAAAGCAGGAGGGAGTGAGAAGGGAGCAAAACCAAAAAAAAAAAAAACCACACCCCAAACCCTAAAAAAAAACCTCCAACCACCAATTTTGTGGATACAGTTGCCAGGGAAACAGTGAGAGATGCATCTGGTGCTGGTTCCCTGCCTGCCTGAGCCCCTAGCATCTCCCCGGGAGGGCATTCTCCTCATGTCACTGTGGGGCACAGGGGGCCAGGGCTACGTAAGGGGACCCCGGTGATCATGTTGCCCTGACTGCCTCCCATTGTCCTTGGGAACAGAAAGGCGGAGAGGAGACAATGGGACCTTCCACAATAGGCAGCCGGATGATCACCCCCAGATGCACCTGGGGATGGAGAGAGGCCTGGCTCAGCTCCCGCAAGCCTGCTTGCACACTGGGGAAGAGGGATTAATGCTGGACAATGATCCCACTCTTGTTGCCAGGATGTTGAGTCCTACGTGGACGTTTATAGGAGCAGTCAGGATTTCTATGTTCCTGTGGAGCCCTGAGTCCTGAGCCCTGCCCTCCCTTCTTCTCCCCTACATATACTAGGCCATTATTAATTCATAGTCAAGCCCAGGCTCCTGTTCCAATGTTTTCTCACTTCCCAGAACTTTCATGATCAATGCCCCTTCCAGAGAAGCAGAAAAAGAGGGAGGGAGTCCTTCTTTAGGGTCCCCAACCAAAGAGCCAGAAAATCATAGAATGTCAGAACTGAAAGTGAATTTGCAATATGTATCCTTACTGGAAAGAACCTCAGAGATCACCTAATACAACCCTTGAATTTTCCAGATGAAGAAGTGAAGGCTCAAACTGGTTAAATCATTTGCCCATGACCATATACTGACTCCAAATTCAATGCTCTGGACACCATGGCAGGCTGTGTCCAAAAACACACTTATTTTATAGTTAAAAGAAACTGAGGCCCAGAAGGAGAAAGTAACTCCTTCTATGACTTCATGTTCCTAACTATGAGAACTGGTTTGTGTTGAGCCACCCACACTCTCTCACCCAACCCTGCTTATGATCAACAGCTCGAGTTTGCAAAATGGCTAGTCTGAGCCAAGGGCATAGTGCCATAGATAAGAGCAGAGCTAGGGGAAATTAGAACCACAATTGGATAAAACAGAAGTATGTACCATAAGTCAGATGGTCAGTGGTCAAATCCAAGATGAAAGGGAAAAGGCAGGTACCACAAGTATAAGAAGGCAATGGGGACAAGTTCAAGGCAATGGTATTCAGGAGACTGAAGGACGTAGATGAGGTCAGTAGCCAAAGTGAATGGTTTAGAGGAGCAAAAGGCGGGACCTAGACAAGAAGACTAAGTGGTATAGTAGGTAAAAAGTACACTTGGAGTCAAGAAGAGCTGGGTTCAACTCCTGCTCAGACACTGACTAGCTGTGTGGCACCGGGTAAATCACTTAACCTCTCTGAGCCTCTGTAAAATGAGGCACAAGCAGTTAGGAATAAAGCTTGATACTGAGATAACTGCTTTTAGCCAGAACTGGATTGGGGAATCAGAAACCTGAATTCCAACCCTAGTCTTCCAGTAATTCATTAAAAGGCTTTGGGCAAGTCATTTTCACTCTCTTAGCTTCTGTTTCCAAATATGAAAAAATGAAGGAAAAAAAATGAAGGGGTGCCTGCCAGCTCTGGCATTCTGTTCTAATGCTAACAAGTCCACTTGCAAATCTGACAAGATAACTTCCAGCTGGTAAGGCCCCTCCCAGCTCTAACATTCTATGTCCTAAGGTCCTTTCTACTTCTTACAATCTAAGTCCTAACATTTTGTGATGTACTATTTCTTCCTGTTCTAATATTCTATGTTCCAAGGTCCCTTCCAGCTGTATCATTTTGTGTTTCAGGGTCCATTCCAAGCTCTGACATTCTGTTTCTAAAATTCTACGTTCTAAGGCCCCATCTAGTTCTAATATTCTGTGTTCTAAGCTCCTTTCCTGTTTTGATGTTCTCTGGTTCCAGGTTCCGGAACGGCAGAGTTGAAAGAGCCCTGAGTAAATTAGTCAAAGGAGAGTCCAAATAGTGGCTCTGCTCCTTGCTACTTGGGGCAAATCACAATCCCTTGGGCCCAGGTTGCTCTCTGTAAAAAGGAAGGATTTAGGAAAGAAAACAAATGTTTGTTAACTGAAAAAAGATAAGTTTTCAAAATGAGGGGAGTTGGACTAGGTGGCCTTTAAGGTCTTTTCCAACTCCAACTCTATGATCCTGTGTTCTGACATTCTCTGGTCCTAAGATTCCATCGGGCTCCAATATTTTACGGAAATATCTGCTCTGAGGAAGCAAAGGCTCCCTGTAGAGCCCCCTACCTAAGGACTCCAAGCACAGGCAATGCTGGGTTCTAAAGTGTATAGGAATAGTCACTCCTAGCAAACAGGATACTAACAGGCCCAGTGTGTTTTCCAAGAAACAGATGATCTTGCAAAGAAAGCCACTCCCTTCAGGGCTCAGGGCTCAGGGCTCAGGTCTCAACCTCAGTCTCCTTAGCACCTCCCTTTAACCCACTGGGCTGAACACTGCCGAGATCCTGAACCCTTCTTCTCCTGTAATGGGAACTTTAAGCAGGCTGTTAGGTATAGCTGTGGCTGCTAAAAAGAAAACTGTGGGCATTTTTTTTAATTCACAGAAGAGAACAAAGGGGAACCAGGAGTCCCAAACAGGACAGCTTCAGAAGTCATATAACCTCTCTGAGTCATAGTTTCTTCATCCATACAATGAGGATATATTATCACCCACACTGCCTATCTTTTGCCAAGATCAAAGGAAAACAAATGGATGGAATTTACTGAATGAAGTTCCATAAAAATGCCAGCTATCATCTTTGTATGGAAGGGAATTGGCCATAAAAGGGGTGAAGACAAGGTCAGGTGCAGCTGGTGATGGTATTGAAGTAAATACATCCCTATTCACCCCCAACGCAAACACACCCATCTATACTCACCACCCATCAGCGTCCTCGCTGGGAGAGGACGGAATGCTGGAATTTGCCCTCTCTCCATTTTTCTTCCAGGTTCTTTGAAGGGCTTTACCATCTTACTATGTCCTGTAGCCAAACATTTGACAGGCATAGGCAGGGACACAAATCGGATGGAAGAGTCTCTATGAACCACAGTACAGGCTCAAGCGGCCAGGAGAGAAGCCACCTTTGAACCCTCTGCCAGACTGTTGGCTTCATTTTCCTACAGTCTATGCCTTCCCCCCCAAAGCCCTCCACAACTGAGTAGAAGGCAGAGGAATGTAACAAACGAACCCTGGACCGGGAATCAGAAGACCAGGGTTCAAATCCCAGCTCTGACACTTTCTAGCCCTGGAATGTAAAGCAAGTCATCTAACCTGCCTTAATTTCCATTTTTTCCTCTGTAAAATGGGTATAACAAGCTGGACCAGGTGACCTCTTAAGTCTCTTACAGATCTCACATTCTGTGAGACTTTTCATTACACTTGTAAGGGCCCTCCCAGCTCTGAGACTGTGTTCTCAGGGCCCTTCCAGATCTGACATTCTGTATTCTAAGACACCTCCTAGCTCTGATGTCTTATGATATTTATACCCCCTACCCTAGGCAGGAGTGGTAGTTTTGCCAATTTCAGAATTGATGTAATAATTCCTTATGTACCTAGCACTTTATTGCTTTTTTAATTCACAGTCTCTTTTTAGGCCTCAGAACAACTCTGTGAGGTAGCGAGTATAGGAATAATTATCCCTCTTCCCCTTTGGGGATGAGATCCCTGGAAAGGTGAAACCCAAGGTGACATAGACCGCTACTGGCAGAGCTGGGACTGGAATCCAAGATTCTGGACTCCCATCCCAGGGCTCTTTCTAATTCTGCCCATTCAGTCACGCTAGTTTTCTCTTTCAGGTCTGGTTGCAAACTGTGGATGGATAATTCTCCAAATGCTGTCAACCAGCAGCTTCCTCAGTGCCCAAGCCACACGTAGGCTGGTGCTCCGCTGTGGAGAAAGGCATCCTCCTCCACAGTTGCAGTGAGTGGGAACTTTGGCGTTATATCCACAGCTGGAATGTGAGACGTGCCAAAAGGAGGTGTTATATTCACTATCAGATGGCTAGCTCACTGTAGGGCTCAATGTTGGCTGGAAACCGAGTAAGGAGGGGGATGGAGGTTAAAATGGCAGTGATGGTGATCAGGGTGATTGGACGGATCGTGATAGTTCTGGTGACAGTTGTCATGATGGTGGCGGTGGTGGTGATAGTGGTACTGGCGATCATGATGAGAGCATTAGTGGTGACAATTATATTAATGGTGCTAATGGTGAAAAATGATAACTGCAATAGCAGCAATGATGAGAGCATTGGTGGTGATAGCAATAGTGGTGATGATGGTGTTAATGATGGTGTGGGAATGATGACAGGATTGTTGATTGCAATAATGGTAACAGGGATGATAGTGGTGCCAATTGGGGTGATGAAGGGAACAGTAGTGGTAATGCTGATGGTGATTATAATGATGATGTTGGTGGAGGTGATAGTCAAGTGACAACATCTCAGTACATCCAAAACTGAATTCCTTATCTTTGCCTCTCAAACACTCTCACTTCTTAACTTCCCTGCTTCTTCTTAAAGATACCACCATACTTTTAAGGTTCTAAGACCAGTGTTTCTCAAACCATGCTGCAAAGAACCTTATAACATCTCAAGTTTGTTTTTTTTAATGCACCTTTTGTCATTGGTTAATAGGCATTAAGAACAATAATTTCTACTACAAAGATTCTGCCAAAGTTTTGTTTAAATTGAAGGGTTTGACAAAGGTTTCAAAATTGCTGTGTAGACCCATAACTTTGTCACTGCTCACTCTCCTTCATCTCACTCAACCGCTTGGTTGCCAAATCTTGTCATTTCTCCCTCTGTAATGTCTCTTGCATCCCTTTCCTTCTCTCTACTCACGTGATCATCATCCTTGTTTAGTCGCCCTATGACCTCTTGCCTAGACTACCACAACAGCTTCCTAATTGGTCTTCCTGCTTCAAATCTCTTTCCTCTCCAATTCATCCTCCACAAATATGCAAAATGATATTCTGGGGGACAGCAGATAGAGCACCAGCCCTGGAGTCAAGAGGACCTGAGTTCAAATCCGGCCTCAGACACTTGATACTTACTAGCTGTGTGACCCTGAGCAAGTCACTTAACCCCATTGCCTAGCCAAAAAAAAAAAATTATATTCTGACAGAGCAAGCCTAACCACACCACTCTCTAACTTAATAAACTCCAATGGCTCCCTACTGCCTCTAGGAACTTCCATTGAGCTCTTAAAGCACTTTTGCCACCTGGCTCCAACCTACTTTTCCAACTTTATTATCATTTTTCTCTTTTCTGGACTCTATAACCAAGAAAAAAATTGGACTTATTGCCTTTTCTTACACACTATATCCATTTCTTTTCTGTGCATATTCACACTGAATGTTCCTGTGCCTGGAATTCACTCCCTGCTCACTTCTGCCTCTTAGAATCTCTTGTTTCCTTAAAAATTCTACTCATACAAAACCTTCTACAGGAAGCCCATCCTGAGTCCTCCAGATGATAGCACCCAATCGCCCAAAATATTCCATATATTATTTTTGCATATAACCTGTATATAACTAAATGTGAACATGCTTATCCCCTCCCCAATACAATGTAAGCTTCTTAAGGGCAGACGGTTTGGTTTTTTGTCTTTGTATTCCCAGCACATAATGAAATAGCTGGATCATAGCAGATGCTTCATAAATGGTTGCTGATTGATCAATGGCGGTAGTGATAGTTACAGTAATGATGGATGGAGATACTGCTGTTAATCATGGTGACATGGTGTTGGTGCTAGTGTGAGGGATGGTGATCATGTAGGTAGCAATTGTGATAAATGATGGAGATGGTGTTGTTAGTGATGATTGTTGTGACGATAGTGACATGATACAGTTAGGGATGTTGGTGACAGTGATGGTGATGGTGATCATGGTGGTGATTGTTTTGGTGATGGTAATAATTGTGGTGATGGTGGTGATGGTGAGGTTGTACTGGTGGTGGTAGTGGTGGTGATATGATAATGGCAGTGATGATGATAGTGATGATGATGGTGACCATCTTGGTAGTGATGGTTATGGTGACTATACAGTTATGGTGATGGTGGTGGCAGTGATGTTGTCATGGTAATGGCTGGTGATAGTGGTGGTGATGGTGGCAGTGATGGTATGGTGATGATGGTGGTGGTGGTGATATGGTGACAGAATTGAAGCATAGAGTAAGATGGGGGGAAGGGATGAAAGTAGATGGAGTAGGAGGAAAAGAAGAGACCATCAGTCAAAGGCAATTATCCCTCAGGAAGGCACTGTTGGACTTGCTCCAAGTTTCATACAACACACAGGAATGGTTCTAGGACATCTCCATCCCTGCTTCCCAGGAGACTCTGTATACCCTCTGTCCTCAAGGACAGCCCCTGAGAGGAGCAAATACTCTGCTCTTCTACCTTTGTCCAGACCACAAAGTCTAAACATTACAGTCAATCAGTCAAAAGAGCATGTATTAAGTGCCTACTATACGCTAAGTACTGGGGATACCAGTACAATCCAAACAATCCCTGCCTCTCTAGGAGCTCACAATCTAATGAGCTGGTGGACAATACGCATGTACGTGCAAGGAACATACTGAGACGATACAAGGCAAGCTTAGAGGAGGAGGCACTAACAGCTGGACGAACTGGGCAAGGCCTCTTGCAAAAGGTGACATTTGACCTGAGTCTCGAAGGAAGCCAGGATCTAAGAGGCAGAAGTTAGGAGGAAGAGTATTCTAGGCTTGGGACACAGCCAGTGCTAAGTCATGGGAGTTGGAGATGGAGTGGTGTTGTGAGCCAGGAGTATTATCTGAGCCCAGCCCCTTCCCACAGCCCTCCCACCCCTGGCCTGGCTCCCACAAGACTCCCTTGGCTTGACTCCAGATCAGCAGGGCCAGCCCATCACCTCCTTGGCATGTGCCTCTCTCTCACCAAGCCAAGCTGTGGTCAGAGCCTGCCTTTCACCGAGCTTTCTCTTAGGGGTCGGAAGGACCGAGTGGGGGGAAGGGAGAGAGGTTCTTGCTTCAGATGCCTCGGGAAGGAACTTGAGAGCAGAGAAAGGCCTCCAGAGTCCCCTCTCTGACTCAGCACTGCTAAAAGTGGTTGGGAGTGGAGGAGGGGGTGGCTCACTCACACCAGGGAGCCTGTGGTTTGGAAATAAAGTCTAATCAAATGCAGAATCATTCTGCCTTCTCTCTTGCCCCCAAGGACGGCCCTTTACTGGGTATTACTCATATGCTCTCAGTGAATTCTTCTGAGGCTTCTCTGAGACATGAGGGAATTTGCAGAGCTAGGAAGATAAAAATCTAAAAATCCTTTTTTTTTCAGTTGCTTTCTCGCTTTTCATATTTTCTCTCTGTGACTCTTCTTTGTTACCAAATCCTTTCAAACACTGGTCCTTCTTTGTCCTTTGGTCCTTCTTGTCATTGATGATTTCAAAGGAACAGGATGCTTCAAAGGCCATGGAGCCCAGACTGCAGACAGGGAGATAAAAGTGTCAAGGGGGTCCCCGGCCACGAACTGGGCACCCCCCAGGAGCAGCCAGAGGCATAGCCAAGTCACAGGCCACTGTGTGTGAACCAAAAGCTAAGGGCCAGACCAAGGTGAACTGGGAGCAAGACTGGCACCATGAGGGAATTGGCAGGTTCCCAAGACCCCAGCTAAGATCCACAGCTCCATTTACACAGGCAGTGTAGGTGAAGCTACTGGCCAGGCTACTCAGAGAGCCAAAAATAGCAGAATCAGTTAGAGTCCTTAGAACCTGGGATATCAGAGCTGGGAAGGCCCTTAGAACACAGGATGTCAGAGCTGGGAGGGCCCTTAGGACACAGGATGTCAGAGCTGGGAGGGCCCTTAGGACACAGGATGTCAGAGCTGGGAGGGCCCTTAGGACACAGGATGTCAGAGCTGAAGGGCCCTTAGGACACAGGATGTCAGAGCTGGGAGGGCCCTTAGGACACAGGATGTCAGAGCTGGGAGGGCCCTTAGGACACAGGATGTCAGAGCTGGGAGGGCCCTTAGGACACAGGATGTCAGAGCTGGGAGGGCCCTTAGGACACAGGATGTCAGAGCTGGGAGGGGCTCAAAAGACAGAGTGTCACAACTGCAAGGGCCCTTGGAACCCAGAATATCAGGGACGAAAAGGATCTGAGCTATGACTTGAAATGAAGAACTGGGCATGTCAAGGACCAGGCTTGACAGATTTACATAGCCTGGGGAAATAAGTAGTGGGGAGAGGGAAGGGTGAGAAGAAGGGAAACAGAAAGTGGCTTCTCATTTACACCTGGGGATTTAAGGATGGTCTATCCTACTATGGGACAGTGAGCTGTATTATCCGTGATTGTTCTCCTGTTCCAGGGACTGAAAAGCCACTGGACATCGGTAGTCTTCTGGTATAATAGAAAGAGTCCCACGGCTTAGGAACTTGACAATCCGCTTTGTGACCTTCAACAAGTCACTCCTACTCTCTGTACCTCTGTTTTCTTATCTGTATAATAAAAGACTTCCAGTAAAGTCTCTTCCAAATCTATATTTTTAGCACAGGCCCTTGAGTCAGGAGGACCTGAGTTCAAATCCCACCTCAGACACATAACACTCACTAGCTGTGTGACTCTGGTCAAGTCACTTAACCCCAATTGCCTCACCAAAAAACAAAACAAACAAAAACAAAAACAAAAGCAAAAAAAAAACCAACCAAATCTAAATTTCTATTTTCTAAAGTTTCTTCCAGCTCTGACATCCTATGTTCTAAGGCCTCTCCCAGTTCTGACATTCTTGGTTCTGAGGACCCTCCCGGCTCTGACATTCCCTGTTCTAAGGCCCTCCCAGCTCTGACATTCTGTGTTCTAAGGGCCCTCCCAGCTCTGACATTCTGTGTCCTAAGGGCCCTCCCAGCTCTGACATCCTGTGTTCTAAGGGCCCTCCCAGCTCTGACATCCTGTGTCTAAGGGCCCTCCCAGCTCTGACATCCTGTGTCTAAGGCCCCTCCCAGCCCTGACATCCTGTGTTCTGAGGACCCTCCCGGCTCTGACATTCCCTGTTCTAAGGCCCTCCCAGCTCTGATATTCTGTGTTCTAAGGGCCCTCCCAGCTCTGACATTCTGTGTTCTAAGGGCCCTCCCAGCTCTGATATTCTGGGTTCTAAGGGCCCTCCCAGCTCTGACATTCCCTGTTCTAAGGGCCCTCCCAGCTCTGATATTCTGGGTTCTAAGGGCCCTGCTTTTAGATTTTACATTCTTTAATTTGTATGAAAAAATCAACAAATCTTAACTGAGTGCTTACATTGTGAGTTCAATTCAACAAACATTTAAGTACTTACTATATGCCAGGCATGATGTTAGGTATTAGAGAAACAAAGACAAGACAAAATAGTTCCTACCCTCAAAGAGCTCACATTCTCCTGCGGGGAGTTGGGAGTGGTGGGAGAAATATAACACGTACTCAAAAAAGTAAAAATAATAGGAGGAGGAGGAGGAGGAGAAGGAAGTGGCACAAACATCTGGGAGGGTCAGAAAAGGTCCCTTGTAAAGGGCAGAACTAGTCCTGAGCCTTGAAGTAAAGGGAAGGAAGGAGAACAAGGGGAAGGCATTGGGGAGGGCTTTTGCAAAGTCTGGAAAGTGGGAGGTAGAATATCATGTAAGGAAGAGCAGTGCAGGTAGAATTTAACATGCAGAAGGTGGAGTAATACGGAATTAGCCTAGAAAGAGAAATTGGAGCCCAATTGGGAAGTGATTTAAAAGACAATTAGATACAAAAAAAAAAAAGACAATTAGAGAAATCTGTTTTATCCTGAAGGCAATAAGGAGCCCCTGAAGCTTCTTGAGCTGGGAAGCAGCATGGACAATACCATACTTAAAGGAATATCAATTTCTCTACTGTTGGAGGAGCTCTGAGAATGGAGATGCTTTGAGATATATCCACATCCGTGCTTGACATATGGTAGACTACTAAATGCTTACTGATTGCTTGATGGATTGAGAGGGAAGAGACTACAAACAGGGAGGCCAATTAGACGGCTAATTTTGTTCCTGTTCAGTCATTTCAGTCACGTCTAACTCTTTGTGACCTCATTTGGGATTTTCTTGGCAAAGATACCAAAGTGATTTGCCATTTCCTTCTCTAGCTCATTTTTTATAGATGAGGAAACTGAGGCAAACAGAGTTCAGTGACTTGCCCGGGTCACACAGCTAATAAGTGCCTGAGGCTAGATTTGAACTCAGAACATGAGTCTTCCTGACTCCAGGCCTGGTGTTCGGTGCACTATGGAGCCCCCTAGGTGCCCTAGGAGGCTATTAGAATATTCTAAACTAGAAGAGATGAATTGGGTGGTGACGGTGTAAGCATAGAGAAAGGAACCAATATAGTAGATGTGGTGGTGGTAGGGACTGGGTATGGGAACAATCATTTCTTGAGAGTCTACTATGTGCCAGGAACTGTGCTAACTGCTTTAAAATATAATGTCAGTTGATCCTTACCACAACCTTGGGAGTTAGATACTTTTAATATCCCCATTTTACAATTATTGAAATTGAGACAGAGAGAGGCTAAGTGTCTGAGGCTGGATTTGAGCTCAGGTCTTTCCGACTCCAGTCCCAGCGTTCTATCCACTTTGACATCTAGTTACTGATTGGGGGTAAAAAAAGAATAAAGCCGAGGAAGACCCTCGGGTTATAAATTTGAATGTCTGGAAGGTAGTAGTGAATTGGACTGAAATAAAGAAGTTAAGAGGAGAGGTAGGTTTTAAAGGGAAGGTTAATGGGTCCTGTTTGGGACATACTGAATTTGAGATGTATGTCCAGGTGGAGATCACTAGGACACAGAATGTGATACGGAAACAGATTTCAGGGGGGAAATTAAGGCTGAATGTGTAGCTATGGTGTTACCTGCATAAAAATGATTTCATGGATAAATTCCATGAAAACTGAAGACCTCACCAAGATAAAGAAGAAAAGAAGAGATGGTCCAGGATACAACCTCCCCGGCCATTATAACTGATAAAACTGTTCGTGTCGTTGTTAATGTAAGGACAGAAAATTGTTAATACCAATTGAAATATGGACTGCCTAAATCTTAGTCATCATGACAATGTCAAAATTCCAGTAATGTCCTTACATTCCTACCCTTAAGATAATGAGATTAGGTTGAGCTGAACCACACCCTAGGTCCCCCCACCCCAAGGATGTTGCCTCGTGGGGAGCCCAGCTCAAGTTGGATCTCAGCTTCTAGTGTCTTTGCCCCCTTCCATTAGGATTCATGGCATGAAGGGCAAAACAGACAGAATGAAGTGGTTTTCCTTACCTGGATTGACAAACACCACTCTGGTCTCATGACCAGGTCTTGTTACCTCATACTGTCTCCCCTGCCCCCTCCTAAAATGATTTTTAAGAATTATTTTTTAAAAAAACTTTTTCATGGGTCTCTTCGGTTGGGAAATCCACTGCACATCCACCAGGGTGGCAGGTTTACTACTGTGTTGTCTCAATTAAAGACAATTTACTTCTCAACTCACGGCTTTGATTTATTTCAGGACTTGACACAAACATGAGAAGAGAATTGAATGAATTTGGTGATCCAGTAAAAGAGACAAAGAAAGCATGGTCAGCCAGAGTTACAACGGTGTCATGAAAACCCAGAGAAGACAGCGTATCCAGGAAGAGGGGAAGGTCAACATCATCAAAGGCTTCAGAGAGGTCAAGAAAAGGATGAAGAATGGGAAAAGGGAATTCAATTTTTCAGTTTTAAAGGGCTATTGGTAACCTTGGATCAAGCCATTTCAGTAGAGTAACTGACTTGGAAGCTAGAGTAGAAAGGGTAGACACGTGGGGTGGGATGTGACAAGGGAGAGAGAATGAGTATGGAATGGTTCTTCTAGGATACTGGCACTGAAAAGGAGATGAGATATATGGGATGTTAGCTTGAAGGGATGGTAGGTCAAGTAAAGGTTTTTCCAATGAAAGGATACAGTGTTTAGTCTCATTCTCCTCTAGCAAAGGACTTCTTGTGGACGGATTCCTCCCCGTGCTTTCTGTTACCACCAACATTGCCTGAACCTCTGCAAAGATCTGTATCCTCTACCATCCTCTAATCACATGCAGAAAAATCAAGATGGGCCAAAAAGGTTTGGTTCCCTCCTCAAAGGAGATGGAAGACAGTGAGGACGAAGACATGCCAGAAGATGAAAAAAAGAAGTTGTGGTCCCTCAGAAGGAGAGCAAGAAGGCTGTGGCTACGCTAGCAAAGAGAGTACCATGAGCCAAAAAAATTGTTGTCACCACACCTGCCAAGAAAGCACTCATGACTCCTGGTAAGAAGGCTGCTGGGAGGCCCTGCCAAGAGAGTGTCTACCCCAGCCAAAGCTGTCATCACACCAGGCAAGAAGGGAGCCACTCCAGCTAAAATAGCAGCCACCCAGCTGAAGCACCAGCCCTCCCCCCACCCCAACCAAAGGGGCAAAAAATTAGGAAGAATGCCAATAAAAAAGAGAGTGAATCTGAAAAGCACAGCGTAGGTAAGGAAGATGAAGAAGCTAAGCCACTCAAAGCCAAAAGATGGGAGCAGCTCCAACCAAACAAGATTCTGAGGAGGAAGAGGACGAGGAGGAAGAAAATGGTGAGGAGGATACAGAAGATGAGGATGACATTGAAGAAGAAGCTACAGACACCCCGCCTGGCAAAGGGAAGGCTGCTTCTGGGAGAGCTGCCCCTGGGAGAGCTGGGAGAGCCGAGGAATCCAAGAAGAAAGGTGAAGAGGAGGAGGAGGAAGTGCCTGTCAAAGAAGTGCCAGGGAGGAGGAGGAAGGAAATGGACAAACAGAACATCCCTGAAGCCAGGAAACAGAATTTGGAAGCTGAAGCTTCTACAAATTGCAATCTCTTCACTGGTCACATGAACTTCAACAAAACCATTTCTGAGCTCTCATGGATGTCTTTGCAGAAAGGACCTTAACAGTTGTGGGCATCCAAATTGGTGCCACCAGGAAGTTTTGGCTAGGAGGAATTTAAACCCACTAAAGATATGGAAAAATCTCTGGAACTCAGTGACTTCGAAGTGCTTGGCTCTGAAATGAGATTGGAAAAAGGAAAGAAAAAGATCTAAATGCAAGGATGCTCTTCATCAAGAATCTGCCTTATAGGGGGCAGCTAGGTGGCAGAGTGGATAGAGCATTAGTCCTGGAATGGGGAGGACCTGAGTTCAAATCTGGCATCAGACACATAACACTCACTAGCTGTGTGACTCTGGGCAAGTCACTTAACCCCAATTGCCTAAAAAATAAAAAATAAAAGAATCTGTCTTATAAAGTAACTCGGAAGGTCCTCAAGGAAGGGTTTGAAAATGCTATTGAGGTCAGGCTGGTCTGCACAAAGGATGGGACACCCAAAGGAATCATCTATGTTAAATTCAAGACAGAAGCAGATGTGATTAAGGCCTTGAAAGAGAAACATGGATCAATGGTCGGGCACTCATTATGGACTACACAGGAGAGAAAAGTGAAGGACAAGAGAATCTGAGAGATGGAAAGAAGAATTCCTAGAGTCAGAATAATAGCAAGCCGGCAGACTCACTGAATAACCTCACCTGCAGCAGCTTTGAAGGCTGAGGGTCATGGCAGCAGTCATGGAGGCATCAGTGGAAATTGTTAAGGCACTCCAAGAATGATGTAGGGAGAGAGAGCGTTGGTTTTAACTGGATGCATGTTTCATAAACTTTTCGTAGAGACTAGTGATAGATGTGGGAGTTAACCTTTTTGCCTATGAATTGTTTTGAGTTTATAATGTTATACCCCATGTCCAAAACCACATATTTTCAGAAAGAAAGAAAGAGGGAGAGAAAGAAAGAGAGAGAGAGAGAGAGAGAGAGAGAAAGAGAAAGAGAGAGAGAGAGAGAGAAAGAAAGAAAGAAAGAAAGAAAGAAAGAAAGAAAGAAAGAAAGAAAGAAAGAAAGAAAGAAAGAAAGAAAGAAAGAAAGAAAGAAAGAAAGAAAGAAAGATCTAGGCATGTTTGTAGAAGCAGGGAATGAAGAAAGACTGGAGATTAGAAAGGCAAAAAGGATGATGAAAGAGCAAGCTGCCAGAGGAGACAGTAGATGGGAGCAAGGACTCAAATAAAGGGGTTGGCCTTGACCAGGAAAAAGCATCATTTCTTCTTCTGAGAATGGACTAAGGGGGATGAATGAGGATGCTGAAGGAATAGAAAGTGGAGAATCGGAGAGAGCTCATGAAGGAGTGGCCTCAATTTTTCGTGAAATATGAGACAAGGTCTTCTGTTGGGAAGAAAAGAGAAGGCCTGGGACAGACACCATGGAGAGTGCAAGAGGAAGTCAGTCAGAGAAGAATAAAAGGTGTGCTATGAAAGAGCAAAGACCCAGGAGAAAATTGGTAGCAGACTGCATCAGAACAGCTGTGTGACTGACATCCTCCAAGAACACTCAGCAGAGCTCAAGAAGGAGCAAAATAGACAGATGATGGGGGCAATCCAGCATGGGCATCTGGAAAGGAATGAGTGGTAGTAGACAAGAGAGAAATGAGCTTACGGATAGGGAAAATCATGAATCGAATTTGTTCTCCATAGCAACAAGATTTCAAAAGGAAAAAATTGGGCCAGAGCAAGGTGGCAGACCAGGAAGGAGGAAGGAGATAGAGCAAAGGTTGTGGTGAGAACAAAGAATAAGGGGGGGGGGGGGAGACTAAGACATTTAGCAGACCATTCCAAATAGGAGAATTTCTGGAATTGTGGAAATGGACCATTTGTGGGTGATCATGAGCCCAAAGGAATGATTTTGGGGGCAAAAGTAGAGTGAAGGTACAAATCATGGGAGTTGAGAAGGTTGATGAACTGGGATATTTGAAAGGACATCAATAGGAATATTGAGTACTAAAGGAAGGAGAAATTGCTATTCAAGGCAGTCACTATGGAGGATTATGCTCTAAATGATGGGAAGAAACTGGACAAATAGGAGTGTTGGACTAGGAGGGGATGGAGACAGCAAAGGCATTCCAGGAAGGAGGAATAATGTAAGTGGAGGTTTAGGAATTAGAATAATGGTAGAAAAGGATCCCTCATTGTCCTGGCACTGATCTCATCTATAGGGTAGCCTCCATAGGACACCTGGCCTTTTCCCAGCAAGGGGAGCAAGAAGATGTAGTCTGCCTTTGTTGAGATGGTGGAATTTCCCAGAAAAGAGGATAGCAGAAAGCCCCAAGGTTATTGAAGCAGAATATCTCTTGGGAGCAGGCACTGGAAAGCTCTAGGAAGGGCATAGCACAGAACCAGCATGGGATGCCCCAAACCAGATCTTCCTTACGGGGACCATTCTGTGTGAGACATCTCTTACCACTTCTCAATAGCATTCTGGCCAGACACAGGTGCCCCATGTCCCAGCCTAGCCCACTCAATTGATGAATTAGAGCCAGGTGGGCATTTGATGGATCCCAAGACCCCAGCTAGGTAATGCAGTTCTATCTTCATATGTCTTGCATGCATCTCTGCCACCCAGGTCACTAACAGATTCATAGAGTGCCAAAGGTAAGAGCTGGCCTTAAAACAGAGAAGGTCAGAGCTGGGAGGTCCCTCAGAACACAGAAGGTCAGAGCTGGGAGGTCCCTTAGAACACAGAAGGTCAGAAGCTGGGAGGGCCCTTAGAACACAGAAGGTCAGAGCTGGGAGGGCCCTTAGAACACAGAAGGTCAGAGCTGGGAGAGGCCTTAGAACTAGAAGCAATCTTAGAATATACAATGTCAAGCTAGAAGAAATTTTGAAACATAGAAAGTCAGAGTTGAAACAGACCTTAGAATAAATTGCCAAAAGGGACCTTAGAAGATGGTGTTAGAGCTGGAAAAGGCCTTAGAACATGGTATATCCTAACTAGAAAGGAACTTAAAACAGAATGTCATAGCTAGGAGAGACTTTAGAACATAGAATGCCAGCGATGAAAGGGACCTTAGACAGCCTAATTTAACCCCTTCCACTCTTACCCTACCTAGAAGCAACTAGCACTGGGCCTAGAATCAAGAAATCTGGCCTCAGATACTCACTAGGTTTGTGACCCTGGGTAAGTCACTTAATCTCTGTCTGCCTCCATTTCTTCAGCTGTAAAATTAAGATCATAATAGCACCCTTCTTGCAGAGTTGTCATGAGGATCAAATGATATAATATTTGTCAAGTGCTTAGCACAAGCCTGGCACATGTTAGGGCTTAATAAATGACTTTCCTTCCTTCCTCCTACCTCATCCCACCCACAATGTTGTAGATGAAGAAGGAAATCCAGGGGAAGTGACTTGACCAAAGTCACAATCTGCCCTGCAAACTTGAGTCATAACTCAAACACAAGTCTTTGGGCCCGAGATCCAGTGCCTTTTCTACTGCGATGCCGTGACTTTTCAAAACCTTTCAAGCGGATGTGCCAAGGTTCTGACGTTTGTTTATCAGGAATGTTGGGGGCAGATCAACTGGGGAGTGGCGGAGAGAGTCTGCCAACTATATAAAAAAGAGAGAAAGTAACGTCACCTCAGGTTGGTAAGGGAAAAACCATTAGTGTGCCAACTGTCTCAGGGAGAAATAGAAGTAGGTCATACCTTCTGGACAGTCTTCCTCCCCTCCCTGTCCCTTGGAGTTTTCATCTATAAAATGAGGACATTAGACTGGATGGTTTCTGGTGTCCTTTCCAGCTCACACATTCTATGCTCTGAAATCACTGCCAGGTCTAAAGTTCAACTCAATCCAAATTAAGTCAATTCAACAAACACTTAGTGAATTGAATTCTATGTTCTATCATTCTATATTCTGAAGTCCCTTTCACTTCTAACATGTTATGTTCTAAGGTCCCTTTAAATTCTGACATTCTATAGGCTGCTTCCAACTTCGGTGAGAAAATGTCATTGGGAAAGGATCTAGAAAAGAGGGGCCTTAAGCCAAACAGGAAGAGGTGCTTGGAGTAGTAGGGATTAGTGAAGAAGACCTGGGGTTGGGTTTGAACAGGAGAGATTTGGCAAGATTTGGGAGAAATTGAAGAAAATTTGGAGAACCAAATCATAGTTCTGGTGCAAGAAAGCAAGATGGAAGATAATACAAGAAGATATAAAAGGATTAAGGAGGATAGAGGAGTGGTGGAACCTAGAGTGATAAGCTCAAGCAAGAAAAGGAGAAAATAGCAAGTCAAGTCAAGGCCACTCAAAGAAAAGGTGAGTGGGACAAATAAAGGGTTAGGTAAACTGATAGAATGGATTGGTGGGTGGGGCAAACTGGTATAAAATAAGTTTTAACTTAATAATAATAATAATAATTGGCTTTTCTAAAAAAAAAATAAGTTTTAACCAGGTGTTCAGGGTTAAGGTATAAACACTTGTGAGTGGTTTCAAAAAGCGAGACTGAAAATGATAATCATTATGGGTTAGGGAAAATTGTACAGTCACTTAAATCAAGTATTATCTTTTGTTTGTCACCAGTCAATTGACTATTATCTGTATTCCAAGTGTAGTATGATCTCCCTCTTAGAAGAACTGGTGAAGGGCTATTTAAAAAAACAAAAACAAAAACACCTCTACACATACTAGAGGTTGTTAGGGAGATTGAAGGGCTTCTAAAGGAAAATGGAAGCAAGGCTTTACTTTAGAGGAAAGGCAGGTTCTGGAGTGGGTAAAAGGATACTTGACCCTCATTTGGATTATAAAAAGTGGAAGAACATTACACAGAGGAGAAAGGGAAGGAAAAAACCTTCTGTACAATTACAGTTTCATAGCTGATTTGAGGCTCTTCCTAAAGAGGAGAGAGGATGATACGAGGAGGATAAAGAAGCTGCTTGTCCTCCCAAGAATGATAGAAGCACAGATGCTATCAGTTGTGAGATAAGGGCACATGTGAAGAAGACTAGGGGGCAGAAGAAAATGAAAGGAATAGCAGTTGGTGATTTCCCACTCAAAAATGGCGACCCAGCTATTGGCTGAGCCCAAAACACCAAGAGACCTACTGGGGCCATGTCTATATCCAAGACATGAGAGAGAATATTCTAAGCCTTATCAAAAATAACAACTACTCCTTTCTGGTGACTCACATGGACTCAAATGACACTTCCAGAAGGATCCTTAAAAGAATGGCCAATTACTACAAAGTCTTAGGCAAAAAAAATAAAGACTCTAAGGGCATAGGATGTACTTTTTTTACTTTTGCCCACTGTAGGCAAAGGACGTAGAACAGAAAATTTGATTTGGGAAGTATACAGCTGGCTAAAGAGGTGGTGGGTATGAATGGGATTTGGTTTTCTGGTTACTATATGCAGTTGATAGATTCCTGGCTAGAGAGAGAGTCACCTAACAAAGGTTGGTAAGAATGTATTTGTTAGGTGTGTTGCAAATCTATTCAAAAGGGCTTAAGCTAAAAAAGATGGACGAGGAAGAAGACACCCTATGAATTGGAACTGGGACACCCACAAATTGGATAAGCAAGGATCCAGTAGTAAAACCCATAGCCTTCTGTGTCTATACA
Organism: Phascolarctos cinereus; assembly: GCF_003287225.1. Taxonomy (NCBI): domain Eukaryota; kingdom Metazoa; phylum Chordata; class Mammalia; order Diprotodontia; family Phascolarctidae; genus Phascolarctos; species Phascolarctos cinereus. The sequence goes on along the minus strand of NW_027556098.1, from coordinate 380,195,412 downwards.
CGAATATCGAAAGTTTAAGCATCAAATACAAGGGATCAAAGGTCCCAACAAAAAGGTACAAATTGGATCTTATGGATATCACTGAGATCAAACAATCAATAAACAAATATTAAGTACCTACTATGTGCCAGGGACTGTGCCAAGCACTGGGTTTACAAAAAGAGGCAAAACACAGGCTCCGCCCTCGAGGGGATTACAGTCTAATGGAGGAAACAATATGCACACAAGCTCTATGAAAGATAAATAACAAAGGGAAGGCACTAGAATTAAGAGGAGTTGGGGAAGTCTTCCAGTAAAAGACGGGATTTTATTTGGGACTTAAAGGAAACCTGGAAAGTCAATAGGTGGAGCAAAGGAGGGAAAGCGTTGCAAGCATGGGGGACAGCCAGAGAAAATGCCAGAAGCCAAGAGAGGGAGTACCTTGTTCATGGAACAGCCAGGAGGCTAGTGTCTCTACATCAAAGACTCCACATCGAAGAGAAAGAAATAAGAAGCTTGGAAAGGCAGAAAGGGGTTAGGCTATGAATGGCTTTGAATGTAAAACAGAGGATGTTTTTATTTGAGCCTGGAAGTTTATTGACGCAATCATACACAAGCTTTCGGAAAATCACTTTAGAGACTGAACGGAGGATAGATTGGAGTGAAGAGAGACTTGAGGCAGGCAGACTCAACCAGCAGGCTACTGGAGATGTAGGGGAATGAGACCCACGACTTGACTGTGGCTCTGGGTGGCTATACTTTACTAAAAAGATACAGGATAGGCAAAAGGGGAAAAAACGTATGTGTAAAGTGCTTTGCAAACCTTACAATGCTATGCAGATGCTAGTTATTATTGTTCTCGTTGTTGTTATATTAAGGAACAAGAGCAAGGAAGCATGATGAAGGGTGTTTGAGTCAAGGTCGAAGGAGGGAGTAGCAAAAGTGATTTTGTTATCACTACCAACCATATGAATAGAAAGAAGAAATGGAGGAAGAGTTTGGGAAATAGGTCACAAATCTGGCTCAGGGGTATGATATAGTGGTGACAGGCAACTCCAGTTATCCGAACATCTGCTGGAGCTCCTTCTGCCAAATGCAGAGTAGCTAATCACTTCTTAACCCAAGGGGAAATTCTATTCCATATCTGAGTCTCATTAACAAGGAGGAACCACTTCCTGGGGTAGAAATGACAGGAACATGGAAAAAAAAAAAAAAGAAGTGATGTAACATGGCAGGAGGCAGGAGGGAAAGGTAGAAAGAAGTGAGCACACCATCCTAGAATCTGTGATAGGTAGCAAAAAGAAATCTGGACATAATAATCTAACATGCACTTGGGATCTGGAGAAAAGAAATGTCAAAAAGTGCAGAGGAAAGATAGAAGCCCATGAAATAAAATACTCCAGGAGAAATCAGCCTAGGAGGGATGGGAGATACTCAAGAATAAAACTATAAAAATACAAAGAAAAACACTTCCAATGAGGAAGAAAAAAACAGGATTGTCTGAAGAGACTAGCCAATGTGCACGCAGAGACTAGCCAGTGTGGATGCATAGAGACTAGCTGGTGTGGGTGTACAGGGAGTTCATCCATCAACTTAGATTTTAGAAAGATGTGTCAAAGGTAGAAGCAAAGCCAGGTAATAGATGATGAATATTCATAGGACAGCCCTGTAAAAATAGTATCAGGAATCCTAAAGCTCAGAATTAGTGGAGCCTGGAAAGGGAAGCTAAGAATAACCAAAAAGGATTTTTTTTAAAGCTGTGTTGAGGGGCAGCTAGGTGGCGCAGTAGATAGAACACCAGCCTTGGAGTCAGGAGGACCTGAGTTCAAATTTGGTCAGACACTTGACACTTACTAGCTGTGTGACCCTGGGCAAGTCATTTAACCCAATTGCCTCACCAAAAAAAAAAAAAATTACATTGAAAGGAGAAAGAGGCTCGAGGAAGGGAGAAGACCTATGTTTGTAGTGGACACGTTGATGATAACTTATGATGGAGGGGAGATAGAGCTCCTTAGTCCTTATTTCCCTTCTGTTTTCTCTTCCAAAGAGAATGGCTTTCCAGTCACAAAATCTGTCATTGGACATGCCAGTTCAAAAGGGACTCACAGAGAATTGATACCCAAGATAAGGAAGGAGATAGTGAGAGATGCCCTTTCTGCTCTGGATGAATCAATTGACCTGGAATGTGGTGGCTGCAGTTTACCTGGATTTTAGCAAAGGTTTTGACAAAGTGGCTTATGCTATTCTTATGGAGCAGATGGAGAGGTAAGAGTAAATCATAATATAATTAGATGGATTCATAACTGGTTAGATGGTCAGTCTCAAAGAGTGGCTGCTAATGGTTCAATGTTTACATGGCAGAAGCTCTTTTATGGAGTGCCTCAAGGATCTGTGTTGGCTCTATGATGTTTAACATTTTTATCCATGACTTGGAAAAAAAGGGGCAGATAGATGGCTGAGTGGATAAAGCGTTGGGCCTGCAGTCGGGAATATCTGAGTTCAAATCCAGCCTCAGACACTTACCAGCTGTGTGACCTTGGGAAAATCGTTTAATCTTTACTTGTCTTAGTCCACTGGAGAAGGAAATGGCAAACTACTCCAGTATCTTTGCCCAAAATAACCCTATGGACAGTGGGGTCCATAGGTCACAAAGAGTCAGACATGACTGAACAAATGAAAAAAAGGGATAGACGGCATGTTTATCAGTTCTGCACATGACCCAAAGCTGAGAGGAGTAGATAACACAATGGATGGCAGAGGCGGCATCCCAAAAGGATCGTAACAGACAGGGCATTGGGCCAAATCTAAGAGAATGAAATGCAACGGGGATAAAAGTAAAGCTTTACACTCAAGTACAAAAAAATCAACTTCACAGGCACAAGGTGGGGAAGGCATGACTAAACAGCAGTTGTTCTGAAATAGATCTGGGGGTTTTAGTGGACCACAAGCTCAATATGAGTCAGCAGTGTGATAGGGAATCCCAAAAAGTTAATGTGACCTTGAGTTGCATTGAGAGGCAAAGCTTTCAGGAATCAGGAGGTGAGGGTCCTGTTGTATGGTGCTCTCCAAGATCTGGAGTATTGTGTTCAGCTGGGGACATGATAGTTAGAGAAGACACTTAGAAGCTGGGGAGAATTCATAGCCAGGACAACAAAAGACCTCAAGTTTATGCCATCTAAGGATTGAATGGGGATGTTTAACTTGGGGAAGAGAAGACTAAGGCATGCAGGAGAGCAGTGTTCAAGGATCTATTATTTAGAAGAGGAATTAGAATTGTTCTTTTTGCTGCTAGTGGACAGTTCCAGGAACAATGGGTGAAAGCCACAAATGTAGGCTTGACAGCAGGAAAAAATGCCTAACAAACATCGTTGAGTTTTCTTGGCAAAGATATTGGAGTGGTTTGCCATTTCCTTCTCATTTTATAGATGAGGAAACTAAGGTAAACAGGGTAAAGTGACTTACCCAGGGTCACACAACTAGTAAGTATCTGAGGCTGGATTTGAACTCAGGTCCTTCTGACTCTAGGGCCAGTGCTCTATCCACTGCACCACCAAGCTGCTCTCCTAACAATGAGAGCTGTCCAAAAGTGGAATGGGCTGCTTTGGGAGGTAACCTCCTCCTGCATGTATGTCTTCAAACAAAGGCTGGAGGTACACTTCTCAGGGAAGTTACGGTGGGGATTAATGTCATGTATGGGTTGTAGTAGATGGCTACTAATGTCCCTTCCAACTCTCAGATTCTGTGATTATTGTTCCAGCTCTAATGCTTGTATTCTAACATCCATCTGATACTCTCTTTTCTAAAGCTCCTTCCAGTTCTAACAGCCTGTGTTCTAAGGGCCTTCTAGATCTGGCATTCTATTCTCCTTCATGGTTTGACATTCTCTGTTCTAAGAACCCTCCCAGCTCTGACTTTCTCAGTTCTAAGATCCCTCCCAGTTCTGACATTCTATGGTCTAAGTTCTCTCCTAGCTCTGTCATTCATATATGCTATATTCTTTGTTCTTTCCCCCTTCCAGCCTTTACAATCTATGTCCTGTGATGCCTCCCAGCTCTGACATTGTATGTGCTAAGAGCATCCCCACCTTCTGCATCACCCCCCACCCAGCTATGTGATTCTAGCATTCTCTGAAAACTGTGTTAGACCCCTCTCACAATCACAAGGGGAAAAGGAGACATGGTGGTGACAACCCACTCTTCCACTAATGAAAGTCAAGCTGGGTGCTGACAAGGCTTGCCCAATCATAGTTCTAATTTACTGAGCTAACAGATGACTTCACTTCCTAAACAGGGAGCTACCTCACCTGACTCAACTCATTACCCATTGGAGCACCCCTGGTGAATAGACACAGGTAAATATTATCCTTCAGCCTGGATCAACAGCTTCCAGGTAATCTTTTCCCAAACAGATGTGGCCATACTGGCCTTACCTCACCAGTTTGTTTAACAATCTCATACAATGCCTATCAAAACAATTAACTGAGCAATTTAAATAACTAGCACCATAAACGTTCCACCTCCCATGCTAAAAGGAATTCCCCAGGCTAGCGGCTTCCAAGAGAAAAACCTCAGTCGACTCATCCCAGCAACATAAGAGTCGCTTTCAATTCTCTCCATCCAGAGTGAGGTACTTTCCAGAGAAGTAAATGCTGTCCAGCAGCTCCAGGAGGATACCACCGTAAGTTGGGCAGCCAATGCCTTGGGGCCTCAGTCACAGTATCACAGGATTCAGGGCTGAAAAGGCCCTTACAGATTCTGCAAGCAGAGCCTACCCTGTGGGAAAAGCACAGGCTTGGAGACTGGAGTCCTAGGTTCAGATCCCAGCTCTGACGCTGTGTGACCTTGAGCGAGCCCCTCCCCCTCATCAAGTCTCACTAATGAAGATAATAACCTATAGCCTAACTCACAGGACTGTGGGGAAGAAAGCACTTGGCAAACTTCAAAGCACTATGAAAGTCAGAGTCAGCGTGATCTTTCTGCCTATGAATGTGGTTTTCTGAGCACAAGCAACGGTGATCCCCTTTCTTTTCTCTTCTTGGTGTGGAATTGGGAATCCAAGGAACCAGGTTCGAATCCAAACCACTACTCACTAACTGAGATCTTGGGCTACTCTATCTCTCTCTGGGCCTCAATTTCCTCATCTGTCAAATAAGGGTATTTGATTAGATGATTTCTAAGGCCCAAAAAGTTGACGTTCTGTAATCTAAGGTCTCTTTCACCTCTGACAATTTGTGTTCTAAAGTCTCCCCCAGCTCTGACATTCTGTGTCCTATGGAACCTCCTAGATCTAATGTTCTATTACCTAGGGACCCTCCCAGCTCTGACATCCTGTGTTCTAAGGACCCTCCCAGCTCTGACATTCTGTGTTCTAAGGACCCTCCCAGTTCTGACATTCTGTAGGTTCTAAGGGCTCTCCCAGCTCTGACATTCTGTGTTCTAAGGGCTCTCCCAGCTCTGACAACCTGTGTTCTAAGGACCCTCCCAGCTCTGACACTCTGTGTTCTAAGGGCCCTCCCAGCTCTGACACTCTGTTCTAAGGGCGCTCCCAGCTCTGACACTCTGTTCTAAGGGCGCTCCCAGCTCTGACATCCTGTGTTCTAAGGGCCTCCACAGTATTAGTATCCTATGATCCTACAGTCTTTGAAGTGACAGAGAACCCTGCTCCAAGAGTATCCAGCCACAAGTAAGTCCATTGTAACTGACTTTGTAGAGTAGGTCCTCATGTTCTGACCTGCCCCTCTGGTTCAAAGGGTTACTAATAGCGGCAGATACTTATCTAATGTAGCAACACAAAGCACTTTCCTAACATTATTTCACTGGATGCTCACAACAATCCTGTTATCATTATCCCTGTTTCACAAAGGAGGAAACTGAGGCTGAGAAACATTAAGTGCCTGGTTCAGGGTCAGACAATTAGTAGGTGGTCAAGGCAGGATTTGCACCCAGGTCTCCCTGATTCAAAGTCCAGCACTCTGTCTCTATCTCTGTAGATAAGGAACTAAGGCTAGGGCAGGGCTTTGGGGTGAATTCCATGGCCACAGGCAGAGGCATACTCAGTATGATGCCCAGCCATCCCTATAACTAGCATCGGTAGAAAGCTTCATGGATTACAAAGCAATTTTATATCCACTGTCTCATGTGATCCACACAGCAGCTTTGTGTGGTAAAGATTCCAAATATTAATCTGTCATTTTGCAGATGGGGAAACTGAGGCCGCAGGAGATGAAGTGACTTGAACACAATCACATAAGTTAATGGTGAGCCAGGGCAGCTAGGTGGAACACTGGGCTTCGAATGAGCAAGGCTCATCTTCCTAAGTTCAAGTCTGGCCTCAGACACTTACTAGCCGTGTGACCCTGGGCAAGTCACTTCATCCTGTTTGCCTCAGTTTCCTCAGCTGTAAAATGAGCTGGAGAAGAAAGTGGCAAACCACTCCAGTATCTTTGCCAAGAAAACCCCAAATGGGGTCCTGAAGAGGCAGACGTGAATAAAATGACTGAACAACAACGATGCCAGGACTTGAACCCATGTCTCCTATTACCAAACCCTACACTTACCTCTTCCCATTCACAAGGGGAATAAAAAAGAGACTGTGATCCCAGGGAACTGGTTGAACCCAGTGGGTAAACATTCTTTGGGGTTTTATTGGAGACCAGAAGGCATATCCTAACCAGAATGGCTCATGCCAGACTTCTGACCAGCAGGCAGTCTTCTTCTGTAGCTGCCAGCTCAGAAAGGCCAAATGAAGACTCTCTCTCAAAGCCAATGGTCAGCAAGCTGTAAAAGATCCACTCAGCTGCACAGCCTTAAGGGATGGGCCCTGTGGATCTCTTGTCGAGGACCAGAGACTCACCCTCAGGCTGACTAAGTGAAGACTCTATCACCCACAGCCTCCCATTAGTTTAAACCGTGGATGACTTTATAGCATAGGGCAAAATCACAGATCCTTGAAGTTTTAAGGTATTACTTCAGGGGTTACTTTAACTTGTAATCATTACAATAATAATAGCTAGCATTTACAGAGCACTTCATACATAATGATGGATCAATTTGATTAATAATCGATATCATTTGATCCTTACAACAATCCTATGAGGTGAAGTACTATTTTTAATCCTCATTTTACAGATGGTGAAACTGAGGTACCAAGAGGTTAAGGGCTCAGGGTCATACAGTGAGCAAGTTTCTGAGGCAAGATTTGAACTCAGCTCTTCCTAATTCCAAGTCCAGCACTCTAGACACTGCACACCCAACGTTGGATGCTAAGGAGGGTGGGAAGGACAAGTTTGGGAGCCATGTGGTGAGGCCCCAGGCCAGAACTGACTTCTAGACACCAGGTTAAGGAGCCAAGCTGACCCCTGGACTCGGGAAAAGCCAGGACGTAGTCCTCGCTCTAGCACTAATTCCCTTGGCAGCCTTGAGAGAGCGGTTCAATCTCTCAAGGCCTCAGTTTTCTTATCTGTAAGAAAGAGGGAATCAGATTATGTAAAATAACTTCTGACTCTAATATGCTCTAGGATGTGCCCATTCTAGAGCTGGCCCACTGTAGACATGTCCAAAGGAAGGTGACCAGGGCAGTAGAGGATCTGAACACCAAGTCATGTGAATAACAGTGTGAAGAATGATGTGAGCAGGGCAGGGGCTCTCTTTTGCCTTTATTTGTATGAACCCAGTGAGTGGCACATAGTAGGCACTTCATAAATGTTTATTGACTGGCTAGTTGACAGAAGCAGGATCACAGAATGAGAGATTTAGAGGCAGAAAGAGATCAGAGGTTATCTGTGACTATAAAATCCATGAGGGCAGGAACAGCATGGTAGAAAGAGCATTGGGTTTGGAATCAATTGTGTATTTGGAAAAAACAAACCAACTTATGACCATGAGAGCTGTCAAATAATGAAATGGATTACCTCCCAAGGAAATGAGCTCCCCACTACTGGAAGGGCTCAAACAGCTGTTTAAGATGACATGTTGTTAATGTTTCAGTAATGTCTGACTCTCTGTGACCCCATTTGGGGTTTTCTTGGCAAAGATACTGGAGTGGTTTGCCATTTCCTTCTCCAGTTCATTTTACAGAAAAGAAAACTGAGGCAAATAGAGTTAAGTGATTTGCCCAGGGTCACACAGCTAGTAAGTGTCTGAGACTGGATATGAACTCAGGTCTTCCTGACGAGAGAGAGAGAGGCTGGACCTCCTTCCTGTCCCAGTGAAGCAATGGTGGAGGTGAAGAAGAATGTCCCCAATACTTCTGTAGCATTTTTTTAGGGTTTGCAAAGGTCTTGGTTCAACAGTCTTGACCATATGGGGACAATATGGTTTTCTTTGAAGCTCAGAGAGGTTAGATGACTTTCTTTGGGTCACACAGATCCTAAAGGTCAGAGGCAGGCTCCGTACCAAGGGTTCCTGGATCCAAAGCCAGTGTGCTTTCTATGATGCCAGCAGAGACAAGAGTGTTGGGATATTGTGTGGTGAAGGGCACTGGCCAGGGAGGCGAGAGAGCAGGGATATAATCTTGGCTCTTCCACTTTAATGAGTTTATCTCTCTCTCTCTGGAACTCAGTTTCCCCATCTGAAATGAGAGAGTTGGTTTAGATCAGAGGTTGTTAACTTGGAGTCTAAGGATCCTGAAGGAGTCCATGTTACCAGTGGATTTCAGGGAGGGAGAAATGAAAATTACGTCTCTATTTTCACTGCATGACAACTTCCATGGTAGCCCTATCAATTTTATTTAACGCATTTAAAAATAAATTATTCTGAGAAGGGGTCCATAACACAAGAATTGGTTAAGAAGGATCCAGATATTCTCTAACTTTTTATTTTCTAAGAGCCCTCCCAGCTCTGACATCCTGCATTCCAAGGGCCCTTCCAACTCTGACACCCTGTGTTCCAAAAGCCCTCCCAACCCTAACATCTTGTGTTCTAAGGGCCCTCCCAGCTCTGACATCCTGTATTCTAAGGGCCCTCCCAGCTCTGACATCCTGTGTTCTAAGGGCCCTCCCAGCTCTGACATCTTGTGTTCTAAGGGCCCTCCCAGCTCTGACATTCTCTGTTCTAAGGGCCCTCCCAGCTCTGACATTCCTGTGTTCTAAGGCCCTCCCAGCTCTGACATCCTGTGTTCTAAGGGCCCTCCCAGCTCTGACATTCTCTGTTCTAAGGGCCCTCCCAGCTCTGACATTCTCTGTTCTAAGAGCCCTCCCAGCCCTGACATTCTGTGTTCTACGGGCCCTCCCAGCCCTGACATTCTGTGTTCTAAGAGCCCTCCCAGCTCTGACATCTTGTGTTCTAAGGGCCCTCCCAGCTGTGACATCCAGGCCCAGTGCTCCATCCATTGCACCACCAAGCTGCCCAAAGATAGTGTGGTATAGTAGAATTCTCCTTGGATTTGGAGTCAGAGAGTGTGGATATGACTCCCGACTCTCAAACAAATCACTTCCCTGCCCAAATCTCCATTTCTTCATTTGTAAGAAAGGGTTGGGGGGGGGGGCAGTGTGGGGGCGCAGAGGGAATAGAATTAGACCCAATGATCTTTAAAGGTCCCTCCAGCTCCAAATCCTCTGCTTTATGATTAACATACCAGAATATTGTAAGGGATATCCAGCAGAATTTGGCTTTCCCAGTATTTCATGGAGATAGCCCCTAGCCAGGCATTCCCCAGAGCCCTTGCAGCCGGGGAAATTACCTCAGAGGAGGAAACAAAAGGGTTGCTGGAAGGGGTTCGGGAGTGGGGTGCAGTCCCTTAGATCAGCGAAAACCTAAGAAGAAATGTTTATGGAATGAGGAGAGGTAACAGGGTACATTGGAAAAGATCACAGAATTTGGATTCAGAAGGCCTGGCTCTGCTATTTACCACCTATCTAGCCTTGGCTAAGTCATTTCCCTTGTTTTAAGCCACTGCCTTGGTTTCCCTAACTGTAAGATGACAGGAGCTGGACTGATGATCTCTAGGGTTCCTTCTAGTTCTAAACCTTAGTCCTAAGTCTATCAACACCTGGCTAGGTCATTTTAAGCAAGCCACTTCCCCTCAGTTTCCCTGTCTGTAAAGTTTAGGCATCTCAAAGCTCCCTTTCAACAACAACCCTTCTGGGGCAGTCCTGGAGGGCCCCTTTCATCGGTGGGGGTAAGGGAAGGGAGGAAGAGATGTTCAGGGAAAGCGGCCAGAGCAGAAGTAAATAATTTACATTGATGAACTGGAGATAACATTGACTATAGAGGATTGAGTTCAGGCCTGGAGATGAAAGCTCACCCCACCTTCTGAGAGGGAAAAGTTATTGCATCCCTCTGGTCTCAGAGAGTGGCCAGGCCCCTGAGGAGGACTGAGGGGGTTTCCCTTCAAGCCATGCTGGCTGCAAAGGCCACACCCCTGAAGTGGTTCCTATGGCCACAGCAGAGTCTACCAGGGATTATTTCTGGGTCTCACACACACACACACACACACACACACACACACACACACACAAAAGCAAAGTATGTCAGAGCTCAAAGAAACCTGGGAGGGCCCTTAGAACACAGGATGTCAGAGCGGGGGGGGGGGGGGGAAGCACCTTAGAACATGAAATGTGAGAGCTGGAAGGGATGGTAGAGACATAGTCTGACCTGTTCAATGGCTAAGTCCAAGGTCACACCCCAAGTTGGGACTAGATCTCAGTTTCCTTGACTCTGAATCCACTATTCTTTCCACTACTCCAGTGTCTCTTCCCAGTTCCTTCTCTGTGGACACAAACCTCATGACCACCGCCACCACCCTGCAGTGAGAAGGGGACCTTCTGGGGTCCCCCAGGCCACCAGTGCTGACCTTTGCATCCTCCTGTGTGCTTCATCTCCCCTCCCACCATTTCCATGCCTTGCACAAAACAGAAACTCTGTATTCCAATGTTTGCTGAATGAGGGAATGAATGATGAAACAAATGAATGAATAGATGAATGAATGACAACTCACACACAGCTTCCTGTTGGTGATGCCTCCTTGTAATGATAACTTCCTGTCATTAGGCATCCCATCTCCTTGACAACTTCCTGTCACTCCCACACAGCACCCCTCCCATCTAGCTCCTGACCCCAACTTCCTGTCCCTGTTGGACTGTCCAGTTTCCCAAGCCGGCCCCTCTACTTTCTTTTGCCTACTTTTCCCTTTCAATGAGCTCTACTTTCCAAAGCAGCCATTCAGAGATTGAAAGTTCTTGCCCATTCCAGTGTCTAGATTATCTTTTGGAATTTAGAGCTGAGAGGCAATCCTCACACGCAGTCCCCCTTGCCAGCCAGCATCTCATCCTGACATAAGACACTAGGGGAACAGTCACATGCCCCCAGTGCCCCAGCCTCTATGTGGCCTCCCTGGATTGGAAAGTCATCAAATCCCATGATGCTGGGCCATCTTCCCACAAAGCCTTCTCCCTCAGAACCCAGGATCGCCAGCTGTACTCTGTCCTGAGCCACCCCGGAACTACCATTGACTTGAATTTGCATGTTGTTTGAGAGACTTATTCCCTCCACTCCTGGAATCATGGCATCTTTCCCTCCCCAATCCCCACCCCACCCCCCATCCTAACTCTTTCTCTACAACAGGCAGGTTTTATAAAAAACAGAGCAGCTGCTTGGAGATTTGAGAGAGAAAATTCTGCACAGTTTCTAAGTCTGGGTGACAGGTCTCCTCGACAGGAAATTGTTTTTATGAAGTTTTTCTCTCTCTCTCTGTCTCCCCCTTTTCCTCTCCTGTCTGTCTTTTCTGCTCTCCTCTTCTGTCTCTGTCTCTCTCTCTCTGACTCTCTTTGTCTCTGTCTCTTTCTGACTATATCCTCTCTCTGTCTCTCTTTTCCTCCTTTCCTTTCCCGTCTCTCCGCCTCTCTTCTTTTCTGTCTTTTCTCCTCTTCTATCTTTCCTCTCTTTCTTTCTCTTTCTCCTTTCCTCTCCTCTTCAGTCTCTCTGTCTCTGTCTCTCTCTCTCTCTCTCTCCCCCCTCCCTCCTTACCTCCCTCCCTCCTCTTGTCTCTAACCCTCTGTTTCCTTGACTCCTTTTCTTTCTGTCTCTGTCCACCCCTTTCCTCTTTTCTCTCTGTCTCCTTCCCCCTCCCTCTTTTTAAAAGCATTTTTCTATGCTGTGCAATGCAACACAGGGAGGAGCTACCGTGGACACTCTCATTTCTCTGAAGTTTATGACAGTGTTCAAGTTTGACTGATAGAACATTTATTAAGCATCATTCTAATAATGGACATAGAATGTCAAGTTCGGGGGAAAGCTAGCAAGCTGTTTGGCTGAGATGGAGAGTATATGGAGAAAAGTAGAATGAAAAAAAAAAAGCTTGGAAAAACAGAAATACGGGATCATAGACTTAGAGCTGGTAACCATGTAGTTCAATCCCATAATATTACAGACAAGGAAACTGAAGCCCAGAGAGGTTAGCGGACTTGCCAGAGATTATATAATTAGGCAGTAAATGGTAGAACTCTGGGTGAGAGCCACATGGTGGGACATCTTCCAAAGCCCTAGGCTAAGTTCTTTATATTTTCTCCCTGAAGCCATATTGAGCCATGGAAGGTTTTTCAGCAGGGAAGTGATATGGTAAGACATGTCTTTGAAATAATAATTTGGTAGGTGAGTAAAGAACAAATTGGAAAAGGGAGAGACAAGAAGCTGTAAGTTCTGTTGGGAGCCTACTGAAATAGTCCATGCGATGGAAGTTTAAACAAGGTGCTAGCTGTGTAGAAAGGAGGGGCCAAATTTGAGAGATGTTGTAAAAGAGGAAACGGCAAGACCTGGCAATTGGTTGAGTACAGGGTGGCAGTGAGGAAGGGGAAACAGTGATGAATGGGATTGAATTTGTGGATCTGGGGTAGAAAAATGGTGATGCCCTCAATAAGAATCCAGGAGGTCTGGAGGACAAAGATAAGGCCTTTCATTTCAGACATGATGAGTTTCAGATGTCAGTGGGATACCCAAATGGAGATATCTGAGTCAGGAATACAGGACTAAAGTTAGTAGAGAGATTACAACTGAACATATTTGATTTGGGTCTGCTTTTACTTGACCCCGTAGTAAAGAAAAGTTGTTTACTGTTTCTTGAATGTGTGAACCCAAGTGCACATGAGGTCCTATGGATTTTCCCTAATCTGGCTATTCATTCCATATTTTTTCTTGTTGCTTCTGCAGCTGGGCCCTCCCTTCTCTGCTAATAGCAAGGTGCTGACCTTTGACACATTAATGCTCACTGAATTAGAATAGAGAGTTTGACTCCCTATTACAGTATAACCTCAAGGAGGGCAGGATCTATGTCAGATCTCTCTTTGCCTCCCAGAGCCTAGCATAGAGCCTTGCATATAGTAGGACATTTAATAAGTGTTAGTAGGACTTAATTTGTATCTCAGATGCTCCCCACCATCCTCTTTTAAACCTAAGCCAATTCTGCCATTGCCAAAGAGCTCTAAAGGCGGCCCTAACAGAGAGCCACCATCTTTTCTAGCTTCCTGTTCTAGGGAAAGAACTTCAGTCCTCATTGATTTGGTCCCCTTTCCCATCTGTGAGGCTGGCCTTGGAGACTTTCTCTGTTTCTCCATTAATACCTCTTGGTTACATAAGGGATCCATGGACCAGGTCTTTCATTTTCCACTGTTGTGTGTTGTTAGAGTCTCAGTGAAGTCCTTACTGAAGGAGGCTTGGGTGGTCTAATTGGCATAGCCTAGATCCTACACTGGGAATTTATCTCTGACCCTGGCCACACCTCTGATATCCACATGAGAAAAAGCCCCAGTTTTCAATACTTTGGCCAATAGAAGAAAAGGTTAGAGCTAAAACATAGAATTTCAGAGGAAGGGACCTTAGAACAGAGAATGTCAGAGCTGGTTAGGGCTTCAGAACACAGAATGTCAGAGCTGGGAATGCCCTGAGAACACAGAATGTCCAAACTGGGGTCTTTAAAACATAAAACAAGCCTAGCATCCAGAATTTTGGAAATGGGAAAGCCCTTAGAACACAGAATGAGAGAGCTGGGAAGGCCTATAGAATACAAAATAGTAAAGTTGGAGGGGGTTACCTTAGAATACAGAATGTCAGAGCTGGAAGGGGTCTTAGAACTTACAATGTTAGAGGTAGAAACAAGCCTAGAACCCAGAATGGTGGAAATGGGAGGTCCCTAAGAACATAGAATAGCAGAGTCAGGGGCATTACCCTAGAATATAGAATGTTGGAGCTAGGAGGAGCCTTTGAAAAAAGAATATCAGAGTTCGTATGTGAAAGAAAACTTTGGAAAATAGAATGTCAAAGCTAGAGGGGGACATAAAATATGAGAGCTGGGCAGAGCCTTGGAACACAGAACATTAGCTCATAGAATATTAAACATAGAAGGGCCTTTAGGAATCAGCTAAAATAAAGGGGTCAGTGAAGAAATGACTGACCCATGCAGCTAATTTCTTTCCGAGTCAAGACCTGAATCTATGTCTCCTACCTCTCAACCCTGGCTGGGCTTTTCCTACTTCTATAGACCTTCAACCAGCAAGTGATAGGGCTTAAAATGCTTTAGGAAAAAGATGGTGATTCTCCTGCCCCAAATTCTGCTGAGAGCTAGCCAAAGTGCTGGGAGATATGAGGAGAGCTCCCCCCAACCCGTTCCTCTCCCCATCCCCCCTCCACCCCCACCTCCACCTCCCAGCCCTTCCTTTTTTCTCTTTCATCTGTGGTCTCCAGGTTGCCAGTAATTTACAAGTCTCTCACATTTTAAAACTTAATTTGCCAATTCCCCCTGGAGGCATTTTTTATTCCCACAGACTGTCAGCCTGGCCAGGCCACAGGAAGCGGAATCCATAAAGGTTTACATTTATTTCAGGCTTTCAATTAGCTAAGTTTGAATAATGCGGCCCTTGATTCACCGATCAATAAACCAGGAGTGCAGCTCCACTTCTCCCAACCCCCTCTCTGGACCACATCCCCTCCCCCTCCCACACCCCCTTCCATTTCACTAGCCCTTTCCATATTTATTATACTTAAACAAATCTTTCAAAGGTGCCCTGCACTTGACAAGATTTAATATCAGCCAATCCTCTGGCCCCTTGCTGAAGTGCACAGATGTTTACTTGATCCTAAGTTGCATGTAAAGTCTCATCTTCTTTGATGCTAAATGGAAGCCTGGAAAATTGCCGATGCCAAGAGAGCTGAGCACATTTCCCCAACTACAGTAGGGGACCCATGCAGTCGTAAATAGGAGTTGGATACGGAATTCATTAAGATGGACCCCAAGTGCCAGGACAGCAACCAGGGTCCACCACTCTTCTGGCCCTTAAGTCAGACGTGACCCATGACTGGCTTTGGAATCGAGGACCTGGGTTCAAATCCTGACCCTAAGGATTCAGTTCTACAACTATTTATTACATTCTTACCACATGCCAGGCACTGTATTTAGTACCTGTGTGATCTTGGGCCAGAATCTTCCCAGACCTGGCTTTCCTCATCAGTGAAAATGAGGTCATTGGATTAGATGATCTCTAAGGTCCATTCCAACTTTGGGTCTGTGATATGACAAGAAGGATTCCAATAACAAGAAGCTGCCAAATAAACAAACAAACGAGAAAATGCCTCCAGAAAAATAGAACAAAATCTTAGGATTTGGAGATGTAAGCGACATTTGAGCATATAACCTTAGAGCTAGAAGCCATGTAGCATAGGAGAGCTGCAGAAACCATAGATGATATAATGTCAGAGCTGAAAGGTCCCTTCCAGACCTCTCATTGCATGGACGAAGAAACAGAGCGTCCAAGGGGCCCCAGGTCACACAGGTTGTAAACTGCAAAGCTGGACTTTTAAATATACACGTCCACCGATGTCAAAGCTTTGTGTACAAGAACTTTGGACAAATGAGAATTCAAGTCCAGGAGAGAAATCCAGCTGGGAAGTAGCAGAGGCCCTGCTGTTGAGTAGACAGCAATACCTTCCCTTCCCCCTTCTCCTACAAAGGATTCTTTGAATGAGGACCTAACCCACCCACCCCACCCACCTGCACCCACCCCCACCACCCAGTAGATTCCTGCTTAAGAAAAAGGAGAGAGGAAAAAAAAAAGAGGCTTGGGAACGAATGGTAAATAGAAAGAAGATATCATTTGAGAAGACAACAGATTTCCCCAAGCACCCCGCCAGTACTGCCTGTGGATTTCTGATTGTCATTGCTATGTTGATTAATTGAATCATATGATTATAGTTATCATTAACACCCATAACAGTAATAGCAGCTCACACGTAGTGTTTTACAGTTCACAAAGACCTTTTCTTACAAAAGTCCTGCTAGTAATACTAGTATCATTATCCCTATTTTACAGATGGCAAAATCGAGAGGAAACACTCAGCCCACACCACTACAGCTAGAGCCAAACTGAGCCCCATTCTCAGATCTTCTGACGGGAGCCCAGTGCTCTGGGTCCCCAGTGCAATTGTTTGAGCAGCCTTTGAGGATCTTTGAGACCACCCTCTGTGACTGGCCCAGACCCCAACCAGACCCCAGGTTTCCCCTTTTCCCTCCCCTCCTCCTAGGCCCTGTCTTACCTGATGTCTGAGTCACACCGCTCCTGCTGTCACCGTGAGCAGTGTGTTGTGACTCCCCAGCCTGACAGTTTTACAACAAACATGTTAAGCTCACAGTTGGCAAAGCTAGTGAAGGAACCCAGGGGAAAAAGCCCCTTGGAGTAAGTGGCAGCCAAAATCCTTCCCCCTCTGGAAAAAAAAATCCCAGCATCCTTTGTCCCACCTCACAACTCTTCCCCACCCGGAGGCTAATACTCTAGCCCTATCCCCTTGAAGGACCACTTTGAGGAGTGATGGGGCACAAATCAGAGGAAATAGGACCAAGTCCTGCTTAGACAATCCCTGGCTATGCACCCCCAGTCAGGTTGAAATCATCCTGCATCTGGAAAATGGAGACTAGTATTTGTGCCATGCAGCTCACAAGGCTGTGTGGAGAAAGACTTTTGCATGAATTGCCATTCCTGTTCTCAGGCTCATCCCAGGAGACCAGTTTACAGAATGCAGGCTCTTGGGTGAGGATCAGAGATGCACACTGACTCAACGTGCCACTGGCATTTTTCTTCTCCTAAGCAAATTCTCACACTTCCCCTGAAATTGTTCTGCCAGACTGGCACCTCGGGACCCAGCTCTTGGTAGGTGTTGGAAGGAGACAATGGCTTAGCAGCCACGCCTTGGAGGAGAAACAGGCCGCCTTTTCTCCTGAGCAGGGTGGGGGCTGGGGAGACTCAGTACACATGGATTCCCCTAGCCCTACCCCAAAAAAGGGAATGCTAGCCTCATCCAACAATTGATGGCAGACATTACAAAGAGTGGGGGAGATTCCCCAAAGCAGTCCAACAATGAACAGGCATTCTCTGGTGCTCCCAACCCCAGTAAGAGAAACCCTGCAAAAGCTAGCCTGCCTCATTCCCCATCTGTGATCTCCCAAGAGTGACCACCTAACTGGTTTTTCCTCTCTCTCTCTCTCCCTCTCTCTCTCTCTCCTCCCCTCCCTCTCTCTCTCCCTCCCTCCTCCCTCCTCTCTCCTTCTCTTCTCTCTCTCTCTCTCTCTCTCCCTCTCTCTCTCTCTCTCTCTCTCTCTCTCTCCTCTCTCTCCTCCCTCCTTCCTCTCTCTCTCTCTCTCTCTCCCTCTCTCTCTCTCTCTCTCCCTCTCTCTCTCCTCGTCTCTCCCTCCCTCTCTCTCTCTCTCTCTCTCTCCCTCCCTCTCTCTCCTCTCTCTCTCTCTCCTCTCTCTCTCCCTCCCTCTCTCTCTCTCTCTCCTCTCCTCTCTCTCCTCCTCCTCCCTCCCTCTCTCTCTCTCTCTCTCCCCCCTCTCTCTCTCTCTCTCTCTCTCTCTCTCTCCTCTCTCCTCTCCTCTCCCTCCCTCCCTCCCTCTCTCTCTCTCTCTCTCTCCCTCCCTCTCTCTCTCTCTCCCTCCCTCCCTCTCTCTCTCCCCCTCTCTCTCTCCTCTCTCTCTCTCTCTCCCTCCCTCTCTCTCCTCTCTCTCTCTCTCTCCCCCCTCCCTCTCTCTCTCTCTCCCCCCCCACACACCACCCTTCCTCTCCCCCCCCTCCACCCAATGGTACCACAAAAGAATCAAGACACAAAAAGAGATTAGACACAGGAACAGTCCCTTTTATTGTACACTGCAGAAATAGCCCTGTGTAGTGGTTAACAGTGCACCATATACACAATATTGAATTAAGAAAAGGGAGGGGGGGAAGGAGAAAGGGGAGGGGGTAGCAGAAGGGAAGGTGAAAGAAACCTCTTTGAGGTCTGTCATCCAAAGTTGCAAACCCAAAAGAAGAAAGAAAACAAAAATGGTGAAAAGACCCCCCACCCCCAGCCCCTGCACAAGAGGCATCTCTGCAAACATCATGCAAAAAGGAGAGCGGTTCTGCCTTAAGAGAAAGCCCGATAAACAGCCCAGAAAAGAGAGGCTCTGACAAAGCACTGCTTCACGTGGGCTCAGGGAGCACAGAGAAGGGGAACCAAACTGAACTGCCTTTTGGCGTTTCCAGATATTTGGCACTCTCATGATCACATTTTTGTACAGTCCATTCATTGAAGAAGATGAGTCGCCACAACACCGGGAGGAGGAAAGAACCGGGATGGGGGCTCATACAACGCAGAGAAGAAGGCTTCTTTTCCCCTTCCTCCTCCCCCCCCATATAAAATTCAGTCCGTGTGAACTGGAGCCTGGATTGCTTGCAAGCAGTCCAGAGAACACAAGCTTCACAGCACATTGAAAACAGAAGAAAACTCTTCCTAGAGGCATTCCTTAGGGAAAGTGGGTTGGTTTTGTTCTGTGGAGCGCACACACATCCCACCAAGGAAGACCTTCCAAGGTGGCGGGAAAACGAAATAGAATAACTATCTATATATCTATATATAAGTCATTCTGGGGTTTTTTTTGTTTTCTTGTTTTGTTTTGTTTTACACACATCCAAAGATATGAATATTTTTGTAAAAATGAAACGGACAGCATTTCACATCTAAGTGCACAGAAATGATTTTTGCCAGATGGGAATAATGTAAACAAAGGGCTGACTTTCAGGGCAGCCAGATCAGCAAAGGGGATGCCAGCCCCCCCCCTCCCACCAGGAACCCAGAGGCATTTTGCTGGGCAGGCGGTTGCTGCTGCTGCTGCTGCATTATTTAAAGTGGCTGGAAATCCAGGTCTAGAATTGCGCAATATTCACTGTATATAAAAGGAAACGCATATTAATTTAGACAAACAGCTGCAGCTGATGTCAATTTCCATATGAGTGTGTGTAAATCAACTAATTTATTGAATAATCTTTTTTTTTTGCTTTTTGTTTTTATTTCTGCAGAAGACCCTAGAGCCTTTCTGTCCTTGCTATGCTCACACCTCTTCTGTCCCCAGGCCTGACACAAGATACAGGTTGGTGGTGTGTCCGCATTGTGGACTGCAGGCTAGAGTAATGAAGATTTTTTTCAAAGTGCTTTTTTTTTTTTGCCAATAAACTGTGTGAAGTTGCTGTGTTTGTTATCATCATTTTCTCCCTTAACTCAGTGTCTTTGGGGGCTTTAAACACCAGGAGGTGCCTTGTCTGTCATATTTTTCAGCACGTCATCAATCCTATCATCTTCAATAACAACTGTAAGGTAGAAAAGAGAGTGAAGAGTATAAGCAGGCCTTTTCTCCGGGAGATGGGAGGGGAAGGAGGAAAAGGAAGGAGGTCGAGGGGAGGGGGCTTCTCCCTTTCCAATAGATACCCACTAGGGCACTGAGCTCCCTCATCTCCAGCTATCCCTTAGCTTTCCTCTTCTGTCCACAAGCCTCTGTCCTTGTCAGAGCTACTTGGGGGGGGGGGGGAGCCCAGGCTAGGAGCTTTGGGTTACAGACAACCCCAAGGGCTGGTGGGAGGGTAGCAGTGGCCCAGAAGGCTGACTCCCACCCCCCTGCACATCCACATACCTCCCCACTAGGGCTTATTTATTTGGAAAAAGGACTCTCCTGGCGCTGGAGGGTGGGGTGGGGGAGTGGTGAGGCACAGAGTTAGCTAGGCATACAGCAGCCTCTCTGCTCTGTCAGCTCTGGATAACACGGCCAAGGGTCCCTGTGGGGCTGGGGGCGGGGGAAGGGGGAGGGATGAAGATGGCAACCCGGCCTTTGCGTTGACCTGGGCTAGGTTCAGAGAGGTTCTGGTTCTCTCTTTTCTCACTCCTCACCCTAACTCGGCTATCCCAGTCATGGGTGAGGGAGATGAGGAAGAGAGGGAGACTGTCTTTTTTTTTTGCTTTTTGTGTGCATGTCCAGGAAAGAGGGGGTACACCACGCAGAGGGCTCAGGTCTCCCTGGTCTCCTCTACCCCATCCCACCACCTTTCCCCAAGACCCCTAGGAAAGGCAGCAGCAGGCAGAGGTTGGCTCTGCACTGCCACTGCGGTGGTGTGGAGGGGACTTTGTCCCTTTGCAGACCCCCTCCCCGTACTACCCCATGGGGAGGCCCCAAGTCCCTTAGTGTCTAGGGAGAGAAAGGACTCGAGGCTACACTGCGCAAAAACAACAACAAAAAAAAAGTTTGGCGGGGATGGTGACCAGGCTGATCTCGCTGGGGGGGCGCGGGAAGGCCCCGCTCCAGCTGAAAGCCGAAGCTCCTAGACTGGGACTGATCGAGGGGGGCAGAGGCCCGGAGACCGTGCTGGTTCAAACAGGCTGGGGCGTGGGGGGGATGGGGAGGGAGGAAAGGAAAGGAGGAGGGAGCACCACCCCTCGCGCTGCTGGTCCCTGCCGGACCCCGCAGTGCGCCCGCCCTCCCCCCTCTCGGGAGACTCCCCTTTCTGGAGGGTCCAGAGATCCCACCAGCCTCTCTTTCTCTGGCCCTTGCAGGGCGCCCCTCCCTGCATCTTGTGGGTACCCCTCGGAGGTCTGCGTCTCTTCCCCATCCCCCAGCCTAGGGGAGCCCCCAGTGGGACCAAGACCCTCGTAAGCCTGCGTCTTTCCCTCCTCCCCTGGCTTCCGGGAGCACCTCGGGTGGGGGGAGGGTTGACTGTCTCACTCCCCTTAACTGACGGGTGCCCCCGACCCCATCTTATGGGGGGTGATGCTACATCCCTCGTCCTACTCCTAGCCTGTCACTACCCCTGGGGTCAGAGCCCAGGGATGAAGAAGGGTGAGGCTCCGCTGAGTGACCGCGGAAACGGGGAGCGCTAGGGATGGGGTTCAAACAAAGTGGGCTGCCCACTGCGGGATAGGGGAGATGTGAGAGTCGCCCCCTGCTCTTGTCCGCCTGCAGCACGCGAGGGGGGAATGGCTCACGGAGGGGGTGAGGGACTGGGCGCTCCCGGGGCTCACTTACCTCTCTTGCTCCTGCCGATCTGGCCCAGTTTGGGCGGTCTCTTGTTCTGAGCCGCCCCGAAGAAGTTGTTGGTATCCTGCAGGCGGCACGTGAAGATCTGGCCCACGTCCCCCCCATCTCCATAGTGCCCCAGCTTTTCCTCGTTAAACGGCAGCACTTCCGACATGTTCTCGCCCGGTGGTTCGGCGGCGCCGCCTCCTCCTCCTCCTCCTTCCCCGCCGGCGGACAGGGTCAGCGCTGGAGCACGGGGGCGGCCGGAGAGTGGCGGTCCGGGGCAGGGGAAGGGTGCCCCGAGGCGGCGAGGTCTGGGGCGCGGGGTCGGGGCAGCCGGACCGCCGGGGGCCGCGGACTGGGGACAGGGGAAGCGGGAGAAGAGAGGGCGAGCGAGGAGAGAGGGAGCCCCGGGCGCCCGCAGCTTCGCTCCGACCGCCGCCGCCGCCGAGTGCACCCTCCGCCCGCCGGGTGCAGTCACATCCTTGTCTCCGCCGAGCGGCTCCTCGAGCTCAGGAGGGGGTTAGGCAGGGGGAGGGGGGCCGGGATCCTGGGGCGCAGCAGGGGGGGACTGAGCAGAGAGAAAGAAGGGGGATCCCCTTCAAGGCGAGCTGGGAAGGGCAGGGCAGGGCAGGGAGGAGGTGGAGAAGGAGGGGGGATGGGAGCCCCGGGGGGGGGAGCCGCTGGCGGCCCCTCTCCTGCTGCCTCGGCCGCCGAAGTGCTGCTGCTCCTGCTGCTGCTGGTGGTGGCGGCGAAGGTCCGGAGGAAGCTGATGGAGAGAGATGTGCAGAGACAGGGATTCGAGGGAGAGAGGGGGAGGGGACAGGGAGGAGGGGTGGAGAGGGAGTAGGAAAGAGGGTAAGAGGGAGGGGAGGGGAAGAGAGGAGAGGAGAGATCCCTGGAAGATGAGTAACGTCACCGAGGGCTGGCCGAGCCTGGCCGCGCTCGAACTGCGAGGGATGGCTTCCTGCCGGCGACGATCCCCGCTCCCCGGCCTGCCCCTTCTCCCCTCCCCAGGCACACTCTGTCCTGGCGGGGATCTCTCCACTGTGCGCTCCCTCCCCGCCCCCAGCTCCGCGGGCGGCCGAGTCCTGGGCTCTCCCCCTGCCCCTCCCCTACCCCCCCTTCCCCTCCCGGGGCCAGCCGCGCAGTGTTTACCTCCGGCCCGGGAGGGAGCCAGGACTCAGCGGCTCGGTGCCTCCTCCCAGGCCGGGCCAGGCCGCGGGGCCGCGCTAAGCGATCTCCCCGGGTGCTTAGGCGCCGTGACCAGGGTGCCTCTCCTTTGGAGGAAGATTATTAGTATTATTTCCCCCTGGGCTGGAGCTGGCCTCAGAGTGTACTTCGAGGTCACCGCCCGCCAGCTGCACCCATCCCCCACCACCACCACCCCGGCCCCGGGAGGGAGAGCCGAGCGCTTGGGAGACCCAGGCTTGGGAGAAACAGTTATTGCAATTTAGGGTGAAGGGCTCTACGGTGAAGAGGGGGACTTTATACAAAAGCATCTCTCCCTGTCCTCAGCGGACACGGTGGGGGCGTTCAGGGACACAGGCATGGGAAAGGGCTCTGATTTGATGGTTTGGGGGAGGAGGGAGACCTCCCCAGGAGTGCCCCACCTCTCCCCGGGACACGGGCTGGGGGCAGAGAGGGTAAATGATTTCAGTAAAATGCTGAGAGAATGGAACTGGGATGGGGAGGCAGTCTGGTTTGGGGAAGCGTGAAATCTTTACGGGAGTGTCGTTATCAGGACAGAAGCGGGGGTGCATTCTTGTAATACAAGCTTTGGGAAATGACGGGGTTGAGGGGCGGCGATGCCTCTCCAGCAGTACCTCACCCCCTTCACTCCACCTTGGCCCCAGGAGAAGCCGAGTTCAGGGGTAGAAGCTGGAGGAAGAAAGGGCACTCGCACCTAGGTGCAGGGGAGCAGGCTTTCACGTTTGGGGGCTGAAGAGGTGCAAGGGAGAGGGGAGTGTAGCACGTCATTGCGTTCAGCTGCGGGTAGGGGAGTCGGGATTGGACAAGGGCAAGGCTTCTGGAACGCACACCTCTTTCTTCCCAATGCCTAGGGCCCCTCCCCGGGAGCAGCTGGCTGGTGAGGGAAACTGACTCCACACCCCAACTCCCAGGGCAGAGCTGCTGTGACTGGAGTACCAAAAGCGAAAAGGGGGTAGTTAATGATTAACGAACGAAATTGTCGTCTCCCTCCCCCATCCCCAGCCAAGTCCGCTCGACTCTAGCCTTGGGGGAGAGGGCGCCTTCATTTGCTCCCTAGGAACCTCTATGTCCTTTCATGCTCCACGGCCTCCTAGCCCCTTCCAAGCCAAGACTGGGCCTTTCCCCCCACTCCCCCCCCCATAGCTCCGGAGGGAGGGGGAATGGGAGGAGTAGTCAAGCTGGTAAGTCTTCTTTCCCCAGCTGGTGCTCCTTGGTGTGGCCTTCAGGTAAGGTGAGGATTCCCTCGCTGGGGGATTAGGCAGGCATTTCCCGATCTGTCCTTCCATTCCCCTCCCCCCATCTCCCGGGAGCCCAGAGGCTTTGAGCTCCCTGAAGTGAGGATAGCCCTGAATCCTCCTACCTTACCCACCACCCACCCCCACCCAGCACCTGCTCCTGTTCGGTGAACCGTGGTAACCTCTGCCCAGGGAACATCAGCCGTCATTGGTCCTTTGAGCACATCCTCCCTCCTTCCTGCCTCCCTCCCTTCCTTTCTGTTCTCAATGTCACTTGGAAAAGGCTGAGGCCCTGGTGCAAGGAAGCACACCTGCTCCTCTGTTCTCAAGAGGGAGGGGAGGGGAGGGTCTATAGCAGCTTGGAAGAGCAGGGGGAATCCCAGGGCTCTAAGAGGCTTGTCACTACCCAGATGGCTTGCTAGGAGGAGGCCAAGGAGTGTGAAGGATGATCGTTAGCATCCCAGAGTTCCTGTGACCCTGTTCTCCTATCCTACAGATGTTCTATTGGCTGGAGCTATCCCCCACAAGAGAGGGGCAGTCATCCACCCAAGGTCACACAAGCATGTTGGGAAATTAAGCCATGTCTGCCAATTCCCTGTTGAGGGTAGGTTCCTAACCTGTTTTAGCTACTATAGGGACCTCCCCAAGAGACCTCAGCATAGTCAGAGTCCTGTCTGAAAGGAAGGAAGTTCCCAAGGACAAAATAGCCCCTTCCAATCCAGGACAGGCAGCTGGAAGGGAGCACGGAACCAGGTTGTGATGACAGTGAACTTGGAGTCAGGAGAGGTGGGATCAGACCCTAGCTCCAACCCTTACTTACTTCCTGACTTGGGGCAGGACAATTTGGTCTCCATTACCTCCACTGTAAAACCGGGATAATGATCCTTGCACACAATTTACCTCACCATCCTTAGAATAACTTTGTTGTGAGGAAAGCTTTTTGCAAGACTTGGACAACTGTAGACATGAAAGCTGATACCATCTTTGCTCAGTGGGCATCAGGTATAAGGAAGACTCTTAAACCCATTTCAGGAAGGCATTGATGTCCTTGGAACAGGTGCTAGAAAAACTCACTAGGAGAGAGGTGACCAGAAGGAAGAGGAAAGCAGCCCCAGCCAGTCTCCTTTTGCCTCTGGGGCCTTCAGTCTCCCTAGCAAGATTTGTACTGTGAAAGGGCCTTCACCTCCAGGGACCCTTTACCCCCATGGCAAGCCAAGCCTCACAGAACATCACAGAGCTGTCCTGGGCCCATTCACATTGCTAGGGAATCAAGGGAGACCAGAAAGCTGCACTATATCCAGTCAGTCATGGAATAGTAGACCTATGAGGGCCCTTAAGAAGATAGAATGTCAGAATTGGAGGAGCCCTCAGAATATGGGATATTAGAGCTGGAAGATACCTTAGAACATAGAACGTCAGAACTGGAAACATGTAATGTCAGAATTTGGAAGGCCCATAGAATATGGAATGTCAGAGCTGGGTGGAGCCCTAGGACAGAGAATGTCAGAACTGGGAGGGATCTTAAGACAGAGAATTTCAGAGATGGGAGGGACCTTAGAACACAGGCTGTCACAGCTGGGAGGGTCCATAGAGCTGGAAGAGGCCTTGAAGCAAAGAATGTCAGAGGTGGGGGGATGGAGGATATAAAAACAAAATTTTACGATGTCAGCACTTTTGCTCATACTCCAATATTCAACTCTTCAGATGGTAGACCCTTGGGCAAAAGTCTGGAGATTCAGCTCATACAATGGGAGGGTAGAAGGGGCCTTAGAAGCCATCTAGTAACACTTTTCAGATGAGGTAAATCAAGGTTCAAGAAGTGGAGATGGCCCAGTGTCACAGCCAGTAAGTGGCAGAGTCAAGATGAAAATGAGGCCGCTCTCTCCGTCCTGCCCCCTTGCTTCATTCAGGGAGCAGTGATCCAGGGAGTAGCTGCTATAACAGGTTGGGCACTAGAGGGGGATGGGGGCAGATGTAAAGAAGCAGCAATACTGCCGTCCTAATGATCCTGCTATTTGACATGTGCACAGTGAGTTTAGCTCCGCCCTAGTGTTGCAGATCAAGGATTGTGGCCCTCGCTTTATTGAGAAAGCACAGAGAGGTCATGAATGGAGCCAAGGATGTGACACAGCCTTTGCACAACGCCCAGCATACTGTGGTTGTTTAGTTGCGTCTGTGACCTCTTGGGGTCTTCTTGGCAAAGATAACTGGAATGATTTGCCATTTCCTTCTCCACGGGATTAATGCAGAGTTTAAGTGACTTGCCCAGGGTCATACAGCTAGTAAGCATCTGAGGCCAAATTTGAACTGACTCCAAGCCACCTCAATGCCTCCACCTGGCACATAGTAGGTGCTTAATATACATGTTTCTTGAATTGGAAGCTTGGCCTTTTAGCTCATTGGTCCAGCACTCAATCTTTTTGTAAGCTAGTTTTTAAAATTTAAACACACACACACATATGTGTGTGTATATATATATACACACTCATATATGTATAGATGTATAGATGTATATAGATGTATATCACAACCGTGTGAAATTACAATCCTGCAATTATATATACAGATGAAGAAAGTGAAATAAATTATACTCCTGACAGTAGATATGCAAACGAGACTGAAAGAAATTATTTGCCCAGAGTTACACAGCTAGTAAGTGTCTGAGGAAGGATTTGAACTCAGAACCAGGACTTTATCCACTGGTTCATTGAGCTTGCTGAATAGAAGTCACAGTTCCCATCCTCAGGGCAGATGGGATGCAGAGAACTTTGCTGTGCCCTGGGCTCAGACTCAAGCCCAGTATAGGGGCAACTGGGAGATGCTACAGGATGGGAGTAGAGAGAATTCAATAATTCAAAAACACAGCATTTGTTAAGCGATGACAAAGATAAACCAGGGCCTCTGCCTGCCTGCAAGGAGACTGCATCCTGTTAGAAAAGCTACCACAGGGCACAACTAACTAAGGCATAGGAATCAGTTAGAAAGGAAATGGAATGTTTTGTTTAGGACCATGAGCCTCTCCTCCTTCTGGTCGAAGTCCCCTTGATTACAGAACACAATGTCTATCCTTCACCCATCCACACCCTCTTGAGTCTGTGTATTTGTGTGTGTGTGGGGGGGGTGTATGCGTGCACGCACGTGTGTAAATTTTAAAAGCTAGCTTGCAAAAAGATTGAGTGCTGGACCACACACACACACACACACACACACACACACACACACACACACACACACACACATACATCCTCCTGACAGATTGTAAGCTCCACGAAGGCAGGAACTGCCTCATTTTATCTTTATATCCTCCCAAGGCCCAGGAAACTGGAACTCTTTTACTTAGAGCTGTCAGACATTCAAACAGGTTGCCTTTAGAGATTGTGAGCTCTCAGATGCTGGAAGTGTCTGCATGGGAACTGAATGACCACCTCTAGGGATGCAGTGGAGGGACTTCCTGAGTTCAGGAAGGAGGCTGGATTAGACCAATGGTTCTCAAAACATGATTCTAAGATGGGGGGGGAAGGGGGGTTCAAGATCCTTTCAGGGGGTCCTCAAGGTCAAGATGATTTTCATAAAAGTACTAAGACGTTCTAATTTCAAATACAGTAAATATAGGTAGCTATGACCCACATAAACAAAAAGCTCTTTGGGAGGTGGGGTCTTCAGTAATTTTTGTTTGTTTGTTTGTTTTTAGGCAATTGGGGTTAAGTGACTTGCCCAGAGTCACACAGCTAGTAAGTGTCAAGTGTTCGGTCTAAGGCCGATTTGAACTCAGGTCCTCCTGACTTCAGGGCTGGTGCTCTATCCACTGTGCCACCTAGCTGCCCCTGTCCTCAATAATTTTCAAGAGTATAAAGGGGGCCTGAGACAAACGAGGTTGAGAGCTGCTCAATCATACAAGACCCATCCAGCTCTCCTGTTTTGCAGAAGCCATTGAAGGTTGTCTGAGGGTTGCAAGGAGGTACTTGGTCTTCCTCAGGAACTCTCAGAATGGTATGATGGAACGGGGACTTGGAGCCAGAAAAGACCTGGGTTCAAGTCCTCCCTCTGAGTTTGAGATCCTGGGCAAGTCACGAAACTTCTCAGGTCCCCAGATAACTCTCCAAGAGGAAGAGCCATGGAGGAGCTGTCCAGGATGTAAGATGGTGGAGTTTCCTGAACCAAGGAAATCACAGATCTGTCCAGAACTCCCTACACCTCTCCTCAAAAACAAACATAAATAAATAAATCCATATTATTTACCAACAAGGTGATGAAAATCAAATGAGACAAAGTATGCAAAATGTTTTGGAAAGCTTGAAGTAATGTGTCAATTGTTATTATTAGCACACGTAATTCTATACTACTATGGATCTCAACTATGTTACTCCCCTCCTCATTAACATCTACTGGCTCCCTATTACTTTTAGGATCAAATACAAATTCTCATTTGGCATTTCATTAAAGCCCTACCCAACCTGGCTCCAGCATTACAATCCAGCCAAACCATGCCCCCTTGCTGTTAACTGAATTTAGCCTTTCATCTCCAGTCTCTGATCCTTTGCATGGCCTGCCCCTCATACCTGAAATGCTGTCCCTCCTCATTGCCACCTCTTAGAATTCCTGTTTGAATCTTTAAAAATTTCTATCAAGCAACACTTTTTATGTGAGACCTTACCTGGCTATCCCTCCAGATGCCAGTGCCTCCTTTCCACTCCCCCAAAAGTTACATTGTCTTGAGTTTGTGTGTGTGTGTGTGTGTGTGTGGGTGGGTGTTGGTGTGTGTGTGTGGGTGTGTGTGGGTGGGTGGGTGTTGGTGTGTGTGTGTGGGTGTGTGTGGGTGTGTTACATATATATATATATATATATATACATATATATATATATATACATACACACACACACACATCCCCTTCTGATAGACTGTAAGCTCCTTGAGGGTAGAAACTGCTTAATTTCATCTTTGTATCCCCGATGCCTGGCACATAGCAGCTGCTTACTAAATATTTAATGACTGATCATTCTCTGATTTGGGCTTTCTCTTCCCCAGTATGGATAACAATAGTTAAGAGCTATAATAATAGACATTGCTATGTTGATTTAAGGTTTGCAAAACACTTTACAAATGCTTTATTTTATTTGACCCTCACAACAACCTTGTAAGGCATGTGTGATTATTGTCCCCATCTGACAGATGAAGAAACTGAGGCTGAGAGGTTAAGTGACTTTCTTAGGATCACATAGTAAGAGGGAAGGATTTGAACTCAGGTCTTCCTGGCTCTAAGTCCAGCACTGTAGCCCCCCTGTGCCACAAGCCAGCCCTATTCTGGTCCTTTGAAGTTCTCATTCATGCCTTTCCATGAACCATATAGAGAAGCTACCCAACATGATAGCTATTTCCCTCTGGATCTTGTGGGATAATACTTTAATTCTCCAAGAAGCCATGGGTTCTCCACCAACACTTGACTTCATTTCCTTCTTAGGAGGCCATTTTATTAGTCACTGTGGACCAAAAAGAGCCTAACTGACCAACGCCCTGGAAATGAGCTCCATCACACACGGCCAGCTTGGACCTCCAATGGCAGGCTTGTACTTGTCCCACACCTGGGGCAACCGAACTTTGTTAGGTTCTTGAAGATTCCTGTAACCTGGCACCAACCTCCTTGTCCAATTCCAGACTGACCTTTCTTACTGTTCTTCACAAACTCTACAACCCAGCCAGGCTCTAGCCCTTACTGTTCAACCTCCCAACGCTGTGCATTGACTCGGTATTTATTTTGTCTATGTTGCTGTTGTCATCGTCATATAAGTTGTGTCTGACTCTTCCTGGTCCCATTTGGGGTTTTCTTGGCAAAGACACTAAGTTGGTTTGCCATTTCCTTCTCCAGCTCATTTTACAGATGAGGAAACTGAGGCTAATTGGTAGGAAGTTTTGCCTGACATCAGGACCAATTTGCCTCTTGACAACCTGCACCTAGTTCAGCCTTCTGAAGCCAGATAAACATTTATCAAGAGTCTATCTTGTGCCCAGCACTATCTCTTTTGATCTTTACAACAACCCTGGGAGTTAACAATAACCCTATTATTATCCCATTTTATAGATGAGGAAACTGAGGCAACAGAGGTTAAGTGACTTGCCCACGGTCACACAGCTAGTTAGTATCTCAGGTCAAATTTGAACTCAGGTCTTCTGGACTCTGAACTCAGTCCTCTACCCACTACAGCTATATGAATAAGGTTAATCCCCCTTCCACATAACAGCCCTTCATATACTTGAACACTGCTGCCATGTCCCTTCCCCATCCCACCCCCATCTTTTCTTCTCAGGCTAAATATCCCCAGTTTCTTCAACCAGTCCTCATATAACATGAACTCAGGTCCCTTTAACACTCTGCTTACCTTCCTTTAGATGTTCTCCACTTTATCAATCAAACAATAAGCATCCCTAAAGTGCCTACTATGTGCCAGGCTCTGAGCTTATCAATATCTCTTCTAATATTGAACACAGTTCTTCAGATATGGCCTGACCAGGGCAGAAGACAATGGGACACTCACCTCCTTGTTTCTCAAAGCTCTGTCTCCATTTGTGCAGCCCAAGATCATGTTAGCTTTTTGGTCTACCTATCATACTTCTGACTCATACTAAGCTTGTAGTGCACGAAAACCTCCAGGTCATCTTCAGACAAACTGATGCCTCAAAACAATTCCCTTCATGCTTACAAAGTCACTTTTTAAAAGTCACCTCAGCCAATAAGACAGGAGGGTCTACTTCACTCATGTGTAGTAAGGAGGCTGGTTTTTAAGTCCACAAAAGGTCACTCTGGGACCCTTCCACCCCAGTCATCAAAATCCTGATCTGAGTCACAAGAACTGGGGAGAAGAAGAGAGTCTGTTTGCTGGAGCTTTTTTTATTTAGGGCCTGAATGACTCACAGGAAAAGTGCTTTGAGGGGAGATGGTTTCTTAGAGCGAAGCGGGAAATATCCAGCAGAGAGGAGTACAAAGAGAATGGGGATAATGAGAGAGAAACAGTGGAGAGCAATGGAGGAAAGGCAGACCGAGAGATGGAGGGAGGCATGAGGAAACGAAAGGATTGGAGCAGAAGGAACTGAACCAGCCCCCACCAAACAGAGGCAAGGAGCCCAGGGGAGAGACAGACACACGGGGGAGCCTAAGAGCCAGGGGCTGGGGAGAAAAGAGAAAGAAAGGAGAGAGGGATGAGAAAACAGAGGTCTGAAAGGCAGGACAGGACAAGACAAGCTGATCTCCTAGCCTTATACACTGACCACTACCTCCTACTGGATACTCTCTTCTCCCCGTGCTCCAAAACCAGCACTCCCTCAGCTCCCTCCTCCCTCCCCAAACACCCCTTCTTTGCCTTCTTTCCCCAAGGGGCTCTTTGCCCCATTTTCACCTTTCTCTGTGATCTCTCCCTCAGCAATCTTGTTCCGTCCCACAGCCTCAACTACCAACACCATGTAAGTGATTGATAAATTAATAAATCTAGATTTTTATAAGGCTCAGCCTTGAGCATCAGACAGATATTAGACCATTTCCTTTGGGATCTCTCTACTTGCACACTCCACTGGCACTCAAATTCAGCACGAGGCATCTTGGTGTGGTGAATGAATGGTGGGCTTGGAGTCAGGAAGACCTAGATTCAAATCCACCCCCAGACACTGACTAGTTCTATGACCATGGGCACATCACCTAACCACTCAAAGCCTCAGTTTCCTCATCTGTAAAGTGAGGGGTTGGACTCCATGACCCTAAGGTCTCTTCCAACTCTAAATCTTGTGATCCACTATACAAAACCAACTTTATTATCTTTCTCCCTAAATCTTCTAACTTCACTATCTCTGCCTGAGCTACCACCATTCAACCTTTATCTTGTTCACAATCTAGACGTTATCTTTGACTCTTTCCTTTCTTTTGACTTTCACACCAGTTTAGTGACCAAATTTTGTCAGTTCTATCTCCGACGCATCTCTTGAATCCATCTCTAGTCCCACTGTCTCGCCCAAGTACAGTCCCTCACTCCGACCTGCTGAGATTAGGATGGTCTCCTAACAGGTCAGCTGTCACCTCCATTCTCTCCTCCCTCCAATCTTTCCCATATATTGCTGCCAAATTATCCTTTCCCTATGCAGAGATTGGGTCTGTTAAAAAAAAATTTCCAGCTTGTACCCTTTTTCTTCCATGGTAAAATTCCAATTCTTTTGCCCACATAGCGGGTAAGGAATGATCTGTCTGGTGACTGGCCCTGTTCACTACCATCAATGTGCTTGGCACGTAGTAAGATAAATGTGTCACCCTCACCCTTTTCCTTTCATTCCAGGGCCCACCCCCACCTGTTATGTGGGCCATCTAACACCAGAGGGTGCCCCAGGGTAACTGCCTAGCTCTGTCTAGAGGGATGGAATCTGCAGAGATAATGAGTTTCTGAGCTTTTCTCTGGTCTAGGATTTGTACTTGTGGATTAGTTCATCAAATCTCATGGCCTGCCCTCTAGGAAAACTAGACCCATTTGCCTCAATTCTCATTGTGTTTTCTAATTGGAAGGTAATAGGCATTTATTAAGCTCCTACCATGCGCCCAGCACTGTGTTAAGCACTTTACAAATTCTATCTCATCTGATCTCGACAACCACCCTGGGAGGTGAGTATTATCATTAGCCCCATTTTAAAGATGAGGAAACTGAGGCAAACAGCTATTAAGTGACTTGCCCAGGGTGATACAGCTAGGAAGTATCTCAGCCTGGATTTGAACTCAGGTCTTTTTGACTCCTGGCCCATCACTCTATCCACTCCACTGTCCAGCTGCCATCTCACACAACAGAAATTGCAGAGCAAGACATGTTATACCAGTCCTTCAAGGCTCTCCCCAGTAGAGTGACATCCCAGCTTTCCATCCTCAACTCCCCTCCGTGGGCTCTATACTTATAAATCAGTTTGGTTAGTTTTTATTTCTTAAATGGGTCATACATTCTTGCACTTCCATGCCTCCCCATCTTCACCTGATGAATCCTGTCCATCTCCTCCAAGAAGCCTTCCCTGATCAACCCCATTGATCCATCATGAATGCTCTTTTCCCACAAACTTTACTTTGTTTTGCACCCCTCACATTTGTCATGTAGTATGCGTTATTATCTATTATCCAATTCAGTAAACATATTTTCAGCAACTAAGTGTATAACAGATAGGTTTTTCTGATTCCAAGTCTGGTTTCCTAAGTTCAAATCTTGCCTCAAATACTTACTAGCTGTGTGACCTTGGACAAATCACTTAACCTCTCTCTTCCTCAGTTTCCTCAACCATAAAATGGGGCTCATAATAGCACCCACCTCCCAGGGTTGTTGTGAAGATCAGATGATGAGAAGCCCAAGCTAGACTTTGAAGGAAGCCAAGGTGCCTAAAAGGAGGAAGTGAATGTACAGTGGTCCCAAGCAAGGGCATGGGGAGAGGAGATGGGACATTAAGTCTGAGAAATGTGGCTGATCCCCCTGTTAACTAGGGCTTCTGAGCTCCCTGAAAACTTGTTGGAACTTTGTGACTCTCTCAGCTACTGCTGAGATGAGCCTAAATAAAAGGAGGTTGGAGAACTTGGCTGAGATCGGTGTGCAGACCCAACACACTGGGGAACTGGGGCAAACCTGGACCAGGGGGAACTGGTGAATGATTCTACTTGGCCATAGTGTGGCCTGGAAAATACCCCAGGGAATAACTGTTTGCTCAAAGAAGGGATTCAGAGAAGGGTGGCCACTGATGGGGAGAAGACAGAAGACCAGATTTTATGAGGACTGGTTGAAATGAAGACGGTTAGCTTGGAGAAGACATCGGGGAAACATGACCCTTGTCTTCAAGGGTCAGAAGGGCTACCACGTGGAATCCATCTTGTACCTGTTCTAATCGACCCCCCCAAAGGGCAGAACTAAAAGCAGCCTTGGGAAAGCACATTTCTTTGGTTCAACTGTAAGGAGAACTGCCAAACTAGAGCTGTCCAAGGTGGGATGGGCCCCTTCTAGAGACATCAGGTTCCTCCTAATTCACTGGGGATCTCTGGGTGGATGGCCGCTAATTAGGGGTGTTGCTGAGAGGATTCCTATCCTATCACAGGTTGGCTAAGGTGATCTCTGAGTCCCTTTCCAGTTCTCTGATCCTGTTAAGAGCTTCAGAAATCAACATTTACTTGGTCTTAATTCCCTGTTTTGCTGGGGTTTCTTTTCAAAGCTTTCGTATCTCTACACAAGCCCTCTGGTGTGCTGGGCCCCAAGAGAACCTGAGGGCCAAGACGACAGGAAAGCTGAGATATTGGGTTCCTTCTTCTCTGCCCAGGGCTGTTCTTATTCCTGAAGTAAAGCTTGGGATCACTGATCTAAAGTTAGACTGGACCTCCCTCAGAAACCATCTAGTCCAATCCTTCCATTTTTCACCACTGAAGAAACCTAGGCTCAAAGTCAAGGGCTTTGCCCAAGATCACACAGGTGACAGAGCTGAGATCTGAACTCAGGACCTGGGCCTCCATGTTGAATCTAGATTCAAATTCTGCTTCAGACACTTAAAAGCTGGGTGTTCCTGGACAAGTCACAGGCTCTCTGAGTCTATTTTCTCATCTATCAAATGTAGATGGTAATAATAGCACGCATCTAACAAGATGGGGAGGCTCGAATGATTTATGCAAAGCAGGTTGAAAACCTGATAGCATCATATAAATGTGATATTATTGCTATTTTTACTCCCCTCCTACCCCTACCCCTACCCCACCCTGGGCCAGAGGTTCAAACAAACAGTTGTTGGAAAGGAGAGAGAGAAAAAAGAGAAAGAGGGGGTGGGGTGGCCAGGAGGTGGCATCCTTTCTGTCCTCCCTGTAGGGTCTGTCCTAAAGGAAGGAGTCAGCAACGAACTCTTCGAATAAGACAGTGAAGCCAAGTGCCCGCTGAGGCTCCAACCTGGGGCAACATTGCCACCTCGTGGCCAGTGTAGGGAAGGCAGAACTGGAAAAAGCTTCCCACCTCCATTTTTTTTTCACTTCAACAGAATTACTCTCAAAAATCACAGAATTTTAAAACACAGAACAGCAGAGCTGAAGGGGATTTTACAATAAAGAATGCTAAGGTTGGAAGGGACCTGAAAATATAGAGCATCAGAGCTTAAAGGCCCAGCAGGGCCAGAAGAGACCTTACACCATAAAATGTCAGAGTGGGAGGAGGTTCCTTAGAACAGAATGTTAGGCCTAGAAGAGTACTTAGAACAGAAAAGGTCAAAACTAGAAGGCACCTTAGAACAAAGAATGCCAGGGCTGGAAGGGACTTTAGAAGAGAGAATATTAAAACTGAAATGGACCCTTACAGCACAAAATGTGAGAGCCAAAAGGTACATCATTTTTTAAAAAATAAAAATAAAAACCCAATATATCAACTAATTACGAGAGTATATGCAATGTTTCATACTCATAGCCCCCTTAACTCTTGGAAGGGACTCTTTTTTTTTTTTTAAGGCAACTGCATTTAAGTGACTTGCCAGGGTCATACGACTACTGTTAGAGATTAGACTTGAACTCAGGTCCTCCTGCTCCATGGCCAATGCTCTATCCACTGCACTACTTAGCTGCCCCTAAAAGCGGACCTTAGAACACAGGATATTAGAAGTGAGAGGAGCCTCGGGGACATCATTTAATCCAATTGCTTCATTTTTACAGATGAGGAAACCAAGGCCCAGAGAGAAAGGACTTGCTTTATAAAGATCACACAATGAGTTAGTAGCAAAGTCAAGACTAGATTCCAGATTGTCGAGCTCCTAGA
The DNA here is from genome assembly GCF_003287225.1 of Phascolarctos cinereus. Lineage (NCBI taxonomy): Eukaryota > Metazoa > Chordata > Mammalia > Diprotodontia > Phascolarctidae > Phascolarctos > Phascolarctos cinereus. The sequence goes on along the minus strand of NW_027556098.1, from coordinate 380,159,920 downwards.
CTACTGTTTTGTTGTTTCTGTTTTTTTCATTTCTCTGCTTAGAGAAACATCAAATTTGACAGCCCAAGTCTTGGCCCCAAAATCAGACAGGGACTCAGCTAGAACCAAAAAACAAAATTCTCTCCAACTCCCTTCTACTGGAACTTTCTCCAGCCCCTCCAAGGTTAGGCCAGTCAAGTCTCCTGGAGTCATACCCAAGTCACCTCCACCTCAGATGGGCTATGAAATGGCTGAGAAATTGAACAGAAAAGGGAGTCAATGCCACTGGTCCAGGGAACCCCATCTCCACCCCTTCCTGGAGGTGGCAAACGTAAGTGTGTACAGACTGGCAAGATACAGTGGTTCACTGTCCTACCTCCACACAGACTGCCATGACAGGAGAGGGAGGCCAGCCATAAATGCGAACACCTTACTGTAGTGATCACCTGGGGATTCAGACTACTGGACCTGAAAAGCACCTCACAAGAAAAAATGTCAGAGCTGGGAGGGTCCTTAGAACACAGGATGTCAGAGCTGGGAGGGCCCTTAGAGCACAGGACATCAAAGCTGGGAAGGGCCTTAGAACACAGGATGTCAGAGCTGGGAGGGCCCTTAGAACACAGGATGTCAGAGCTGGGAGGGGCCTGAGAACACAGGATGTCAGAGCTGGGAGGGCCTTAGAACACAGGATGTCAGAGCTGGGAGGGCCCTTAGGACCCAGAGGGTCAGAGCTAGGAGGGAGGGGCCTTAGAACACAGGATGTCAGAGCTGGAAGGGCTCTCAGGACACAGCATGTTACAGCTGAATGGGAGGCAATTTATAGTTAGAATAATTTAGCCCAAGTCACTCACTTCAAAGATGGGGAAAAAAGAAGCCCAGAAAGGTGATTTAAATAGAGAGAGAAGAGGTGTGACCCAGGGTGGCAGTTCTTAAGCACTAGAACCCAGCTCTGCCTCCCTCTAACCCTGACCCCTCCTGTTAGGCAGAGGCTGAAGAAACAACTGTAGCCCCAACGGAATTACCCAGAGCCAGCCATGCCCACTCCTAGGCCCACCACCACAGGCTGTCCAGGGGCTCGGACTCCTCCTGGGCTCTTCTCAGCAGAGCCTCTGGTGAAAGGGGCCGAGGCCAGCTTCCCAGCTCCAGGCTCCAGGCCCATTGCCCTCAAGGGGACTCTGGATGGGAGGGCAAAGAGGAGATGGCATATGGCAGACTTCTAACAGAAGCAAAGGGTCTCTTTTCCCCTCCAGCTTCCAGGGCTCTGACACTTATCGGCTGGGTGATCCTGGGCAAGTCAGCCTCTGAGAGTCTGTTTCCTCATCTGCACAAGGGCATACTGAACACAAAGTAGTTAACATCAAGCACTACAGAAATGTGAACAATTACTTTTATGGGTTTGGGGTGGCCAGAAAAGGAACAGGCCACAAACGGATCCTAATTACCTTTCACTCTCATTGCTGAAATTCATCATTGTCCACACCTGGCTCTCTACAGTGGTCTTGAGCTAGAAGCAGATTCTCCACGGTGGCAATGCCCCAAGGCCCCAGACAACTTGGACCTTCATTCCAGTGCTGAAGTCATCAATTAAAGGGTCACTTTCACGGTCTGTGTGAGCAGCACTTCTGTGTTTAGGGGGACAACATGCCAGGTCAAGAAACAGGATGCCCGTATTTTAGATGCAAGGCCAGTGGCTAGTGGAGCTCCCTGGAGGATGCCCACAGGGCCTGAGGTCTGTAAGGAGCTAGCACATCAGGTCTCCAGGACCTGACTTGTGGGCTTCCTAATTCTAACTGCTAGGGGCACAGACCTTTCAGTCCTCAGACTTGGGACCACAGACTACAGCTCTTCTTCCAACCACTCAAATGATGGACAGCTCTCTGCCCTCCAACAGCTACAGCAGCCTCCACTTCTCTACCCCGTCTCATTAATCAGCTTTGACTACTTGATTCTGCTGAAGAACTCAGCTCCCTGACCAGGCCCTGTGAAGTCATGGCCAATTTAGCCAGTATGATCCAAGCCTTAGACTCCAAATTCAAACAGTCCATGATCTCAATCCTTGGTCCCAGAGCCCCAGGCCCAGTTGAGGGGCCTGGCAAAGGGCTAATGAGGAGCGGCAGCACCACAGTCACCTTCAGGAAGGGAAAGGCCATCCCCCCCAGGCCAACTGCTCCAGAGCAGAACCGGGCCTGGGAGTTAGAACAAAAAGGCAGCTGCAGGGGAAGTGGCTAATGAGCACTTCTGGGAGCAATTCAGCTTAGAATACATGGAAATTTATTTCATTCAAAATGGATGTTAACGCCATCTAATTGGAAAGAAAACGCAATTTTCCCCTTCTGGGTTTCTGCAAAGGCAATCCTGACACCTTGCAGAGGAGCTAGCCTGAGGGAAGTCACATTCGATTTCCAAGACTAGCCACGCCATGCACACAAGGACCTTAAAATACCTCTGCCTCACAGTTAAGGCCCCCCAATTGCAGAACTCTCCCCACCTTCAACTCACCAAGCTCATCTACTCAGGTACTCGATGCCCTGGCCAGGCTAATTGGTTCGCTTGTCCCTGTTGCACCCTTCCACACCTACAGACTCCAGTTCGGCTACTTTCCCACACCTCCACCCTGCTCCAGACCCCGAGGACCAAAAGGTGCAATGGAAGGGGCACGGGGTGGAAAAGGTGGTGGCACTGACAAGCAGTCAGGGTATCCAGAGTCTGAATTAGGGGGGAGAGGCAGCATGGTAGGCAAACAAACTCCAAAACCCAAGTCAACTTACTCAGAGGGGGTCTGCAGAGCGCCAACACCCAAGAGGGCTGAGGTATGAGGGAATTCATCTCTCCAATGGTAGACAAGGGCTCGGGCAAGGGAGCCCATACTACAATAGGAAATCAAGATTTAGAGTTGGCTCAACCCAGGATTCCCAGGCTTCACCTCATGTGCCAGTAAGGTCATAGATGGGATGACCAAACTTCCCCGCCTCAAGGCACTCCCCCTGGGGTGAGTCCATATACCAACCCTCCCTCCTCTCCACCAAACTAATCCTAATCTCCAAATCCAAACCCCACTGCCTCCAGGAAGCCTTCTAGCACTGACACCTTCAGTAAGGATGTGCCACCTTCTTTTATTGGTTCCATTAAGCCTAGGAGTGGGGAACAGGGTGCCCAGTTAGGTCTACACAGCTATAAGTACTAAGGATGGCCAAATGTCTGAAGGGTGTGAAGAGTGAGGTTCTGAGTGCAGTTTGCTTACTATGTATTATAACCATAGGCTCCTGCAAAAGATCACTGGCTGGGGCACTCTTATTTGGGGCACGCCTACACTTTGTTGCGCAACTAACTTCCATTAAACCAGAAAGAGCAGGGCTGTTCCAGTTAAAGACTCTGGCTATCATGCCTAGAATTTAGTGCCAGAAGGTGCCTCTGGGACCACCTAGCCTAGCACTTCTCCAATGTTCTGGTCTCAGGACCCTTTTACACTCCCCAGAGAGCTTTTGTTTATGCAGGTTCTATCTATTAATATTTACCACATCAGGAAATAAAACATCTTAGCATTCTAAGTTTGGACCTCGCTGACCCCCTCAAGGGTCTGGGAGCTCTTGGGTGACCCTGGAACACTCTTTGAGAACCGCTGATCTAGTCCAATGATTTCATTTTACAGAGGAGGAAACTGAGGCCCAGAGAAGGGAAGTGACTTTTCCAGGTCACAAAGTAGCAGAGCGAGGATTCAAACCCAGATTCTGACTCCAAATTCAGCGCTGTTTTCATTCAACCATAAAAACTTCCATATATCGATCATCTATCTTCAAAATAATGCAGTAAAATATGCCCAAGACGAAAGCCACACTGAGCCTGGCTTCATGTCATCGCTGCTCAGGTCAGACAGCCGAGGGCCCAGCAGAGCCACGGGGCTTTCCCGGGACATCAGCTCTCACAGTGTGGACTGGGCAGAGCACCACATTTAGACCCCCAACTTGGACTGTTTCAGCTCTACAGGAGAGAGCCGGCACAGAGGCCAAAGCAAGGGACCTGGAGTAAGAAAGGCTCGAGCTCACATCCGCCCTGAGATGTTCCAACAAGTCACTTCACTTCTGCCTCAGTTTCCTCATCTATACAATGGGGATAATAAGAGCACCTAATTCTCAAGGTGTGAGGCTCAAATGAGATGGCTGTAAAGCGCTCTGCAAATCTCAAAGAACTGTGTGTAAGTGCTTGCTGGACTAGACAACCCTCAATGCAGCTCTAATTCTGAGACGGTTTATCAAGAGAAGCCCTAGTGGGAACGCGCACAAAGCCACAGACTCACATTCAGTTTCAACATAAAATATTTACTCTGCGTCCTCTGCACACGAGCCAAAGAAGACACTGCATAGTCCTGGGGTGTTGCCGTGACAGCCCTGTTCTCAGGGGAGGCCAGGAAGCAGGACAGGGGAAGGAGACACGAGAAGAGAGGCTGCAACCTCGGGGATCCCCCCAAGGCTGGCGCTTACAAAACTCAAGCAGACAAGGAAGGGGGAAAGCAACACAAGAAGAGATAGCACTATCAGACCCATGGGACACTCTCACTTCGCGGTAAAGGGGATCAAGTAAGAATGCGTGCTCCCGTCCTCCTGACTGGTGAAAAGCCTCCAGGGTGAGGAGGCTAACGCGGTGACATCCTCAAGTCTGGAGCACTTTCCAATCCTCGCTTGAAACGGGCACAACACCTAATCATTCCCTGGAAGGTTCCCAGCTCGAACCCCAAGCACCGTGATCCTGGCGTCCTCGCCTCCCGTGGGCACAGCGGCCATTTACGTGTCAGCCTGCTCTGAAGGCAGTGAGCACACCGAGGGTGAGGCAGCTAAACGGGGACAAGACAAAGCTGAAGAGGAATCTGAAAATCCAGGCCTCACTTTCCACCATCACCAATAAGGCTGACTCGCTTTCTCCCCTAATGTCCCCTTCAGGTTCCTGCCCGCCACACTGAGCTGCCTGGGGCCTAAGGCCTAAGACGCAGTTTCACTTCCTTCCTTCTCCACATGCCTGTACAGACACTATTTGGTTGATGAGAGGGATGAGAAGGAAGGAAAGCCTTATCAACACATCATTCCCTAGCAATCTGGGTTAAAATAACTGCACGATATGCAAGTGGTGGAGCAGAAAAGAAAACTAGTCCTACTGGCAGCTGGCAGCTCCTGTTCTGACCCCAGGCTTCTCCTGAGGCACCTCTGAAAAACCCAACCCCCACTCACTATGTTCTCCCTTTTCTCCCGCTGGGATAACTGGGTCACTGAACCCAGGCTGTCCTAAACCAACGGGGATCACACGACTCGTCTGGAATGATGCTGGAAAAAATCTCAGACACAAGTGAGGAGGGAACCGCTTGTGAGGTCAAGGGGTCTAGTTAACTTTCTCTTTCTTTCATACACACACACACACGCATGCACGCACGCACGCACGCAGAAATGGCAGAAAAGATGCAGCCGGCCTTGCTACATACACCCACCCAGGCTCTTTGGCTCGCCCGCTCTTTGATTTAAAGCATAATCCCACAGGCCTCGGTGTCCAATCTCTGCTGCTGCGTTTAAGAGATCAGGATGTTTTTTCTCTCTCCCTCCATCCCTCGATGATGCCTAGCGGTTACAAGTGGCCACCACCAGACTCCACCTCTAAGGGATTGGTAAAATCCACTGAAAAGGGGAACCGTCTCCTCTGTAAATTCCAAATCTTTGAACAGTCAGCTGTCGTACAAGGGAACTACCCGGACAATCTCCCGTCTACAAACAGGGCACGTCTTTGGCTCGGGCAAGGCCTGGTAGCACTCGCCGCAGGAGCAGACGTGGCCGCACTCCAGAAAGACGCACGACCTGACGTTGCTCAGACACACAGCGCAGGCATTTTTTAAAGTCTCTCTGTCCTCAGCGCTGGCCGCCCTCAGGAGCTGGGCCTCGCGCAGCCGGAACTCCTCCCGCGCCTGCTTCATGCGCTGCCGCTCTCGCCGGTGCAGGTACTGCCTGCGCAGGATGAAGAGGAGGGTGGCACAGGCGGCAAGGCCAGAGACGACTGTCAGGATTTTCCAGAGCTTGACGCCAGACTCTTGCCTCTGCAGGAGGGCATCGAAGTCCTGGCTGCTCAGGTAATACTGCAGGCCCTGTTTGGGGGGCCGCAGACAGATGGAACTGTTGTCCAGAACCAGCTCCCCCACGCCCGTGACGGCGGCCCCCACCTTGAGCATCTCCTCCGTCTCCTGGATGCCCTTGGGCCGCTCCCCACTGATGTAGTGGCCGATCGCATCAGTGAAGGACTGGACCGTAGGGTGGAACTTCTCATACACCGTTTCTAAGCCGAGGTCAGCTGAGTCCAGGGGCTTCAGAACTCGGACCGCCACGCCCGTGCCATCGGCATGGGGCACCAGGTCAAAGGGCACCGTATTTGTTCTCTGGTGGATGATTTTTTCACAGTCATTCCTGGAAGAGGAAAATAAAAGCATGAGACAGAGGGCAGAAAACACCAAACACATAAGCAAAGGAGAATGCTGAAAGCCAGATGAATCTGTGAATCCCCATTAGCATGTGTTTGATTATGTGGCTCCCAAACTTCTTCAACCAATGGGCCACTTGGGGTGGGGCAAAAGGCCCCGAGATGTTTCCTGTTTTCTTTGCCAGTTTTTTAAAAAATCCATCAGAATCCAATGGGAAAATATTTGCTGTCATACAAGGAAAGAGGCCTCTATTAAATATTTAAATTACCAATTTATGCCAGATAAGAATGTGTAGAAATAATACTACAAAATTTAGGGCAGTAAGAGACAACGCTAATAAGAAGTGGCTGAGGAGCGGCTAGGTGGCACAGAGGATAGAGCTCTGGCCTTGGAGTCAGGAGGACCTGAGTTCAAATCCAGCCTCAGACACTTGACACTTACTTAGCAGTGTGACCCTGGGCAACTCACTTAACCCCGACTGCCTCACCAAAAAGATTTAAAAAAAAAACTGAATGAAATGGAAAGATCTGCTAGACTATAAAATCCAAAAGATGGGATGCTCTCTAAACTAAACTCTCTCCCTCAATTGCAAGCACCGTCATCTGCACATAATAGGCACTTAGTAAATGTTTGTGGGATTTGATTAAATTGCATAGATTGATACTGGAAAAAACTGAGAGGAGGATTTCCTGACTCAAACTATACTGTAGACGAGGAAAAGATCTAAATTCCCTATTATCCTCCTCCACTTTGATATGAGGGCTTTTAGTCAAGAAAAGGAGTCCTGGTCCAAGAATAGGGGCAGGGAGAAGGAAATGTGGAGGAAAAAAGAGAGTCTGAGGATAAAAGGGAAGAAGAAAAATAACCAGTGGCATGATCTCACATTTCTATTGTGCTTTATGCTTCATAGAGCACCCTCCTCACAAGTCTACGAAGTAGGTATTAGAAGTATACTCATACTTGTACCTAGCGGGTACCGTAGGGCTGCTGAGAGGAAAGCATTAGCAAACTTTAAAATGCTAGAGAAATAGCCCCCTGATGCCCTCTCGTGTCAAGGAAGCGTAGCCTGGCGGGGAGAGGGCTGGGCTTGGATAACAAAAGACCTCAACTCAGATGCTTCCCGTGCTTGCTTAGGGGATGTTAAGCAAGGCAGGTAACACTATGTCTCATGAAATTCCCTAAAATATCATCTACAAAGGCGCAGACCAGCTACAATCTGGCTCAGAAGAGAGTTCTCAGGCTGAGTTCTTATGAAATGGATGCTTTGCCTTCCCCTCTAAGCCTACCTCACACCTATTTTGTGTCTCCTACACACCCACACATGTAAATACTGTCTCCCTCCTAGAATGTAAACTCCTTGAGGGCAGGGACTACTCCCCCCTCCTCCAATCACCTAGCACAGTGCCTGAGCTTTCCACAAATGCACGATGACTGTCGGATATTCCTCCTTGAAAAAAATGATTTCCTTAAAGTCCAGGTCTAATCAGGTCTGCCCCAACTCCCAACTAAACAAACCCCAACTGTTCCCTAATACCTGTAGGCTCAAATTTGAACTCCTCTGTCTGGTGTCTGAAGCCCTTCCCAGCTGGCCCTCTTTCTATCTCTCCAGCCTTCTTCCATGTTACTCCCCTCCCAATCTTCCCCTCTACCGATCCCTACTGGCCAACCTGGAACTGGAACAAGAGGCCAGATCTTCCGACCCTGGGGAGGCAGGTTTTTGGACCTCGGGTGGTAGAGGTTTTGTGGACCAGTAAACATTTCCCACAGAGGGATGGCTGGGAAACCCTGGTTTAGGCAACACAAACTGTCCATCTGCTTGAGTAATTAGTCACTACTTCTCTTTTCTTGAAGCTTCCCCATTTCACAAAGAGAGAAACCTGACATTATGAATTAAGACCCAGGAATCCAGCAGGGGAAGAGACCATCAAAAAGCTCCTAAGCAGCAGGAAAAAAGGTACACACCAGAGGTGGGTTGTTCGATTCCACACCATCTTGTGCTCCTGGAGGGTCAGTCTCTGAATCACTCCTTTGCAGTTTTCCACAAATTGGCTGTTAAGGGTTTCCTTAACAGAACGCACAGCTCCTGAAGGGGAAGAGAGATTCCTTAAGAACTGTCCTCCCATGGAAAGCTTCTGCATGAAAAAAAAATCAATTTCCCCATCAAATCTATCTTTGCATCAACTCTCCCTGAAAAGGGTATAGAGGGAATTAACAAAAACATAGAACACAAAAGCCATTCCCCAGTGGCTCCGTGGTCAAAGCATACGATGTGAACACAGTCTCAAAAAGAAGAACCACAAACTATTAACAGCCACGTGAAAAGCTGCTCCAAATCACTAATGACAGCAAAACACAAATCAAAATGTCACTCTCAGGAAACGGGCAAAGATGACAAAAGACAGAAACGGTAAATGCTAGAGAGGATGCCAGAAAAGAGGCGCTTTAATTCACTGTCGGCGCAGCTGTGAATTGGTGAAACCCTTCTGAAGACAATATGGAATTATGCTACCAAAGTGACCTCTGATCCAGGGATGGCACTGCCAGGCAGACACTCCCAGAAGGTCAAAGACAAAGGGGAGGTTCACGTTCTGCAAAATAAACTATTCGTAGCAGCACGTTTTCTGTGGCGATAAGAACTACAAACAAAGTAGGTGCGCTCAGCTGGGGAAAGGCTCTGCAGAGGTGGGGGACAACGGGCAGGCTCCTGCGCATGCTGGAAGGGGCAGCTGCCATGCTGGCTGGCTTTACGGAACTGCGAGCTGGGGAAAGGAGAGGGGAGAAGTGATATAAAACCAAAAGGTATCAATAAAAATGGAACAGAAATACTCTCCTTATCTCTGAGCAAGCTCAAGTCTTTACTCACTTCGATGAAATGAATTTCACTCAGGCAATGGAAAAATCAATTGAGAACTTCCTTTGCAGAGCACAATTAAGTGCCAACTACACAGCAGGCATGGGGCTCCCAAGACGAAGACATAACATTTAAGGAAGGAGGGGAGGAGAGAGACAACCTGCACCCACGTTAATATTGGGGGGGGGAGGTGACAACGAGAGAAGGCTTCCTGGAAAGGGGAGGAACGTGAACCTTGAGGAGGATCAGGCTGCCAGGTGGCTGAGATGAGGGGCAGTGCATCCCAGTGGGCCCCTCACCAAGCCCCCTCCCTCCCACTAAACCCGACCCATCAATGAGCATACCCTCAATGACAGCATAAGGCACACACTTCCCAGGAGCATCACTAAGAATACTCTTCAAATCTTCTCCCAAGTGAATTTTTTTGGCTCCCTAGGGGGGAAAAAAAGTAAAATGATCAATGTTACCAATGTTATGACATATTCTATCAAACCCACTAATATTCAGAGAAGAAATAATAAATGTGGGTGAACCGGACAAGAGAAAGCTTATGTTTCTATTTCAATCCAGAAAGGAGTGGTTGGGAACCCTCAAATAGCAATTACAGAAAGTACCATTCAAAAATGGGAACAGGCAGCATTGTTGAAAATACAACTAAGAATATTTTCTATAGAAATTAAGTACCTTCAAGAGCAAAAATCTTATCCACTTCTGTGTGAATCTTTCTAAACTATATCATATACTCCCCAGCTACCTAACCTTTTCCTGACAATTCAGTCACCATTATGAACATCCACTACTTTGCTGTGCCACAGTGGTGCCCTCAGGTGCCAGTGCAGGGGTACAGTTCCTTGAGTGCTGTCTCTTAGAAAATTTTCTAACAACACTTCATGCCCGCTTTGCCATAACACTGCAGAGGTTACTTTAAATGTATTTGTGCGAAGATCACAGCCCTTCCCCTCCCATTAGACTGCAATAACCCCGAGGGCAGAGTCCATCCATTTCATCTCTAGCCCTCTCCCTCAATCACAGTGGCCTTCACATATCAGGCATTTAACAAATGTTTTCTAAATCAAATTGAATCGTCTCTACACACAACAGCCACAGACTGTTGAATTTTGCAAGTTCTTATAGGTGTCCTTTACTTGTTGCTGTAAGAGACATGCACAAAATAATAAAATCAAGACCGCTATGAAGTTCTCCTTGGAACAGAATGCACGAGCTTTAGGACACTAACTTTTTCGCTTCCTTCCTGCTAGGTAGTTCGGTGGCAAAGTGGCTCAAGCACTGGGTCTAGAGTCGGAAAAATATGAATTCAAATCCAGTGTCAGACACTTACTAGCAGTGTGACCCTGAGCAAATCAATTAGCATCTATCTGCCTCAGTTTCCTCAACCATAATATGAGGATAACACCACCTACGTCCCAGAACTGTTGTGAGGATCAAATGAGATAGTAATTGTGAAGCATTTAGCACAGTGACTGGCACATACCAGGTTCTATATAAATGCTTATTCCCTTCTCCCTTCCTTTCCCATTGTTTCAGATAACTGAGGTGGCCAAATAACAGATTCCCAGGTATATGAGGTTTTTAGGTGACAGCTTATATTACGACCACCTTCCATTTAAGTGGCTTCTATAATCAGTCTCAGAAACAAGCACCACAAGGGACATGCGAAAGAAAAAGACATGGTTCCTCTGCTGGAAGAGGCAACATCAACAGAACATTGGACTTGGAATACAGTCAAAACTGAGAACTGGGTGACCTGAGTTGTGTGACCTTGGGCAAATCACTTTGCAGCTCTGGGCCTCAATTTCCTCATCTGTAAAATGGTAAGGAGTAATTACACTTCCACCTCACAGGGTTGTGAGGAACACTCTGTAAGCCTTAAAGTACTAAATAAATTTGAGAGCTTTTCATTGCTGTGAGAAGAGCTGATAAACTAGATGAGGAAATAGAGATGTGCTACACTAGGGGACCCCAACCTACAGTACAGCCCTCTTTTTATATATGAGGAAACTGAGGCTGGGAGACCTTAAGTGACTTGCCCAGGCCGGGTCTGAATTCCAGTCTTCCTGACTCCAAGTCCAGAAGTTCACCCAATGCATCCCTTCACTGTACTACTGATAAAATGTCAGAAAGGCAGGAAGGCCCCAGATGGGAGACTCTGAATGTCAGACAAAGGAGTCTGAATTTTATGTGGTAAATAAGAAGCCATTGAAGGACTCTGAGCAGAAGGGTGACATGAACAAACCCATGCAGACACACATTGCTTGAGAATGTCCTTATCTACCCTTGCATCTGCCTCAGCACCTAAGGTACTCCACACACCATGTGTCAGGAGGGCCTTGAGCCCGGATCTCCCCGACTCCAAGACTAGCTCTCTACCCATTAGGTCAGGCCCATCTGTACCATCAGAGCGAAGTCTTTGCCGATGCTTCATACAACGATCCTGACTTTTAAAAAATCAAACAATGACTGGTGTTTCAAAGTCCTTTGTTGGGCATTTGAATCTTCCCATAAGTTGTATGTTACGAAAGAGCAATAAATACAAAGTCCAAATAGCTTTGAGATCAAATCCCTGTTCCGACACTTGCTGCTGAATAAAACTGGACAAGCCTTTCTCTCTGGGCATCACTTCCTCTACTGTGAAACGAGAGGTTTGGACCAGAGCTCTGAGGCTTCTTCTAGATCTAAACCTACAACTACTTCCCCACTAAGGCATTTCTCCTCTTTACTCTAGGCCATGCTTTCTTTACTCCCTAAAATTCCCGGTACTCATTTCTGTTCAGGTTGCCCCCTGCCTAGATTCTTCTCCCTTCTTCGTCTTCCTAAGAAATTCCTATCCACCCTCTAATCCTAATTTTAAGGTCACTTCCTCCACAAAGCCTTCTCTGATTCTCCCCTATCATAAGGACTTTGCCCTCTGACTTCACATAGCACTTCATTTTTACTCCTGTAACATATCAATTTACTTTTCCCCTGAATCATTTCAATTTGTTTTTTAGGAGAAAAGACACAACAAAAGCAAGAGGAACAAATTATATCTTAGCAAAGACTCCAAAATGACAGCTGGACTGCCTACACTTCCTTATTGAGGCTTACCGATGTAAATCACAGTCATTTCTAGAAGACCACCACTCCAAATGAACCCCTCTCTCCGGAAAAAAAAATTATCTTATAATGTCATGTATTATGGCTTTCTGTCTTAAGTTACTCGGGAAGGACCTTTCGTGTCTAAATTTTGTAAATCCTTCTGCCCTAAGAACACAAGTATATAATAAGTATTTAACTGCATTCCTCAAGTATGTCTAGTGCAAATTATTAATGCTCTTGACGTAATCTATGGGGAAGAATTTCTTAAGGTTTTCCTTCTCTATTCCTCCTATACATAAGAATAAAGTTGTGTTTATTCTCCTTAGGCTCAGGAGACAGCACTGGCTGATGATAAAACCAGGTTTGAAAAGGGTCTGGAGACACTCCTGAATTCCAGCTTTATGCTGTGGCTGTTCTTACATTAAAGACTTAACAGAATCCTACAAATGGAAGGTCCCACAACTCAAAGGTCACAAAGACTAAACCCTAAGTGAAAAATACCTGTCGCCCTATCCCCAACAAGTGGCTGTACAGGCTTAGCTTGAGAACCTCCAGGGATGGAGAACTCTCATGGTTAGCAAATTTCTCCTTACAAAGGAGTTATAATCTGCCTCCCAGAAATTTCTGCCCATAGGACCAAATGGCGAAATCCCATTTCTTCTAATACCTAAAGACAGTTATGATGCCCTCCCTCCAAGTGTTCTCTTCTCTAGGCTACATATGATTGAGCCAATCGTCAACTGGCCATGATTTTGACTTCCTTCCCCATCCTGGGTGGCTGTTTGTCAACTTCCTTCCCAAAAGGTGGCACGGAGAACTGACCACAAAACTTCAGTGGCCCAAGTACAAGGAACAAGGGAATTATCATGTCGCTATCAATCAATCAACTTGTACTATGTTCTATGGGGACACAAAACGGGGCAATGGACAATTATAGACGGGGGGAGGGGGAGAGACAGACAGGCACAGAGACAGAGAGAGAAAAACTAGATAAGACAGAAGAATAGAGAGAGAGGTAGATATAGATGGACAGACAGGACAGGCTATATATAGTCACAAATGTTAAATATATATATGGATGAATACATAAACAGAAAGAGATGTAGACAGGTATAAATGGATGGATAGCACAGACAGGTAGATACAGATGAACAATGGATAGATATAGATGGATAAGTGCATGCACAGCTAGAAGGATATAGATACGTAGAGAGCTATAGCCGGATAGACAGGATAGAGAGGTAGATACAGATGAATGATGGACAGATATAGATGGATGGATGTATAGGGAGGTAGACATCTCTGCTCCTGCCTCTCTTAATGCAGCCTAAAAACCAAAGTCGTTTTCGTTGACTCAAAGTGAGCTTGTGGTCCACTAAGGCCCCCAGATCTCGACGGTAACAGAGGCGGACGAGGAGGAAGGGGAAGACGCCTCGGGACGGGGTCAGGGCTTAGGTCCTGGGCGGGCCTCAGTCACTTTTGACTGTTGCGGAGAGGGAAGAGGGACGCGGGACAGGGGGAGGGGGCCTAGGGTGTGGGAACTCCGACGAGGCTGTGGTGGTGTGGGGTCAAACGGTCCGGCCCGGGGTCCGAGTCCGGGTCCGCGGCGCAAACCGACTGACCTTGAGCTCGCGGGCTGCCTGGACCTTGTGCCGGTACACAGAGTACAGGGCGGCGGCCACGGCCGAACTGGCGCCCAGCAGGATGAGCTGGGCCGCCGAGGGCCGCCCGCCGGTGTCCATGGCGCCTCCTCTGCGGCCTCAGCCAGCGCCGGAACCATAGAGACGCGCCGCCACCGCCGCCGCCGGCCAGAGAGGCCGGAAGGGGATGAGCCGGAAAGCAGAGACCGGAAGGGGAGGGACCGGAAGGGGAGAGGCCGGAAGGGGAGAGACCGGTCTCCTTTCCCCCGCGCTCTGGAACCCAAACTTTAGTGTCTGCGGTGGGACCGAACTGGCCGCCTCCCTCCCTCCCAGTTACTTCCGTGCCCTCGCCCCCAACAACTCCCCTGCAGCATTCTCTGTCTGTCTGTCTCCCTCCCTCTGTCTCTGTCTCTCTCTCTTTGTCTCTCTGTGTGTCTCTCTCCCCCTCTCTCCCCTCTCCGTCTCTCTCTCTCTTTCTGTCCCTCTCTGTCTCTGTGTGTCTCTCTCCCCCCTCTCCTGTCTCTGTCTCTCCTCTCTGTCTCTATGTCTCTGTCTCTGTGTCTCTCCATGTATATATGTATGTATGTATATGCACACATATTCACCACAACACAGAATTATGGAGGTAAAAACCTAGGTTTTCTTATTTTGCTCAAGCATAAATTCAAGCCTCAGAGAAAACCTGATCGTTAGGATTCTAACAAGCCTTCTTATAGGCAAAATTATGTCAGTGACAGGGAAATAATTCTTCTACATGTTGCAATCTTGTACATTCCCCTGACGCCATGAAAATTAGAGATCCGTAATCTCATACGTCCTTCGGTGTCATGAAAGTTGAACAAACTTAAACAGTCACAATGTCATACAGCCCCTAAGGAAATAAACTTCATCAAATAAACTCTGCACGAACAAAGACAGGTTACAGATTAAACTGCATTTAGAGGGTTCACAAATAGGCTGATTAAGAAGGATTTACAGGTCACCTGAGACACTTGAGATTCTTTCTCTGGCTTATCTAAGGAATGGTTAAGACTCAAGTAAATGTTTACATCCCATGGGATAGGTTTTGATCAGTTAAGGTTAATATTAACTAAAAGTTGCAGGAGAAACAAAAAGAAAGAATTCCCAAAAGAGGAATAGGGTGTAAGAAGACTGTAAAAAATAGGAGGGGGGCTAGGTTATGAAGAGCTTTGAAGATGTGTCTCAGAGTCTATCTGACTGAGAGCTCCCTGAGAGCAGGAATCGTGTCGTGATAAAGAAGATCGGGAGCTTTCTTCCTCAGACTGGGCATCCCCTGGGGGTGGGCATTGCATATCTCCCACCAGTTTGGAGACACCCCTAAAGTCAGAAGCTGTGTCTTCCCCTACTGCTCCCTCAAAACTAGCTAGGATAGTTTTCCTTCTTATCCAAGATGTCCTCCAACTCCAACTTTATCTGAGTCTATAAAATGGCAGAAATCAAACGAGCTAATATTTGTAAAGCATTTTGGAAACCTTGGCTTTATCATAATCATCATTATCATCATCATCATCATTGTCATCATCATTATTATTATCATCATCATCATCATCATCATCATTGTTATCATTATTATTATTATTATGGAAAGAGGGATTGGAGGGCAATAGTTAATCAAACAGAAGGATCACACCTCCTGGAAATTAGGCTCACAGCGACTGTCTTTCCTGATGCTTTGGGCCACTAGGGGGCAGGAGCAGCACAGGGATGCTGAGATCAGCCACACCTGGGGAAGATGTGGGTTACGGTCTGAAGAAGAGAAATACTGTTAAGGAGAGAAAGGCCTCTGATACTAGCTTTGTTCCATCTCTCATCCTTCTGGTTTCTGGGCCCTCTTTGGCCTCTGCTTTGCCATATGACCAGTCAACATTAATCGCTTCACCTCCTAGTGCCTACAGGATCATAGACTGAAGGCTAGAAGGGGTCTTAAAAGACCAACCGGTCCAACGGCCTTCATCTTACAGATAAGGAAATGGAGGCTGAGAGAATTTAAGCGATTTACCTAAGATCCTAATAACGCCAGTGTAAGATCCATTGTGCTCCTCTGCCTCTCCATCTAGTCGGACTCCTTTATTTTACAAAGCAGAAAACTAGAGCCCAGAGAGGGTCAGTGACTTGGCCACAGTCACAAAACTGGTCAGTACAACATGGGAAATCAACTCCAGATTTCCTGATTGCCAGTCAAGGACTCTCCTCTCTGCCCAGCTCTGGAAAGTAACCAAGGCTTCTGAAGGAAGAAGATAGTGGGAACGTTCAAATGGCAAGAAAGTGAGTTAGCCCTAGACCTGGTGCTGGGAAGCTTTGGCTCTTATCCCATTAGACTTTCTTTATAACATACAGATGTGAGTCCACAAGCCTTTGATCTCTTTAAACTCGTGATCCTGGACCAAATTTTCCACCCCAGTTCTCACTGTCCCCCTGCTTGTGCCCATCTTTGCACTGAAATCACTGGACATATAAAGGTTGAATGAGTTTGGAACAGTTTGTCAAATTCTTAATAAAATTTCTCAACAACTGAATTTGGCTTGTTTCCCCATCACCAGGATTTCCTTAGGAATATCATGTCTATGTCCGGCAATAAGATAGATAGTCGTACATACATACATTCATACATACATAGGTAAATAAATAAGTAAATGAATTAATAGATAATTAAATGAAAAAGAAAATGACCCTCAGCTCACATGAAAGGACTCAGGCTAGCAAAACATTAAATGTATATCAGGCTTTATCTAACCTGACAAAAATTTGCAAAGAACTCACAAGTCCACTGAAAGTCAAGATCACTCTCCTTCCTTCTCTCCAGAAGAACCCTGTCTTCTAAGGACCTGTAAAATACTTCCCTGGGTAGTGGGTAGGATCTCCCATTAAGAGAATTGATCTCCCTCACCCCAGGACCTACACTGTCCACATTACTCACAGTATTAATGAAGGGCAAAGTTGAGGCTCATTCCTCCACTTCATGGCTTGAGGCTTAACTGCTCCCAATTGTTATAGGAACTCTCACTTGGTCCTCTTCTCATTCCCTGGAAGAGCCAGATGTTTCCCCTTAGGAACTGCATTATAGACAAACCTTCCTTCAAGAAATTGAGTCTGAGTCTGGGTGGGGAATATCACCTCTCTAGGCTTCTCTATTTTCCTTCTCTCCTGTCACTGGAGGTTATATGTAGCCCTCTTTTATAGATTAAAGCCAGGGATCTATAGGAACTAACCCTGAATCATCAACCATCCTCAAGATGGTATCAACAAGACAAGTATCCAGTATAAAACAATTGTTTGTCCTATCACAGAGACCTCGGGCAATCAACAATCATTTAATAAGATCTTACTACATACCAAGCACTGTGCTAAGCATTAGGAATAAAAAAAAAAGTAGAAAGACAATCCCTGCCCTCAGGGAGCTTATATTCTAATGGAGATATAAAATGCCTACTCCAAAATGACATCACTATGTCAAGTTCCAGGTACAATGTGTCCAACTGTGGTTGATCAGACCAACACAAGCTTGGAAGGCTTGGGCTTAGATAGTCCATATGAATATCGGGGGGGGGGGATGTTTCTAAATTTGCGTATCTCACATTTCTTTTGAGCTACTGCAATTCTGCTTTGCTCAGAGAGCATAGTGCCTTCTTTGATGTGGACATGTCATGCTAGGCAGTCTTGTACCAGCATCTTCCATATCTCACAATCAATTCAAAGTTTTTCAGAGAGATGTTGAGAAGGTCCTTTTATCACTTCTTCTGACCTCCATGTGAGTGCTTGCCTTGTGTGAGCTCTCCTTTAAGTTTTAGGCAAACATGTCTGGCATTCAGCAACGTGGCCAGCCATCAGAGCTGCGTTCTGTGCAGTAGAATGTTTGAACATGCAGCAGTTCAGCTCAAGAAAGCACCTCAGTGTCCACTACTTTATCTGGCCAGGTGACCTTCAGAATCTTCCTAAGACAATTCAAATGGAAGTGATTCAGTTTTCTGGAATGGCACTGGCATATTGTTCAGGTTTCACCGGCATACAACAATGAGGTCAGCACAACAGCTCTGTAGACCTTCAATTTGGTAGGCAGCCTAATACCTCTTCTCTCCCACACTTTCCTTTAGAGCCTCTCAAACACTGAGCTAGCTCTGGCAACGCATGAATCAATCTCATTATCTATATATACATCCCTGGAAAGTATACAGCCAAGGTAAATACTTATCCACAGCATGCAAAATTTCTTCATTTCCTGTAACCATCCACATATGGATGGCGTGGTGCGGTGCTGGCTGGTAAAGAACTTCTGTTTTCTTGGTGTTGTCAGGCCCAAATTAACATAAGTGGCAGAGAATCATTCCATACTCTGCAGGACTTTTGAGGTAGGTAAAAATGGTAAAATGGTATGGGTGATATCTTTTGACTCAAGCAAAAATTGTATTTAAGTGAGGCAGAGTTGCTCAAAGTCCTCAGCCTCACTCTCCTAGAGTCATCAAAGTCCAGGGTGAAGACAATGGTCAAAACAACCAGCGATGCTGCAGGATTCATGGATGACCTTAGTTGGCATCTTCAATGTCTGACCAAGCTCTAAGTGCTCCACAGAACCTGCTTCAGCCACCTCCATGGCTGTTAGAACAAACTGTTCTCATTTGCCCATTCCACTGGGAGAAATCTTCACATGCTTGAAGTAGATAATCCACCTAACTCACTAATGGGTCTGAGGCCTGTTGGTTATCCTCAACCTGGTTTATCCTGTCCACCAAAATAGTTTACCAGGGTGTGGCCACTGTGCATGCCACAGCTTCTTGAAGCCAGATGACCAGTTGGACACTAAAGGTGGAAAGCAGCTCTGAAAAGGGTTCAGCATCCCCTACACCAGAGGTACTAGTCTTCCCAGGACACCCACATACCCCTTCGTAATAGATATTGATACATAAGCTATGGTTATTACTGATAAGTAAAAAGTAGGTAATGACTTCATATCCTACAAATACTTAGAACAGAGATAGAGGTCTTCTGGTCTATGCAATAGCAAATGCAATACTTAAGATATGAAACAATGTAACTAGTAAATGTAACCTGAGCTGTTCTAGGCATGCCCAGTTCTATTAAGAGAGTTGTTCCTAAGGGGTCTTTGGAGTATGTCCAAGTTGTTTAAAATGGAGGTCTCTTTCTCTCTTGCCACATGGGTGAGGGTAGCCTCCTTTGATTGGCTGCCTGTGTCTTTAAAACTGGAAAGACTGAGCTGTTTGAACCCTTTTTTCATCCATACTTTTGCTGCTTTTGGTAACTCTTATATCCAGCGTGAACATGATGAACTCAGTCTGTGAGAAGGGAAGGACTCTCCTTCCACTACTCCCTCTCTTTTACTCCAGCTTTGTATCCATGTATCTCTTATATGGTCTAGCAAGAGAACAACTGTACTAAATGAGAGCTCTGACCCAGAGCTGAACAGAGATAATAACCCCGAAATACCACACTGAACAGGATATGGCACATAAGGGAACAGATAAGCTTGCACAAATAATCGTCATTGACAAGTAGCCAAAAACTTCTGGAAAGCAGTCTTGCAGAAATTCAATTTAGATCAACAGTTCACCCCAAAGACCCTTGGTGTCAAACTCAAGTAAAAATAGGGGCCACTGAACCATACGTAAGGATCCTCTCAGGCTGCATATTGACTTAGAAAAACACATATTAACATTATCTATATTCTATTATATTTACTTTGTTAAACATTTCCCAATTACATTTTACTCTTTCAGTTGGAGCCCACACCCTGAGTGTTTGACACTTCTGCCAAATGAAGTCCCAAATGAATGTGTGGCCCGGATATAAAAGATCATATCATTGTTTCTGTTTCTCCTTGGTTGTCAAAGAGGACCAATGACATCACAAAGGCATGAATTGGATGTAAGAGAGGCAGAACTGCATAAAGTCATCAGCCTCACTCTTTCAGAGTCATTGAAGTCCGGTGGCAAGACAAAAATCAAGACGACTGGCTAATCATATCACTAACAAAAATTAGAGGAGCTAAGGAGACAGCTTTCACAACTATGGAGAGGGGAAGAATTCTTAACCAAACAGGGGATAGATAGGATAATGAGAGATAAAAATGGACAATATTAATTACATAAAATTGAAATGCTTCTGCATAAGCAAAATAAACTCAGTTAAAATTAGAAGGGAAACAGATAACTGGGGGAAGGGGGTCTGCAACTTTTATCTGATAAAGACCTAGTATCATATAGATATATGCACATATATGTGTGTGTATATGTATAGGTATATGTGGAATTTATTCAAATATGTAAGAGCCAGAGCCATTTTGCAATAGGTAAATGGTCAAAGGATATGAACAGGTAGGTCTTAAAGGATGAAATCCAAGTTAAGACCTATATTTTAAAATGCTTTCAGATTGGCAAATATTATCAAAAAGAAAAATGATCCATGTTGGAGGGGATGTGGAAGGGCAGTCATGCTAATGAGATCCTGGTGAAGCTGTAAATTGGTCCAGACATTTTGGAAAGTGATTTAGAACTACAGTAAAAAAAAAAAAGTCACTAAACCATATATAACCTTTGAATCAGCAACATCACTGTTAGGGCTTATGCCCCAAAGAGATCAAATAAAGAGGAAAAGGATGGCTATGTGCAAAAACATAGCAGCATTGTTCATTGTAACAAAGAACTAGAAAACTAAAGGAGTGTCTTTCAACTGGGAAATGGTGAAAAAAATTACGGTATGTGACTATGATAGGAATATTTTTGTACTATAAATAATGATAAAAAAGATTTCAGAGAAATCTGGGGAGATTTATATGAACTGATACAGAGCAAAGTAAGCACAAGAAAGAGAATAATTTATATAATAGCATCAACATTATAAAGAAAAACAACTTTGAAAGGTTTAAGAAATCTTACCAATGCAATGAATTACTCAAACACCAGAGGACCAATGGTGAAGCCTGCTACCTACCTCCTGATAGGGGTAATGACTCCAGGGTGCAGAATGAGACATATTTTCAGACATGGACAATGTGTGGATTTTGTTTTGGGAGGGAGAAGGAGTCTTGCAATAGTAATGACAAAAAAGAGAAAATAAAAGAGAGTCCCTGAAGCATTTTTAAAATGCACAGAAGAGAAGAAAAATTGGAAGGAAGCAGACAAGCAAGACAGCTTTGAAAGTTAATAGTTGGTATACCCAAAGGGCTAAAAAACTGTACATACGTCTTCACTCAGCAATACCACTTCTAGGGCTATCTCCCAAAGAGACCATAAAAAAGGGAAAAGGGGTATACAAATGTACGCAAATGTTTATAGCAGCTCTTTTGTGGTGGCAAAGAATTGGAAATTGAGGGGATGCCCATCAATTGGAGAATGGCTGAACAAGTTGTGTAATGGAATAATATTGTTCTATAAGAAATGATGAGCAGGCAGACTTGGGGCAGCTAGGTGGTGCAGTGGATAGCTCTCCAGCCTTGGTGTCAGGAGGACCTGAGTTCAAATCTGGACTCAGACACTTGACACTTAACTAGCTGTGTGACCCTGGGCAAGTCACTTAACCCCATTGCCTAGCCCCCCAAAAGAAATATGGAATTTGAATATAGATCAAAGCATACTATTTTCTCTTTTCTGTTGTTTCTTTCTCATCATTTTTCCCTTTTGTTCTGATTCTTCTTTCACACCATGACTAATGTGGAAATATGTTTAATATGATTGTACATGTGTAGCCTATATCAGATTGCATGCTGTCTTGGGGAGGGAGGATGGAAAGGAGGGAGAAAATAAAATTTAGAACTCAAAATCTTGTGAAAATGAATGTTGAAAACTATGTTTGCATGTAATTGGAAAAAATAAAAACTATTAAGCAGCGGAGGAAAGAAAGTCAATGGTTGGGAAACTTGGGGAAAGTTTTATGATGATTTTCTCTCATAAAGACCTCATTTCTCAAATATGTAGGAACTGAGCCAAATGTATAAAAATAAGAGCCATTTCCCATTTCATAAATGGTCAAAGGATATGAATAGGTATTTGCAATTTTCAGAAGAAGAAATCAAAGTTATCAATAGCCGTAAGAAAAAAAAATGCTCTAAATAACAATTGGTTAGAGACATGCAAATTAAGACAACTCTGAAGTACCACCTTACACCTGTCAGATTGGATAACATGACAGAAAAGAAAAATGACAAATGCTGGATGGGGTGTGGAAAAACAGGCACACTAATGCACTGTTGGTGGAGTTGTGAATTGGTTCAACTATTCTGGAGGATAATCTGGAACTATGCCTCCAGGGCTATAAAACTGTGCATACCTAGA
Organism: Phascolarctos cinereus; assembly: GCF_003287225.1. Taxonomy (NCBI): domain Eukaryota; kingdom Metazoa; phylum Chordata; class Mammalia; order Diprotodontia; family Phascolarctidae; genus Phascolarctos; species Phascolarctos cinereus. The sequence continues at coordinate 380,137,603 of NW_027556098.1, read as the reverse complement.
CTCAGTAATACCACTGTTAAGACTGCATCCTAAAAAGATAAAAGAAAAAAGGAAAAGATCTATATGCACAAAATTATTTATAATAGCTCTTTTTGTAGTGCTAAACAATTGGAAATTTAGTCCATCAATTGGGGAACAGCTGAATAAGTTGTGGTGTATGATTGTGATGGAATATTATTGTGCTATAAGAAATGAAGAGCCTAAGGGTTTCAGAAAATCTTGGGAAGATCTATATTAATTGATACAGAGTAAAGTGAGAAGAACCAGAAGACTATTGTACACAGTAACAGCAATATTGTAATGATGATCAACTATGAATGATGACTTAGCTATTCTTAGAAATACAATGATCTAAGACAATTCCAAAGGACTCATGATAAAAAATGCTATCTACCACAAGAGAGAAACTGATGAAGACTGAGTGCATACTGAAGGATACTTTTTTCACTTCCTTTGTTTTTCTTGCTTTGTTGTTATTTTGCAACATGGCTAATACGGAAATATGTTTTGCATGACTACACATGTATAATTGATATATTGCTTGCCTTCCCAATGGGGTGGGGAAGAGATAAAAGGGAGGGAGAGAATTTGGAACTCAGAATTTTTAAAAAATGTTAAAATAAATATACTTTTAAAAGAAAATTATTCATTTACTCTATTTTATATCCAAGGGCAGAGGTCAATGAAAAAATCAATTAAATTATCCCTACCTCAAATAAAGTGGTGGTAAGATGTTATACCCTGATATCTCACCCAGGAATGTCTCTCTTCCATTAAGATGCAGCTGAGATACCATCTTTCAAATGAAACATTTCCCGATCTACCCTCAAATGTAATACTCTTCCTTCTAAACTATCTTGTATTTTACTATCATACATTTGTATTTATTAATTTTATATTTATGTTGTATATATTTTTAATATGTATTTTTCTCCCCCATCAGTGAGCAGACAGAGATTGTGACTTGTCTAGGGTCCCACAGCTTGCGGATAAGGTCAAATTTGAACTCGTCTCCCTGACTCCAGGTCCAGTGCTCTATCCACTGTGCCACCCTGCTGCCTACATTAAAATGTAAGCTCATTGCAAGTAGGACTTGTTTTCTTCTCTATATCTGTATCCCAAGTACCTACTCTGGTATTTTATTCCTATGTGCCTACCACATGGCCTAGTACATAGCAGGATCTTAATAAATTCTTGTTGATTGATTAATTAATTGGCTTCTTCCTCTTTGGAAAACTAATGGGAAAAAATATAGATGAAAACAGTGCTCAAGGAGAAGGAATAAGTAGGTTATGAATTGTACCTGTGGGCAGAGGACTCAACTCTACAAGATTCATGAAGTTACAGAAGAAAAAGATCCTTTCTTTGCTTTCATGCAAAAAAAAAAAAAGCCGTCAATGTATTAATGAACCTGAGCCACAGTTAAATTTAACTGTATGTGCTCAGCCTTGAAAGGCTGATAAAACTCCAGGTTCTCCAAGAATGTTTGTTGTAGTCACAGTAACTCACTCTCACAAAGACCCAGCCACTCATGGTAGAAAACACAGTGCCAGAGTCCAAAGTAATCAGATGCTTAATATCCCTACCAAGAATGGTTAGCATTATCTAAATTCAACAAGCATTTATTAAACATTGAAGGGGAAAAAAATCCACTACTGAACCCAGATGAACTCTAAATTTCCTTCTGGTTCTAATGTTCTTCACACAAAGAACTACAGCATCCCCTAGGGGGAGACAAGGATAACTAAGAAATCATCACTACTCCCAATTAATTTGTAAAAGTTAAATACTAACACAAAATATGTTTGTGTGCCAAATTAGTTGAACAGGCAAAGTGCTATAGCAATTCGGAAAACGGAGAGATGAGTTTTAGCTGGCATGGCCATGGAAGACTTTATGGAGGAGTAGGACTTTTGTCATATATAGGTAGAATTTGTATAGGTACAGGGTTGGCAGGGAGGTAACCATAGACAATCAGGTCCCAAAGGGTCCACAAAGGTCATTGAGTGTAATCTCTCATCCACTACCAGAATTCCTCCTATATCATCCCTGACAGATGATCATTTAGCCCCTGTTTGAGTGCTACCCTTCACGAAGCAGCCTACTCACCTGTTGGGCAAATGTTTTGTTAGAAATTTCTTCCATATGTAATAGGAGTTGATCATGGGAAATCGCCTTTATCAATATGATGAGCCAAAAAAATTCCCTTCTAGAGTATGGACATTCCCAATGACACTTTGGTAAGAAAAAAAAAGATAACATCTGCTTAGTTTTCAGTGATTGGCACTGCCCTCAGGATGATTTGATTGTCTGGGACTTTTGCGGGGATAAACCTTTATGGAAAGAGTCATCCTTTTAAACTGGCCTATAAAGGTGAACCAACAGACCTCCTCAGTCCTTTTTTGTCTGTTTCCTCTTCAAAGGACAGAGCAAATAAACTTGAATGGGGGAGCAGGTTTGCCTTAGTTCTATCTCAAGAGAAAGCAGCAATATCTGTCCAGTGATGAAGCATGAAGACTTCCTGAGGAAGCACATGGCAGGAGAAGACATGTGCTTTCCCAGGTGGCCAGAGTTGGGAGTTCTTGGAAAATGATCCTGAAACACAACTTCCCATGCAGAAGAGTAGGGATTTTTATTTCCCAGGCAGTAAGACCCAGAATCTAGCCTCCTAGTCAGAGAAGGGCTTTTGGGGTATCCTCCTCCTTGTGTTCTGATGTCTGATATCTGGGGCTGGGGGTAGAATTCAAGGGGTCCCAACTTTTGGGGACAGTTGGATGACAGGGGTGAGGCTTGACCCTCCCCACAGACACACCCACCTTATCAGCCTCCTTGTTCTAAGGCAGATGGATGATGTGGCCATAGAGGGATGATAGGGACTCCCTCCTGGAAGTTGCATGGAACTCACCTGCACTTGGTGACCCCATACCCCAACTGGATGGGACTAAGCTGGCCAGTTCCCAAGGAATTTAACACCAATGCAAGCCTGAAAGCTCTCCATTGGTCTGAAGAGTAGATGTTATTCAATAGGCGCCCCAGATTCATATTGCATTTCTGCCTGCGTCCCTTCCCCCAAAGAGAAGTCAAGTCACTAGGAAATGTCAGGCTGAAAGTAGGTTAGACACCATTTTGCTGTTGATGATGACAATCTCTTGTCTTTACATGTTTGAAGACCTCCAATGGGAGAAAAAAAAAAAAGCCCAACCTTTCTTGATGAAGCCCAGTCTATGTTTGGAAAAGCCTGTAATTGTTAGAAAGTTAAGCCCAAATCAGCCTCTTTGCAACTTCAAACCATCATTGTTCCTACTTCTGCCCTCTGGAATCAAATAGAACAAAGCTCATCTCTCCTTCACTAGATAGTCATTAATCTACTCGAAGACAGCTATCATGTCCTCTCTGTGCCTTCTCTTCTATAAGGTAAACATATCCAGTTGCTTCAATCAGTTCTCATCTAGGACAGGCTAAAGGCTCTTCACCATCCTGGATGCTCTCTGCTAGGCACACTCCATCTCATCAATGTCCTTCTTAAACACTGGCACCCAGAACCGAACCAAAGAGCCCAGAAGTGATCTGACTATAGAACGTATCTTAACACAACTCACAGTCACATTCATTTTTTTGGTTACTACATCACATTGTTGACATACTGTGTTGGCAACTTTTTCAGAGCAACTGCTTCCCTCTGTTTCCCTACCCCTGCTTCCTCTATCTTATATTGATAAGGTTGATTTTTTGAACCCTATACTAAGTCTTTATATTTATTCCTCTTATTGAATTATTCTATTCCACTCAGGGCTCTAAATAATCAAGATTTCTTTGGATCCTAACTGTCACCCCATGTATTAGGTATCCCTACCAGATTAGTGTCATTTGTAAATGTAATGGGCCATTGATAAAAATTTTCAACAGCACAGATCCCTGGGGCATTCCACCATAGACCTCCTGTTATTCTGACATTGTGCCATCAAGGATTACTCTTTGAGCCTGGCCATTACATTTGAGTCTTGCCACTGAACTCAGAATCTGGCTGTTTCTTAGCCAGACTTTTAGGCACATCTCTCCAACTTTCCTATTCAATTCATAGAAGATGCTTTATCAAATGTTTTGCTAAAATCTGAATAAACTATATCCCCAACATCTCCCTCATCCCAAAAAGGAAATAAAGTTAGTCCATCATGACCTGTTCTTTATGAAGCCATGCTGACTCCTTGTAATCAAATTTCCCATTCATCTTTCCTTGAAACAGATATGGGCTGGTTATGCTAGAGGTGTCTTGTCCTTAGGATGTGCCTGCTCTCTCACTTAAATGCTTCCCATCATCTTCCAAGGAAAATGGCATTTCTCAATCCATGGAAGGGACCCTGCACTGGAACATATGATTTCCATGTAGTTTGTAGCTATGGAAAATCCTCTGTAAGCTGAGTTCCCCATAGCCAAGGCTCTACAAGAGGGCTCTACCATCTGAGGTTCCTTATCCTCACCCCAACAGAAGCAGCTAGGTGGCACCATGGATAGATCATGGGGCCTTAGTAGCCATATGATCCTAGGAAAGTTGTTTAACCTCTGTCTGCCTCAGTTTCTTCAACTGTAAAATGGAGGTAATATTAACACCTACCTCCTGGGGTTGTTGTGAAGATCAAATGAAAAATTTGCAAAGTGCTTAACACAGTGTCTGGCACATAGCAGGTGCTTAGTGAATGCTTGATTCCTCTCTCCTCCCAATATAGAATTAAGTATTCTTGAATCCTTCATGAAAATCAATTTCCCTTCACAAGACTTCAGTGAACATCTAATCCAATCCATACCTCAAAGAAATCTCCGTTATAACATAGCCAACAAGTGGCCTCTCAGGACTCTGCTTGAAGACCTTCAGGATGCCAAGGCAGTCTATTCTAACAGAGCTATTAAGAAGTTTTTCCTGATTCCCCCCATTACTCCTAGCTCTACTTCATGGAGCCAAGATAAACAAACCTAATCCCTCCTCCAACTGATAGCCCTTCAGATCCATGAAGACTGCTATCATGCCCCTCCATTCCCCTAGTCTTCTCTTCTCCAAGCTAAATCCTCCCGCCAACTCCTTCAACTGGTTATCATATGACATAGAGTCAAGGTCCTCCACCATCCTGCTTGCCCTCCTCTGACCATTCCAGCTTACCAATGTCCTCCTTCAGCTGTGGTGCCCAGGGCTCAACATTATTACTTCAGATGAGATCTCATTAGGGCAGAGGATAGTGTGGCTATCGAATCAATATTAGAAAGAGAGGCACAGAAAATGGCAGCTGAACACAGAAGTATGGCACAATCCTAAAATAAATCTCAGGTTGAACTGATGCTGTCAAGGAATGTCAAGGAACACAAAAAGAGCTATTGCTTGTTTATTTCCTTCAGCTACCTTGGAGAGAAAAGGTATATAAGCTCTGCTCGAGATAGATAGGATAATGATAATTGACAATAGAGAGAGGACAGAGCTCCTCACTTTGGAATGTCCTTTCATTTTCTCTGCCGTAGAGAATGACTTTTAGACTGGAGAGGACAGAACAACGACGGCAAATAGGTGACTAATATCCAATAAAGAAGGTGCATCTGGCTGCCCTTGATGAATTGAAGTCACCAAGCCCAGGTGAACTACATCCTCAAGTATGACTGCCAAGGGACCTTCAATGATAGTTGATGGAACAAGAAAAGTATTTGAAGGAAGAAAGAATTTGCAGGGAATGGAGAAGAGCAAATGTCATCCCAATTTTCAAAAAAGGAGGTGGGATGGAATCTATAAACTTTAGGCCAGTGAGTTTGACTTTGATTCCTAGCAAAAGTCCAGAACATATCATTAAAGAGATTATTAGTGTAGGGAGTGTACTCCAGACTCATTCTCCTAGAGGGAGACATCCAGGGTTGACCCCATCAAGCGTCTAGGGCAGGGATGGGGAACCTGCAGCTTCAAGGCCACATGTGGCCCTCTAGGTCCTCAAGGGCAGCCCTTTGACCAAATCCAAACTTCAGAGAACAAATCCCCTTAAAAAAAGGATTTGTTCTGTAAAACTTGGACTCAGTCAAAAGGCCACACCCAAGGACCTAGAAGGTCACATGTGGCCTCAAAGCCACAAGTTCCCCACCTCTGGTCTAGGGGTACTTCGGGGGCTTTGGTGATGTCTCCTCTCTAATTCCATGGCCCCATTGTGTTCCTCTCCCTTCCCTACTGTCAGATGTCAGTGACTGATGCCTCAATTCCATTTAATCACAACAGAAATTAGCTTTTAGAAGATATAAAAAAGACAGACGTTTCTCATCAACACCCCATGGGCACACTGTGCCTTATACCATGTCAGTCTCTGGGGAGATTGGGCTTAATCTTAGCGTAGTTTTTACATAACATTGGTGCCACCAACATCCACTTCCAGATGAGTCATGACAGCAAGATGTGTCCTCATCTCAACTATTGCTGGGGTAAATCCTAAAGGTCACTTCTGAAGATTACTCCTTGATCCTCAGGGAACTGAGGTTTGAGTGGACCACAAAGCCCAAATACTGGGACACGAGGAAATCTGGAAGCCTGGACCTCCAGAGGCTTGCTCCCTGACCTTTCAAAATGCACATGGTTAGAGTCTTAAATTCCTTTACATAAAACAGAAAAGAAGATATGCAAAGGCCAAGGACTATGGTCTATTTCACCAACGAACAGCTCTTTTCAGAGGGAAGAAGGCTCAAGGCCTCTTACCTTAGACACTGTTAGTGAAGGAATCAAATCAAGAAAGAATGGCCAAGGATGACTACGAGGAGTCCTCAGTGTCAGCTATGCAGACAATAGAAAAGGCTCCTCCTAACTATATGGTCAGTGGACTCAAACTGTTTATAAAATGTCTACACATGCTCAGATTTCTCCATTCTATTACGAATAAAAGGAAGTAATAATCATGAAAATCCAGCATGACTTTATAAAGCATGGGTTATGGCCCAAATTAGTCCTGGAGAACAGATTATGAAAGATACTTCCTCAGAAAGAGGTAGGGGAATGCAGGTGCAGAATATTGTATTAGCTATCACACCCAATCATGGTGTCAATTTTACTTCACTGTGTTTCATTGTCACAAAGGAAGGTTCTATTGGAGGATGCTGGGAAATGATTGTGGTATTAAAAAAATGCATCAAGATTTTGTTAAGTTAGAAATGGTGACAATCAGTGCAAATGTCCACATTTTTCCATTTCTCGTTTTTTAGCATCAATAGCTCATTTAAATAGGTTCTGTTTGAGCTTTTGTTATTGCATGAAATGTCTTCCCATCTTTATCTTTGCTTCTGATTTTATATTGATTTCTATTTTGTTAGAACCCATTAATGATCTGACTGCACAGACAGCTGATTCTCAAATGACTTCCACGTTGTTAAAAGTTGTTTAATGTTTATTGAGGCGCTGTATGCTCAATTTGTCCAAAAAGAGGGGAATCGCTAAACAAACTGTGGTACATTAGGGCTGCAGAATCCTATTGGAACATTGTCTTGGCATTGCCGAGGAGATCAGGATGCTGGAGATAGATGCCTGCTGGTTAGGCAGAAATCATACAAGCATTTCTCTCTTCAGTCCCCTGGGAAGTTGCCTTAATCTTGTGACTGACAGGGCTAGATTTCGACAAGTGCTCTCCTCCTGAGGGACTGTGGGCAGCAGAAACCATGTCTGCAAGAATACCGACACCAAATCACTGCACAAAGAGGGAAGGGGGAAGGGAGAAGCAGCCTCCATGAAAAAGCAGTGGAGCTACAGATGCTGAGATGGGAGATCTCCAAGAGCCATGTAGGAGAAGCAGTGCCAGCCCTGGAATCCTTGGTACCAGACTCCAAGTCTGGGGCCATATGAGCAAATTGTGCATGAAGCATATGGGGAAGGAGACTGTGCCACTGCAACCCCTCTGGACTGCAAGACCCAAGGTGGAGAATTCTCCATTTACCTTACCCTTTTCTTCCCTTTCTCTCCATGGAGCCTGTTTCCCAAACTTGTCTCTATTTCTTAATAGTTTATTTGCTTTTTCTGCTAACTTTGTCTTTTAAGCTGATTTTTATGAAAAATATGGTTAACTATTTCATTACCAATCTGTGTATATCCTTGATCAAATGAAGCTGAGAGATGCCATAAGGGAATGCCTAGAGGGAGAAAGAGAAAGATTTACAATTGAGATATTTTGACAGAATGGTTCCCTTGGCTAGGAGCTTAGAGCTGAAGAAAGAGAGGAAAAGAGAGAGAAGGAGGGAGGGGATGCTGCAAAGATGATTATTAATAAGGGCGGGTGGGAGGGAGAGACAGAGACAAAGAGAGAGACAGAGACAGAGGCTGCAAGGATTATGGTTGGGAAAGAGACAGAGCAAAGATGGTGATTTAAAAGACAGAGGGAGAGGAAGAGAGGGAGTGGAGAGGGACAGAGAAACAGGAGGGAGGGAGGAAGGGAAAGAGGGGGAGAAGAAGAGGGAGGGAGGGGAATAGGGATGGAGGAAGAGAAAGAGCAAATTGCTGATTCATTTTTTCAATTTCCCAAAGCAAAAGGAACATTTATGCCAGGAGCTTTCTCTAGGCAATAAATCAGCAATCTGGCTGAGAGACCTTTGACTACTTAAGCTAGTATTGGAATTAGGGCTTTCACTATTTTCCTTCCCTAATCCCCCAGGCATGGGTCAAAAGGGAAACTGCTCCCAGAGGGGATAAGCCAAGAGGGTGGCCAGGGAGGAACGGCCAGGTCAAAGCAAGTGTGACAGTAAGTAAGAATGAATAGATGAGCCTGCTGACAACCACCCACCACACGACAGCTAGTTTGTTGTTGTTCACTTGTGTCCGACTCTTCGTGATTGGCAGAGATACCGGAGCGGTTCGCCGTTTCCTTCTCCAGCTCCTTTTACAGATGAGGAAACTGAGGTAAACAGGGTGAAGTGACTTGCCCAGGGTCATGCAGCTAGTAAGTGCTAGCTGCTAAACTATCATGCAATTAAAACTCAAAAGTCCAAGGAATATTTTTAAATGGAGATTCTTTTTTTAAATAATAAAAAGTGAAAAAAAGTAGATGTAGAACAAAACATACTATAACCATGACCATATTGGGGGGGGGGGGAATAATAGCTAACATTTATATATCACTTTAAGGCTTGCAAAGCATGCTACAAAGGCTATCTTATTTGATTCTCACAACAACCCTTAGGGGCAGGTCCTGTTATTCCCATTTTGCAGATGAGGAAACTGAGGCAAACAAGGTGAAGTGACTTGCCCAGAGTCACACAGCAATTGTCTGAGGCAGGATTCAAATTCAGGTCTACTTCCTGACTCCAAGGCCAACACTTTACCCACTGTACCACCAAAGCTGCCTAGAAAAAAAGTGAATCAATTGATCATCAAGCATTTATTAAGCACCTGCTATGTGTCAGGCTGTATGTTGGACACTAGGAATACAAGTGAATGAATGAGAATAAGTAGACAAAGAATCCTGATGGAGACTGAGAGAGGGTGACCAAAAAGTCATCTTTCAACACTGTAAGTTTCACCGTCATGACATTGTAGGTATTGAAATATAAATTGTTACCCAAAGTCTAAATGGTTGTACTGCTTGCTATTCATTAGTAAAATTATAATTAATGATTTTAGAAAGAACAGGTCTGCTAACCTCATTTCCTTTTCGACAGGGTTACTGGGCCAGGAGATTAAGAATATTGAGTATATCACAGACCCAGACTTTAGCAAATCACTTGGTTTAGCAAAACCTCTCAGGCTACCTTGTGGAGAGGGGTGGGCTAAAAGACAGACAGATGGATGAAGCACTTAATATGCCAAATATATGTATTTATATATTATGATATACAAACACTGCACTAAGAACTAGAGATAACATATAAGAAAGCAAGATAGGCCCTGGCCTCAAGGAGATTACATTCTAACGAGGGAATGGCAACACATAAAAGGGGGCTGCAGGAGAAGCAGCATGGGGTAGAGGTAGCTAGGGAGTGAGTGGGAAGCCTAGTTCTAGATGAGATAAGGCTAAAGCTAAAACCAGCCTGGCACCCCCAAGGCCAAAACACAGTCCTCACTCTGGTGGGAGGGAGACAGATCTGAATCATGGCCAAAGTAGAAACAGCATGGCATGTGGATGGACGGGATTATAGTACAGTTAGGTTGATTCGGAGCTGATTGAATGGCCAGACTCCAAGAGGAGTCATCCAGAGTCTGCTATCCCTATAGAATGAACCAGGGCTCTGGCCTTGAATGTTGTTAACAGTAACATGGAAAACGGCATAGATGAGTCCAAACAGCCAAAGGGTGGCACTTGAGGACCTAGAGGGCCACATGTGGCCTTTAGGCAACAGATTCCAAACCCCTGGCTGCTAGAGCATTGGACCAAATCATATGATGAAATTTAACAGAGACAAATGGAGTATTCCCATTGAGTTTGTGGAATTTTTTTTTTAAAGAAACCTCATAAGTATAATTTAGGAGAGGTTTGGCTAGACAACAATTTGTCCAGGGGTTTCAGTGGACTTTAACCTTAACAAGAGTCAATGAGTGTGACCTGAAGACTAAGAATGTAAAACAAGGCTATGACAACAGAGTCATGGCGCCCAGGACTACAGAGGTGAGCGTCCTGCTGTACTCTGCCCTGGGCAGATTCTATCTCAAGAATCACATTCACTTGCAGGTGCCACTTTTTTATGTTGATTTTGTTTGTTTTGTTCTTATATTACCTACATTTTCTGATACATATTCCTCTTTGATAACCATCCTTCATAACAATGCATAGCACTCTCCCAACCTCACCCCTATTCTCGACTACTTCTCCAACTCCAAATAAGATTGCTAAATGGGGTCCTCAGATTACGTCTCCCCCCAGGATTCTAAGAGTAATCCTGAGGATGACTGCAAAGTTTTCCAATACTACCAATCATGAGCCCCCATCTGGCACGCTCCTGGTTCATTATAAGCCAGAGAGCTTATGAGCTCTTCCCTGAAGGATCCTTACACCAATGAAAGAAGAGGTCCAATCTCAAGGGGCATCCTCTAAAACGTCCACAGGGGGGCAACCAAGATGATGAGCAAACAAGAAGCCATTCTACATTAAGAGTATTTGACAGAATTAAGAAAGTTTAACCTGGAGAAAAGAAGATCTAAGATCCATGATCACTGTCTTCAGATTTTTGCAAGACTACCAGAAGATGATGAAAAAATTCAGAGCTAGAAGGAGCCTGAGTCATCTAGGCCAACCATATCATTATGTAGATGAGGAGGCTGCGAAGCAACATGATTTAGCAACATAAGCACTGGTTCTGGAATCAGAGTTCAGAACTGTGCGTGCTGGTAAATGTTTGACAACCGTTTTTCTAAAAAAAAAATGTACACATGACACACTTTTAGGTTTAACCTGAATTATTAGCATTTTCTCCATCACTCTCTTAAGTCACAAAACAACACATCACACTGATTTATAATGTTCGATGATTTCTGAAGTATAAATGCTCACACTGAAAATATAATAATTGGCTGTCATGAGCCAATATAAGCAGGCTCTTGTAAACCCTAGCCCCTGTGGCTGTCCACACAGCCATCTGCATGACCTTGGACAAGTGACTTAATATTTCTGGGTTTCAGGCTCCTGGTCTCTAAAACGTGGGGGTTGGACTAGATGACCTCTGACGTCCCTTCCAGGTTTAAGTATACGATAAGACCTAGAGAGGGGCAGTGACTTGCCCAAGTCATACAACTAATGAATGAAATGGAAGGAGGATGAGACTTGTCTGACCAGCACTAAGACCAATATGTAGAAGTCAAAGGAAAGCAAATATCAGTTCAATATGAAAAAAACCCTCCTGACAATGAGGGCAGATGGAGAATGGTATGATCTGCCTCGTTATGTAATGATCTCCATATCCCCAGAAGCATTTTTCTTTTTTTCTTTTTTTTACATCTTAAATATATGTATTTAATATATTTAAATATATGAGTACAGCTATGTGGATATATATATATATATGTATATGTATATGTATATGTATATGTATATGTATATGTATATATATATATATATGTATATGTATATGTATATGTATATATACACACACACACACACACACACACACACACACACACACATATATATATATATATATATATATATATATATATATACACATACACATATATACATATATATATGTGTGTGTGTATGCACGTATCCCAGGAGCATTTAAGTAGAAGCTACATGAACATTTGTCGGAGATACTGCAGAAGGATTCATGCTTTGTGTATGACCTCCAAGGTTCTTTTCCACCCTGATGAGGTCTCTGTGGCCAACATTTCAACATCTTTAGGACAACAGGGACAGCCTCAGCTCTCGATCCCAGCCAGAGATGGCTCTAGCTAGCACAAGGACCTCCCTGAGCTCAGGGTGAATGAAGTCACTCATCCCCTGCCTTGGGACACTGCCAGGCTCCAGCGCCATTCTAGTAAGCAAAGACAGCAGGCAGGATGTGAGGGCCTTTATTACACCCGCTGTTCCAGAAGGCTGAGCTCAGGCTCTTTCCCAGAGTCCCACATGCACTGAACAGGGGCCAGAACAACCACATTGGGCTCTGCTCTCATCAGCCCCTCTCTGGAGTATTGTGATCAGGTCTGGGAGCCATAGTTTAAGGGGGGCATGATTAACCCAACTTTTGCTTTTGGTTTCCAGATAATTCATGTTCTTTGACTCCTCTCAAGAAGACATCCATAGATCAAGTTCCAGTTTTGTTTTGGGTTTTTTTTTTTAAGTAAATGTTCAGTGACTATAATAGTAGCAGATAGTCTTCCTTAGCTACTATGATCAATACAATGTTCCAAGACAAATCCAAAGGACCCCTAATGAAAAATGCTCTTCACCTCCAGAAAGAGAACTGCTGAGCTCTGAGTAAAGATGGAAGTATGCTTTTTATACTTGATTTATTTTTCTTGGGGGTTTTTGTCTGTTTTCTTTTGCAACATGACCAATATGCATGTATGTTCTGCATGACTTCACAAATATAATAAATATCAAATTGCTTGCCTTCTCAGGGAGAGGGGAGGGGTGGGAAGGAAGAAGAGAATTTGGAACTCAAAATTTTAAAAAAATGAATGTTGAGAAAATTTGCTTGTTATTTGGAAAAATGTAATGAAAGAAATAAAAAAAATTTCTTAAAATAAAAAGAGAAGGTATTCAGTTCTTCAGGGTGGAAAAAAAAATTCAAATATGTCTTCCACATCTCAGCCCCTCAAGGGAGAAGTTCTAAGTCTTATAGCCACAGCTTCATAGGTAGAGCCTTGGACTTGGAATCAAGAAGACTTGGGTTCAAATCCTGCCCCAGACATTTGCTAGCTGTGTGACCCTGGGCAAGTCACATAACCAGTCTGGGCCACAGTTTCTCATCTATAAAATAAGGGGGTTAGACTAAATACATTGTAAGGTCCCCTTCCAGCTCTAACCCTATAATCCTATGACAATGCTTTGTTTTTGTTTTGTTTTGTTTGTTTTTAGGCAATTGGGGTTAAGTGACTTGCCCAAGGTCACAGAGCTAGTAAGCGTCAAGTGTTTGGTGTGAGGCCAAATTTGAACTCAGGTCCTCCTGACTTCAGGGCCTTGAGTACGGTTTTTTTTTGTTTGTTTGTTGTTTGTTTTTTGAGGCAATCAGGGTTAAATGACTTGCCCAGGGTCACACAGCTAGTAAGTGTCACTACCTAGCTGCCCTAAAAATCACATATCAAAACTATGATTACTATAATAGCTAACATTTTTTTGACAGTGCCAGGCACTGTGCTAAATGCTTTACAGTTATCTCATTTAATCCCCACAGCAGCTCTGGGAAGTGGGTGCAGGTGAGGAAACTGAGGCAGGTAGAGGTTAAGTGACTTGCCCAAGGACACACAGCTAGTAAGTGTCTGAGTAAAGAAGTCTTCTTGATTGGAAGCCAGTATTGTACCCACTGTGCCCCCTAACTGCCCAAAAGAGAATTACAAGCTGAAGTGCTACAAGAAGAATGTGACCAAGACAGTTTGGGGAATGGAATCTGTATCATAGGAGGATAGGATGAAGGACCTGGGCATGTTTAGTGTAGTTTGAAGAAGAGAAGACTTAGGGGGAAACAAGACCTTGAGTCCAAGAGCCTTGGGAATAGCAGTGTCCCCAGCAGCACCAGACCTGCTTCCAGCCCAGCCCCTCCCCTCCCCACCCCAGCCATTTTTGAGGACAGAAATCTTGTGGAGAAGGTTCTCACCTTCCTCTATCACCACCAGCAACAACTACTGATTGCCTACCACCAACAGGCAGGCAAGCACATGAACCCCAGAAGTAGCACTCCCCCAAGCCCCTGTCCTTCTTCCAGCCCAGCTCTCCCAGCCATCACTTCGGAAAACAGCTCTTGTGGAAAAGGGACCGGCGATCACCACCAACTGCTGCTCGTAAGGCAGACAGGCCAGCCTAGCTGAAGCAGCGAGGCTCTCTGAGGCAGAGGGAAGACCAGAGGCAGCATGCACCAGGCAAGTCAAACCACCTCTTTGACGTCCATCACCACACCCCTCTACCCAGAGGCAGACAGACAAGGACCACACGCCTCAGGAAGAGCAATGCTTCCAGCCCAGCATCCTCAGTTATCATCCTGTGTACAAATGCATCCTGCAGACCACTTCTTTGGTTGCTAGTCACAGGTACTGAGGACCCAGAAAAGAAAGTTTTCATGACTGAAGTTCTTGGCAGTGTCAATGGTTCAACATCAGAAACCGAGATCCTTTTATCAGAGAAAATAATATTAAAGAAGGCGCATTGCCATCTATCTGTTTGCTGCTCATGGGACTTTTCCATTTGCGCTACAGCTGAAGTATTGTCTCACACCCAACACCATCAGAATGTGAGTTCCTCAAATCAAAGCATACTATTTTCTCGTTTTTTGTTTGTTTGTTCTTTCTCATGGTTTTCCCTTTTCATTCTGATTCTTCTTTCACAACATGGCTAGCATGGAAATATGTTTGATATGATTGTAAGTGTATCACTTATATCAGACTGCTTGCCATCTTGGAGAGGGGAGGGAAGGGAGGGAGAAAAAAATTTGGAACTCTTATAATTTGGAAATCTTATAAAAGTGAAAAGCTGAAGACTATCTTTGCATGTGATTGGAAAAAACAAAATACTATTGAGTGGAAAAATAAATAAATAAAGATAAAGTTTTTATGACCAAAAAAAAAAAAGAATGTGAGCTCCTGGAGAAGAGAGATATATGTTTTTATTTGCATTCTTAGCTTATTGCATTTCTTGGCACACAGTAAGTGCTTAATAAATGCTTTATTCATTCATTCAGAGAGTTCTCATCAAGTATTTGAAGGGCTATTCCTCAGAGGAGAAATTAGACTTGAGCAGCATGATCCTGAGAGCCATAGGCAAAATCAATGGCTGAAAGTAACAGTGAGGGGGGGTAGAGCCAAGATGGTGGAGTAAAAACAAGGACTCACTTGAGCCCTCCTCCAAACCCCTCCAAATACTTGTAAAAAATGACTCTAAACAAATTCTAGAGCAGAAGAACCCCAAAAAAGACAGAGTGAAACAAATTTCCAGCCCAAGACAGCCTAGATGGTTGATAGGAAAGGTCTGTTGCACCAGACTGGGAGAGGAGTGCACCGTGGGCCACACTGGCAAAGACCGGGGCCCAGAAAACCTGTAGCAGGCCTCACAGGACTGAATTAAGGGGAGCTGTCGCAGTCTCCAGACTTCTCAACCCACAAACACCAAAGACAACTTAAATGGTCAGTGGGAAAGGTCAGTCAGACCTGGGTGAGAGAGGAGCACGGTCCAGCCCTGGCCCTAGCACAGCCCCAGGGTGGTGGCCACAGCAACAGTGGCTGCTTCTGGAGATCTCAGCCTACAGACAGTGTAGAGATCAAGCAGCTGATCAGAGGGGGATTGCAAGGATCTCTTTACTGGCACTGAGGCAGGATTCTCTTGCTTTGCCCGTGCTTGAATCTGAGTCCCAGTCCTAAGTGGCAGTCCTGGGGCAAGGATGAGCACTGACACAGCAGAGCTTGCGGCAACAGTGGAGAGGGAACCCTCCTCACAGCTCCAGGGCAGAAAAGGATGCCTGTGGTCACTCACAGACCAGAGCACAGGCCAGGAGAGGAGTAAACACCTGTTTTCAGATCATACCACATCAGAAGAACTGAAAACTTATAAGTCCCTAGAAGTATCTCTGGAAACAGCTGCACAAAACCCCTGAAGCTTGGAAGCAGAGCTTACCTTAACAGAAAGTTAAAAAGTCAAGTAACTGGCTGGGAAGATGTGCAAACAGAGGAAAAAAACTCAGACTACAGAATTTTACTTTGGTGACAAGGAAGATCAAAACATACAACCAGAAAAAGACAACGAAGTCAAAGCTCCTACATCCAAAACCCCCAAGAAAAATATGAATTAGTCCCAGGCCATGGAAGGGCTCAAAAAGGATTTTGAAAATCAAGCAAGAGAAGTAGAGGAAAAATTGGAAAGACAAATGAGAGTGATACAAGAAAATCATGAAAAACAAGTCAAGAGCTTGCTAAAGGAAACCCCCCAAAAAATGCTGAAGAAAATAACACCTTAAAAAATAGACTATACCAAATGGCAAAAGAGGTCCAAAAAGCCAATATGGAGAAGAATGCTTTAAAAAGCAGAATCAGCCAAATGGAAAAGGAAGTCCAAAAGCTCACTGAAGAAAAAAGAAAGTAATTCCTTAAAAACTAAAATGGAACAAATGGAAGCTAATGACTCTATGAGAAATTAAGAAATTATAAAACAAAACCAAAAGAATGAAAAAATAGAAAACAACGTGAAATATGTCATCGGAAAAAGAACTGACCTGGAAAATAGATCCAAGAGAGATAATTTTAAAAGTACTGGATTGCCTGAAAGCCATGATCAAAAATAGAGCCTAGACATCATCTTTCAAGAAATCATCAAGGAAAACTGCCCTGATATTCTCGAACCAAAGGGTAAAACAGAAATTGAAAGAATCCACCAATCACCTCCTGAAAGAGATCCCAAAAGGAAAGCTCCCAGGAATATTGTAGCCAAATTCCAGAATTCCCATATCAAGGAGAAAATATTGCAAGCAGCCAGAAAGAAACAATTCAAGTATGGTGGAGCCACAGTCAGGATAACACAAGATTTAGCAGCTTCTACATTATGTGATTGGTGGGCTTGGAATATGATAGTCCAAAAGTCAAAGAAGCCAGGATTAAAACCAAGAATCACCTACCCAGCAAAACTGGGTGTAATCAATGAGGGGGAAAAAATTATATTCAATGACATAGAGGAATTTAATGCATTCTTGAGAAGCCAGAGATAAATATAAAAATTGACTTTCAAATACAAGACTCAAGAGAAGCATGACAAGGTAAACAGGAAAGAGAAATCATAAGGGACTTATTAAAGTTGAACTGTTTACATTCCTACATGGAAATACGATATTTGTAACTCATGAAACCTTTCTCATTATTAGGGTCCTTGGAGGGAATATATATAGACAGAGGGCACAGGGTGAGTTGAATATGAAAGGGTGATACCTAAAAAATAAAATTAAGGGGTGAGAGAGGAATGTATTGGGAGGAGAAAGGGAGAGATAGAATGGGGTAAGTTATCTCACATCAAAGAAGCAAGAAAAAGCTTTTACAGTGGAGGGGGAAGAGGGGGGAGGTGAGAAAGAATGAGTGAACTTTACTTTCATCAGATTTGGCTTAAGGAGGGAATAATGTACACACCCAATTGGGTATGGAAATCTATCTTACCCTACAGTAAAGTAGGGGAGAAAAGGATACGAGACGGAGGGGTGACAGAAAGGAGGACAGACTAGGGGAGGGGGGTAATCAGAAGCAAACACTTTTGAGAAGAGACAGGGACAAAGAAGAGAATAGAATAAATGGGGGCCAGGATAGGATGGAGGGAAATGCAGTTAGTCTTTCATAACATGACTATTGTGGAAGTGTTTTGCATGACTGCACATGCATAGCCTATGTCGAATTGCTTGCCTTCTCAATGAGGGTGGGTGGGGAGGGAGGAGAGAAGAGAATTTGGAACTCAAAGTTTTAGAAACGAGTGCTAGAAATTGTTTCTGCATGCAACTCAGAGATAAGATACACAGGCAATGAGGTATAGAAATCTATCTTACCCTACAGGAAAATAGAAGGGGAAGGGGATAAGAGAAGGGGAGAGGTAATAGAAGGGAGGACAGATGGGGAGAAGGGGGAATCAGAATGCATACTGTCAGGGGATGGGGAGAAGAGGAGGGATGGGCAGAAATTTTGGAACTCAAAATCTTGTAGAAGTGAATATTGAAAACTAACAATAAATAAATTGGGGGAGGGAATATTTGTTTTAAAAAAAGAAAGAAAGAAACAGTGAGGCAGACTGAGAATTGATGTCATGAAAAACTTCCCAGAAATCAGAGCTGTCCCAAAATGAAATGGGATACCATGGTAGGTAATGGGCTCCCCCTCACTGGAGGGCTTCAAACAAGGGCTGGACGGCCACTTGTCTGTCAGGGATATTAGAGAGGGAATTCTTATTCAGATATGGTTTGTTCTAAAAGGTCTCTGAAGTCCCTCTAGCTCTGGGAGCTGGTGAAGTCAGGTAGTCACTTGTCAGGCACACACAACTTGAGAACAAAAGGAGAACTACACATATAGGTGTTGACATCATTTTTCAAAAGGAGATCAACATGGACCAGAAGCCTCAGGGAAGACCTCATAGAGGAAGGGGGTCTTTGACTTCAACCTGTAGGATGGGTAGGATTTGGGGAAGCAAAGGAAAATTGAGAGAGTTTTCCAGTTGAGAGAGAACATGGCAATGCACTTTGGGTACGATGAAGAAGGCAGCCTGACAAACCTCGAAGGCTTGTATTAGACAATAACAGATAAGACTGGAGAACTAGCTTAGGTCAGATTGTGTAGGGCCTTGAATGCCAGGGTAAAGAATTCACACTTTACTCTCTAGGCATTAGGGAGCATTTGGAGGTTTGTGAATGGAGTGTAGGAAGGAAATGGTGGGAGAGGAACAAGCCGATGAAATCAAAGTTTAAATAAATTTTCCTGGCAACGTGAGCAAAATGGATAAGAAGGACAGATGCTGAAGGCAGGGAATCTATTTAGGAGGCTAGAGTAGTAATCCAGATGTGAGATGATGAAAGAGTTGGACTGGAAAAGAAGGAAACAAGCATTTATTAAGTGCCTACTGTGCTCCAGATACTGCGCTAAGTGCTTTTAGTGCTTAAATCTTCACAACCATCTTGGGAGGTGGATGCTAATATCATCCCTATTTTACAACTAAGGAAACATACGCAAAGAGAAATTAAGTGATTTGCCCACGGTCAAATAGCTAACACGTTTCTGAGGCCAAATTTAAACTCAGCTCTTCCTGACTTCAGACCCATCACTCTATCCACTTCACCATCTAGCTGTCTATGATGGTGGCAGTGAGAACGGGAAGGTGGAGGTAGGTGGAAAAGTGATTTAAAAAGCCCTTGGAGGGAAATCAGGACACTTGGGTTTTAATTCTGGTTCTACCACCTTGGTTTCTATGTCTTCAAATGCAAAATGGAATGTCAATGAGATAATTCCTAAAGTCTCTTCCAACTCTGACACTCTGTATTCAAAAATATTCTCACAACATAAAAAGCCTGGGTCTACTCTGGAAGATTTTCTCACTTCTCTTAGATGGTGACACCCAGCCAGGAAACCTGGGATGAAATAAATACATATTCTACCTCAAGGGTACTGAAACCAAATCTGACCGTCCAAGTATAGCTCCTCCTCTGAGATGACTTTCCCAACCTCTACTCCCATAGCCAAACCACAGCAAGTCTGATACAACCTTTCAAGGCTCTAGGGTTAGCCCTGAGGGGCTAAAGGTGGGGTACTTTCTAGTTATAAAGCCCGCAAACCCCTACTAGTCTATTCACCATCATAAATATCAACATCAATCAGTCTGTCAGACTTAATTAGATTTTAGAAAGGGGCACTTATTACAGTTGTATAGTTAGTACAGTTGGTGCAAAACACCCTCCACCCAAAAAAAGTCTTTGATACACTCTCCCACATGAATATGGAGTCTCAAGGAAAATGGACCCAAGCTTAGCAATGACATGTGGCAGAGGGGTAACTTATCACTCCCAGAAGTCATTTTGGTGGAGTCCTGCAGATGTTTCTGTTAGATACATTACAGCATTTCTACCAGGCTCTCTGCAGAGTTTCAAATCTTCATTCATTTCTGTCCTTCCTTCTGGATGCTGACACTGCTATCAGCTATTCCAGGGAAAATATTAAGGTTTCACGGGGAAGATAGAAGTCCCAAAACCTCCAGAGCCTTCAAAACTCTAGCCAAGGGTATGAAGAGAAGAAACCAAGGCTGGGGCCAGGGCACTCTGCTCCACTTTGGGGGTCCACACCGCCCCCCCAGTCCCCGCCCCTAGCCAAGTGACTCCTTTCCAAGGGGGTTAGCAGAACCTTCTCTCTGCTCTTTCCTTGTTCACCAAAGTCCCGATCTCCGAGTTAAGAGTTGGCTCCGTAAGACATGACCAGGTGCCTTGACCAATCCAAACCCACTTCCTGTGCAACTTCTCCTGCAGTTCATCTGATGGCTCAGCTCGCCAACACATCTCATTTCCTCTGCATCTTTTTAGCTTAGTTAGAATGCTCTTTGAATGATTTGATTCAATCAGTGTATCATTAAGATATCCAGATCAATTTGAGGGGGAGGGGTGATTTCACTTATTTACTCAATAATTTCACTTATCAGTTGACCACCATCACCACCCCTTACACAAGCACGTAAAATTGAAAATTGATTTTAATTCTACTTTTAAGACTTAGTCAAGCTGGTATCGATTTTAATAATCTCCCATGTAGTGTTAAGTTAAACTTCTTACTTTTGCAACTTCACTCTTCACCTACATCTAGGAGATACTAGCGTAAAGGTTAAGCTTTTGACATGTAATTACCTCTCCCCTTTACTCAGGTGGCCTCCAGTCCTTTGAGTCTCAATTCTATTACTTTCTTTTATATCTCCACCTGGTATTGTCCACTGTGGTAAACTCACCCACCACCCATTTAAGTCAAATGCAAGTTCCTTCTTGATATCGTCTAGCATATTCTTGGGATATATGAGGTGTTCAGGAGGACTAGTGTGAGGGCTGCTGAGACCTTTTCAAGACTGCTCAGGACACCTTTGGTGTCCAGCTGCTCATCCAACTCTCACCTGTGGCTTCAAGAAGCTGCGACATGCACAGCAGCTGCACCTTGGTAAGCTATTTTAGCAAACTTGGCTAAACCAGATTGAGGGTAACCAACAGGCCTCAAACTGTTATTGAGTTAGGAGGGTGTCTACCCCAAGCATGTGAAGACTTCCCCCAATGGAATGAGCAGATGAGAACCATTTGTTCCAAGGACCCCAAAGGGAAGTGAAGCAAGCACTCAGCCATCGAAGACACCAGGGTCATCCGCTGCATCCTGGGCCATGGCCAGTTGTCTTGCCACTGGACTTTGATGACTGGAAGAGAGAGGCTGATGATTTAGGGCAACTCTGCCTCACTTAAATCCAACTGACTCACAACTTAAGACATCCCCTTGTGATACCATTGGTCCTCTTTGAAAACAAAGGACGAACAACAACCAATCGAGATCATCTTCCCTTTGTAAGGAGAGGTCCAAATGATGTCCTGTCCAAGCCGATCAGAAGGAAGATACACTTAGGTTTAAGAGACCCTGTCAGCCCTCACTCAGGGTCTTTGGTCATTGAGGAAGGCCATTTACCAAATTTCTTGGTTACTACTGACCTTAGTAATAAATTGATCATGTCTAGGCCACTGTCTCTCAGTTTACCTCCACTTCAAACGTGAGAAACATATGGTCCATGATATCACTGAATAAGTTCTATTCAAAGGAGGAAAGTAAAACACAAAGCCTTGAATGAGCAACCATTAATTTACTCATTTTTCCATCCTTGATTTCTTATTGGACCTTTGGGTCGGGGCCAGGCTCTGCACAATTTCTAGAAGGAATTGTGAGGCATTATTTGGCCCTTCTCCATATTATCCGGGGTTTTGCCGCTGCTTCCTTTGGGTACTGAGCGCTATGTTCCTTGAGGACCTCAGAGGTGACCCAGATCAGTGAGTGGTAAATTTTACACACCCAAAGAGGTCTGATCTTGCACCCAGGATAATTGTTGCCATCCTCGACCAACCTTTACAGGTTCCCAGCCCTGGCCTGGGGGTGAAAGTGACATAGCTGCTGCAGGCCGTAGGTGTCTTTGGTTCACCTTTGGTCCATACACTCGTCTTGCTGGCTTTCAATACACAGCTGCAAGCTCTAGGATTTCCTGGCTCTGCCCTGGTCTGGGATCTGGAAAGCTTCTATGTTCTGATCTAGGGAAAGTTTTTCTGGCTGAACCTTTTCCCTAGCAGGTATTTCCTTTCCTTCCCCTCTTCTGCACCCTCCACCACCACCAAAAAACTCCTTCTCAGGGAGTTTAGCTGGAGTGCTTACTCTCTCTTCGTTTGCTACTCACTTATCTCATCTCTATCACTTCTGCATTGGTCTTCCATTTTATAGAAGACCCATGGGGCACGACCAAGTTTCTTCAGCCAATCTTCATTCTTTACATACACTTCAGTTCTCCCATGCTCATCCAGAACATCTAAATTGACTGAGCCTTTTCACACTTAGTTGAAATGCCTTAGATTGATTCGATTCCACTGAGATGCCTTTCAGTGGAGTAGTTGTGAGAGAAGAGCTGAGTTGTTCATGTCCTGACCACACCTCCATCTTGGGCAATATATGAGCATCCATTTGTCCCCCCAAAAAAAATAAATAAATAAATCTCCAGAATCATACGGTAAGCCCTAAAGGGATTTGGAAATCTGAATTATTGCTCTTCACAAATGCATATTCTATTGGAAATCGGAGGGATGCCCATCAATTGGGGAATGGCTAAACATGCTGTGGTATATGATTGTAATGGAATATTATTGTGCTATAAGAAATGACAAACAAGATGGCTTCAGAAAAATCTGGAAAGACTTACATGAACTGATGCAAAGCGAAGCGAACAGAACCAAAAGAACATTATACACAGTAACAGCTACACTGTTCGATGAAGAATTGTGAATGACTTAGCTCTTCTCAGAAACACAATGATCCAAAAAGAGAAAAAAGAAAAAAAAGGAATAAATCAAAAGAAATACAATGATCCAAGACAATCCAAAGGACTCATGATGAAGCATACTATCTTCCTCCAGAGAAAGAACTGATCTTGTTTGAATACAGACCGAAGCATGCTATTTTTTTCCACTTTCTTTCATTCTTTTTCTTTTATTCAAGTCTTCTTGTACAAAATGATTACTATGGGAATGTTTAACATGATTGCACATGTATATCCTATATCTGATTGCTTACTATCTCAGGTAAGGGGGAAGAGAGTGAGTGAGGAATAGAATTTAGAACTCAAAACTTTAAAAAAAGTTTTAAAAATTGTTTTAACATGTAATGGGGGGGAAACAAAATATTTAAAAATGCAGATTCTAAGGATTTTCCCTAGTTTTATGGAGCCAAGAGACCAGGACCCTTCCAATCCCATGCTTCTAGGCTTGATGATCCTAATGGTCTCAGTGTATAGGAGGGCAGGCAACAAAGGAGGCAGAGGTAGGAAGTTCCCGTGAGACTTGTCAGGGAAGTAGTGTCATGTAGTAGGAAAAGCTCTGGATTTGGAACCTAAAAATTTGCATTCAAACCCAGGCTCTGTGACTCACTACATGGGCTACTCCATTAGCCTGAGTCCATCAAGAGCACGGCTGTCTTATACACTGGCACATACATAGGCACTTAATGAATGTTTGTTGACTGAACCTGGGCAGGTTATTTGGCCTCTCTGGGCCTCAGTTTCCTCATCTGTAAAATGAAGAAGTTTGGATTTGACAGATTTAGATTCTAAGATCTTATCTACCATGATGTTTTAACATCATTTTTCCTGTTTTCTCATCATTTTTTTTTCTGTTTTCTCATCTATAAAATGAGGGTTTGATGATTTATAAGCCTATAAAGCCACCTCCTATCCACTGAGCCTCAGTTTTCCTATATGTAAAATGAGGGAGTAAATCAGATTGCCTCTGAGGTCCCTTCCCTTTAGTTCTACAATCCTATGAAATCAACTCCCCGTCTGGATCTCAGTTTCCCCACATGTAAAATGAGAGGATAGACTAGATGGCCTTAAATCTTTGATCTGTGAAATGCTCTGCAAACTGTGGAGCCACAAAGACACGCCAGCCATTATCCTTTCCTCTGTATCAAATTGCCTTAAGCTCCTCTCATTTTCTGAAAAAGAAAAACTGTTCCTATTCCCAACGCACAGCAGCACCCCCTGCCACTTCCTGCCCTTCCCCAGCTCAAAGGTAGGAAGAAAACACAGAATATTCTCGCCGCCCCAAATGTGCCAAGTGGTGGTTGCCATGAGCACAGAACAGCACTTTATTTGATATCATTTCCCGAAGTGTTCTGTTGCCATAGTAACAGAATGCTGGTTCTTGAGACACTGAGGATGTGTCTCTGGGTTCAAGTACAGAAGACAATGTTCTTTCTTGAGGTCTCCTAGAAGGGCAGGCTGGGACAGGGCAAGGTGACACAGTGAAGGAGAAGCCCTGGGAAAGGGTGAAAGAATGCAGTTAATCACTGGCAAGACTGCCCAGGTCAGTGGAGTCCACGAGGAAGGACCACAACTAAGGATAGTAGCATGCAGGGCAAGGACCACAATCATCCCTACCCCTGTTCCCTCTCCCAAAGCCCCTGGGAGCAGAGACAACCCCAGACACAGCTCAGCACAGTAGAAAGGGAGGTACTGTTACTTCACCCCAACTAGGCCATATGGAAGCTTCCTTTCCAAACTAGGTATTCTTGCTAATTAGGTGTTAAGCTATGTTGGGTTGGTTTTTGTTTTTTCTTTTTATCACTGAAGGACTGCTTGTCTATCGGTGCTCTCTAAATTTGGCACCCTGGGGCAAAGCCCCAGATGCCATGACCTAGTTACACTCTTCCGCTAGGATGTCATGGCTTTCAAATAGCATCAGGTTCAAGGAGGCAGTAATAATACTAGCAGATTGACCGGGGAAAGGGGAGGACAGGGATGCAAGATATGCAAGACGAATGGTACGACTGTCTTCAACTCTGGCTCTCAATTTCCTCACCAAGAAAATGTGGAGAATTTTGGCACTACTGACTTCATAGGGCTGAAGCGTTGGTGAAATCATGTACCACTACAGAAATGTGACTTACCATTTTAATTACTATAACATCATAGACGTAGAGGTAGAAGGGACCACCAAGTGTAATGAAGAGAGCACTGGATTTGAATTCTGAGGATCTGAGTTCAAAGAAAGAAGTAAGCAAGCATTTACTTAGCACCTACTGTGTGCCAGGTATTGTGCTAAGCACTTTACAACTATTATCTTGTTTGATCCTTACAACAACCCTGGGAGGTAGGTGCTATCATTATCCCTATTTATAATTGAAGAAACTGAGGCAGACAAACGTTAAGTGACTTGCCCAGGGTTATACAGCTAGAAAGTGTCTGAGGCTGGATTTAAACTCAGATCTACCTAACTCCAGATTCAGAATCCTATCCACTGTGCCACCTAGTTGCCCCAAATACCATGTATACCCTTTATTTCTCATGTAACCTTAAGCAAGTCCTTTCACCTTTATGGATCTCGGTTTCCTTATCTATAATCTGAACAGGTATCGGCACTAGAGCTGGATGGAAACTCAGAAGCCATTTAATACAATTGCCTCATTTTACAGCTGAAGAAACTGAGGCTGGAGGGGGTGAATTCACACAGGGGAAAATCATCAGAGGTAAGGCCTGAACCCAGGCCCCCTAATTCCATAGCCAATTCCTCTTCCATTGTACCACCCCAACTTCCTGTTAGAAGACCTCTAAGGTCCCTCCAATTCTAAATCCTGTGATTCCCATGATCTTAGAGGTCACCAAATCCAACCTCCTCATTTTGTAGGTGAAGAAGCCCATTGACATTAAATGGCTTATCCAAAGCCACATAAATGGCAAAAACTGGATCTAGAGCCTTAGAGCTAGAACAACTGTTAAAGTCTACCCCCCATTCCTAAACTCATACAATCTTAAACACAGAATGTCAGAGCCAGAAGAGACCTTAGAGATCCACTAGACCAGTCCCCTCATTTTACAGTTGCAGAAACTGAGGTCTAAAGGAGAAAAAGGACTTGATCTAAAATGAAACCAGGCCTCCCAACTTTTGGTCCCCCCCAAACCCTCACAGAGCCTGTACCAGCCACATGCCAACATATAGAACATGCATGGACACACAGACACAAGCATCACCTACTATAGATGCGGACACACATTTAAATGTCCCCGGGCACAGTATATGGCAGGAGCACATGTGTATGCACCCTGTCTCTTTTGCAAACCTCTCTTCAAGACATCAGCAAGGTATACTGGAGAGAGACTATGGAAGTAGAGTCAGGAAAGTTGGGTCTAAGCCCAGCTTTACCACTTTCAATTCAATTCAGCAAATGTGCCCTGTGCCAAGTGCTAGGAATACAAAGTTAAAAAATAAATCCTCCACTCCTACAGAGCTTAACTTCTACTGAGAAGGATACAGTAGGTAAGTAGGTAGGCAGATACATACGTATGTGAATGCATACATACATACATACATGATAGATACATAGATATGTAGCTAGATGACAGATACATAGATAGATGATACCTAAATACATACACAAATATATATACATATATAGATGATAGATACATTGATGGTAGGTAGATACATATGATAAAAATACATACATGATACATACATAGAGGATGCATAGCTACATTGATAGATACATAGATATATGCATACACAGATACATACACACATAGATGATATATAGAAACATAGATAGATGTACATAGATAGATACAGATACATAGATGATACACAAACACATACATATATACATACATAGATGATAGACACATAGATGGTAGATAGATATATAGATGATAAAGATAGATAGATGATACATACATAGATACATAGATATATGATAGATACATAGATAGATGAAACATAAATATATACATATATAGATGATAGACACATACATGGTAGTTAGACATATAGATGATAAAAATACACAAATAGATGATACATACATAAATAGATGATACATACATAGATGCGTACATACAGATACATGCATACATGCATATACAGATATGTATGTGCTTGCATATATACACACATGTATGTTATGTGTGCATGTATGTATATACAAGATCATTTGTAAAGGCCGAGGGTACTAATCAGAGGTAGTTGAACCCTGAAGGAGGATTCCAAGCAATAAGGAAGACGTGCATTCAAGGCAAAGGAAATAGCCTGTTCCAAGTTCTGGAGGAGGGAGATGTTTATGCACTTCAATTGAACAGTTCAAAAAGCACTGAGTAAGCACCTTCTATTTGTCAAACAATAGGGATACAATGACAAAAAACAGCAAAGTCCTGTCCCTCAAGGAGCTTACATTCTCCTGGAGACAGCAAATAGGACAGTTTGAATAGAAGGCAGAGTATATAAAAAGGTTCAGTGTGAAGTTCCCAGAAAGGTAGGTTAGAGACAGAGTGGAAAGGGCTAAATCCCAGATGAAGGAGTTTTTCTTTTTGTCAGAGAGGCAATAGGGAGCCACTGACGTGATTAGAGGGTATAAGAAGATGGTGGCTGTGTGACTGGAACCAGAGAGGTGGAGGAACAAGATGTGTGAAGGTAAAATTGATAAGCCTGGGCAGCTTCCCTTCTCTAAGCCTTGGTTTCTCCATTTACAAACTGGAGAGATTGGTCCAAATGACCTCTAAAGTCCCCTTCCATTCTAAAAGTTTTGATTTTGTGAGCAAATATATCCCTGTCCTCCAAAGGAGATATATCCATGAACATAGTGAATCATTTCTCTACCCCTCATTTATATTATCACACCCAGCCACCTGGATTTGGAGAAAAAATGTATTCTCCAAACACTAAAAGCCCTGGCACGATCCTTTTGAAAAGATCAGCCTGCACTGAGGTAGTTTAGCCAAGAGCAACCATTCAAGGTCACTAAATAAGGCACAGAATTGACTTTGATTTTACAATGCAAAACCAAAAATGCATGTTTTGTCCTTTTAAAAAGAATAATACTGGGGCAGCTGAGGTGATGCAGTGGATAAAATACCAGCCTTGGACTCAGGAGGACCTGAGTTCAAATCTGGCCTCTGACACTTAATAGCTGTATGACCCTGGGCAAGTCACTTAACCTAGACTATCTCCCCCCCAAAAAATAAATAAAAAATAAAAAGAATGCTATTGACCCACTCTTAGGTTCCTTACCAAGGGGACAGTTGGTACAATGGAAAGAGCAATAGGAAACCAGACCAATCCTGGCTCCATCACTTACTAGCTAGGTAACCTTAGAACCACAAATTTGGAGCCCAGAGGAAGTTTAGAAATTACCTAATCCAACCCCTTCATTTAATAGAAATGCAGCCCCAAAGACAAGTGAACTACTTAAGGTCACACAGTCAGGAAGTGGAAGAGCTAGGGTCCAAACTCAGGTCTTCCTGACTCCAGATTAAGCACCTTGCCCATGGATCATGCCAGTCATTTCACACTCCAGATGCTCAGTCTCCTTATCTGTAAAAATGAGGGTAACATTTGTACTGCCTACCTTATAGGATTTCAGGAAGGTATATGAGAAAGTCTATCATGCCATCTTCATGGAGAAGATGGAGAAGTGTGGCCTATGTGCTAATGAAAGGAAGGAAGGAGGGAAGGAAAGAAGGGAGGAGGGAAGGGAGGAAGAGAGAGAAGGGAGGACATAAAAAAGAGACAAAAAGGTGGGGCTGGTGACTGGGGAGAGAAAGGATTAATGAATACAGTTGGATGAATTTGGAACTTATTGAATAAGCAGGCCCAAAGAGTGGTGATTAATGGACATGGAGGAAAATCTCTAGTGAAATACTCTGATATTTTAATCAATAGTTCAGATGAAGGTATACTTATCACATTCAAGTATAACATAAAACTGAGAAGAATAACCAACATTTTGGTTGACAATCACAATAGAGACATTAAACAATGATCTCACTAGGCTGGAAGGAAGAATCTAAAACAATGAAATAAGATTTCATAGAGTTACATATAAAGTCCTATATTTGAATTCAAAAATCAACTATGCAAGTACAGAGCAGAGGAGGTGAATCTGTAAGACAGTTCCTGTGAAAGAGGTCAGGGGGTCTCAGTGGACTTCAAGCTTAATATAAGTAAGCAGTATCCAAGGCATTTCCTGACAAGACCTAACACTGCAATGATAAAAAGAAGCATTGTATTCAGAAAGAAGGCTAGAGGGAGGGGGAAGAGAATAAACATTTATTAAGCACCTATTATGTGCAGGCACTTTTACAAATATTATTTCATTTTAACCTCATAACAACCCTAGAAGGAAACTGCTATTATGATCCTCACTTGACTTTTATTTATACAGCCTCTACTGAGGTCAACAAAGTTAAGTGACTTGCCCAGGGTCACACAGCTATTAAAAGTATCTGAGGCAAAGTTTGAACTCAGGTCTACCTGACTCTGGCCCAGCACTCTATCCACTATGGTGCCACCAGCAGCCTCTAGCCTGTTCAGACTGTCACATCTGGATTATATTCATTGCTGGTGATACATTTTAGGAAGGTCATTAACTCTCTAGATAGAGCGTGTCCAAAGTAGAGGCCAAAGGATAGCAAGGAGAATAGAGACCATGGTAACCAAATACTGACTAAAGGAACTGAGGATGTTTAGCCTAGAGTAGAGAAGGCCTAGGAGGAAAATGATAGATGAAAAACTGTCATGTGGAAGAGGGATGGGCAGCTAGGTAGCAAAGTAGATAAAGCGCTGGGCTTGGAGTTAGGTAGACCTCAGTTCAAATTGGGCCTCTGACACTTACTAGCTGGGTGACCCTGGGCAAGTCACTTCACCCTGTATGCCTCACTTTCCTCATCTGTAAAATGAGCTGGAGAAGGAAATGGCAAACCGCTTCAGTATCTCTGCCAACAAAACCCCATATGGGGTCATGAAGAGTCAGACAGGACCGAAACTACTGAACAACAAGGAGGAGGGATCAGTCTTGTTCTGCTTGGCCACAGAGAGCAGAGCTGGGAGCAAGAGGCAAGGTTAAGGTTGATTTCAGGAAAAAGCTCACTATCTTCAAGTGGAAGGGGCTTCCTTTGAAGGTAGTAAGTTCCTCCTCATTGGAGGTCTTCAAGAAATGACTGGATGACAACCTTCAGGGAATGTTGCAGAAGGGACAGATTCCTGTTTGGGCTCAGGTTTGACGAATTGGTCCCTGAGGCTCCTTCCAGTTCTAAGAAGGCCGTAGTGCTCAAATGAAGAACTAACATGTACCTTCTGTCCTTCTAAAGCATCACATGAAATGAGGGGCCATTTCTTCCCTCGGCTAGCCTCTCCCCTAACCACAGCTGGCTTTCAAGGTTCACAACAAGATGCTTGTCTCTAGAGGATTCAATTCCAGACAATTCTCATCATGGCAAATTCAAAGCAGTCTGTGAATGTGACCAATCTGTCACCCTAGACTGAAGCAGATCTTCTGACTCCCTGTCTGCACCTCTCCAAAAGCACTTAGCTAACACTAGCTTGTAAAAATGTAGGTAGCCGGCTTTCTCCCCTTCTACCAGCTCCATAAAGCACCAAGGTGGTTCAATAACATGCTGGTCTGGTGAGTTAGGAGGACTTGAGTTAGAACCCCTCCTCAGACACTTACTAGCTGTGCAGTTTCTTCATCTGTAAAAAAGGGATAATAATAGCACAGAGTTGCTGTGAGGGCCCAATCAAATTTTACATGTACACATACACACATATACACATACATAGTTCTGATGGTTATACATATATATATATACATATATATATATATACATATATATATATATATATATATATATATATATGTATATATATAGTTACATAGATAGGTATATAGACATAGTTATATAAAACCTTAGACCAGAGAATGTCAGAGCTAGAAGGGGCCTTTAGAACTCAAAATACATAAGCTAGAAAGGGCCTTAGAACTTAGAACATCGGAGCTGGGAGAGCTCTTACTGGAGGGAGCCTTAGAACACAGAATGTCAGAGCTGGGAGGGGTCTTAGAACAGAGAACAGAAGAGTTAAAAGAGACAATGTTAGAGCTGGACAACTTAGAAAACAGTATTAGAGCAAGATGAGATCTTAGAACATAGAATGTCAAACCACAGATTTTCAGAGCTGGGAGTCAGAGCTTGAAGAGGCCATAGAACATAGAACATTAGAGCTAGAAGGGGCCTTAGAACAGAGACTATCAGAGTAAGAAAGGACTTTATGATACAGAATATTAGAACACAGAATGTTAGCACTGGAAGGGACCTTAGAGATAATATAGTCCAACCCCCTCTTTTTTTTTCTTTTTTTTTTTAACAGATGAAGAAATTGAGGCTTGGAAAGGGGAAGTGATTTTTCTAAGAAGGAAGAAAACATGCAAGCATGAAGATGGATGTGAGTCTCTTGTCTCTGCAGAACCAGGAGAAAACTGGCATGGCTGAAGCAGAAGGTACGTATTAGGGAGCAGCAGATGAAGTTGGTAGGGTCATCTGATTATGGGCCTTAAAAGCCAGATAGAGAAGTTTGGATACAAGATGGCTGGCAAAAGTGATCCACTGTAGTTTCTTGAGCAGGCAAGGGAGGCTGAGGAAAGAATCTAGAAGAGAATGTGGTCACCCAATCTTGGCCAAGTAGAGTTAGGAATGACAAGACATCCAAAAGGAGCTGTCCAGCAGGCAGTCCAGGAGGAAGGACCAGAGCAGATCAGAATCCAGCATCACTGTGAAGTTACTAAATTTTTCATTTCTCAGAAAGTGCCATAGACAGCCATTACATCTCTCCTGTCAGTAGGACCTGGCTGTCCACAGGATCACAGGACTTGAACGGGCAGAGTCAGTAAAAATTATCTACCTCACCCCCTTCATCCACCAGGTAAGGAAATTAAGATCCAAAGAGGGGAGGTGACTAGTGGCTAGCCCAATATTATCCAGCTGAGATTATAAGCACAGCTGGGATTGGAATCCTGGTCCTCTGCCTCCTTGAATTGTCTGTACTGATGACTGGGACCATCAGTCATTTCAACTCTATTATTTATCAGCTATTCCAACTTGGGCTGAACAGTTTTCCTGGGTCTTTTTCCTCACGTGCAACATGAGGAGAGCAGGCTAGATGCTCACCTAAGAGCCTTTCCAGTTCTCGATTCTGTGGTCTTCCTCCCCTTCCAGAGGGAATTCTGCTTTTGGCTCATCCCAGGACTTGAATCCATCCCAGACCTAGTGTGAAAATCCATGTCTGGTAAGAGGGCTCATCAGCTAGCTTTGGGAGGGTCTTGGAACCCCAGAACTAAACTAGACCCTGATGCCCCAGAAGTGTGGTCCTGAAATTCCAGCTTCATTATAGATGCCAACCTTGTAAGTATTCTTATGGGTCCTGGGACTATACCTCTTCTTCACCACCACTCCCAGATTAGCTTGGAACCCTGAGTTCAGAATCAAAGAGGTCATCGTGATGTAGTGGAGGACTGGATGGATATGGAATCAGAGGACCTCCATTCCAGTCCTGACTCCCACAGTCTGTGACCTTGGGCAAATCACTTAACCTGCATAGGCCCCAATTTCTTTATAAAATAATGGAGCTTGGCTGGCTGACCTAGAAGGTCCTTTCTAGCTCTAAATGGCTTAATCCTAAAGGCCTTCCTGAAAGCACAGTCATCCATTAGATTAGAAACTCTCTGAATTCAGGACCCAATCTTTTTCTTCTGCATAAACTCTCCTCATAGCCATCACACAGACCCAAAATGGAGATTTTCAGAGAAAGGACAGTCAGAGGAGAACTAAGAGACTGATGGCGGACTGGGTTACCCACCCCCTATCCCTAGTCTGCCTGATTCTGGACTGACGGGCCCTTGAGATGGTGAAGTGGCAGGTCCTGGTGAAATGTCAACTCTTCTGCATGCCTCATCAATACTCCAGCTGTGGCTCTTCCTCCCCACCAATGCGGCCCCACGACCTTGTCCTGAACCTAAGAGATGGTAGTTTCCCACAGTGCTCCCCCCCCCCCCCCCCGCAACCACCTTGCTTTCTACTGTGCTGGCACAAAACAAAGTGAGGCCGTGTATTCCCTCCCACCCTCCACTACTACCAGGGAAATCACTCCCACATAGATGCTCAGCTATCATGAGTGGGGGAGGGGAGGCTCTGCTGGAGGAAGGGGGAATCCCCCTGTGAGTGAGGTCAAGGATGCTGCAGAGAACATCGAGATTAAGAAACAGGGGGAGACCCCTCGAAAGGTCAAACAGAGATCCCAAGAAGGGCAGGGAAGGTGCCCCGAGGTTTTAAAATTAAATCTAACCCTCCCCTTGCGGGGTTTGGGGAAAAGGGGCGGGGGGGGTCCAGTGTCCTGCGTGAAACAGAGCCCGGCGCACTGGCTGGGGTGGGAGGGAACCAGGGAGAGAGAGAAGGGGGAGGGAGCGCCAGCGCCAGCGGTCCCGCCCGCTGATGCAGGCAGCCTGGGGAGGTGGAGCAGCCGAGCCAGGAGGAGTCCCAGCCACCGCCGCCACCGCCGCAGCGTAGCTCAGTGATTACCCCACTGGCCGTCAGCTCCACAGACTCCTCGCCTCGTCTCGCCTCCCCGCCGCCGCAGTGTTGGTGGCTGACGAGAAGAGCGCAGGGTTCCCCCCCTCCCCCGACCTAGTCTCGGGACGAAAGCAGCTGTCGGTGCGCCGCCCCCCTCTCCCGTCGCCTTTCCCAGGCGGGAGGGTGGCCAGAGCTCACTCGGTTCTCTCCTCCTCT
Organism: Phascolarctos cinereus; assembly: GCF_003287225.1. Classification (NCBI taxonomy): domain Eukaryota; kingdom Metazoa; phylum Chordata; class Mammalia; order Diprotodontia; family Phascolarctidae; genus Phascolarctos; species Phascolarctos cinereus. The sequence goes on along the minus strand of NW_027556098.1, from coordinate 380,103,656 downwards.
CGGCCCCAGCAGAAGCCGCCGCTCTGCCAGGCACCACCGGGCATCTACGCGGCCAGCCTGGCAGCTCCGGAACCAGCTTCAACGGATATACGGGCATCCGCAGACTGGGCCTTGCCAGGCATCTCCGTTTCTGCCCCCGGCCCCTCGGGGCACCTCGGGGCCAGCTCTGCAGGGCAGGGCAGCCCCGAGCCGCTCCTCGCCAGCAGCCGCTGCCGCCACAATGCTGCCCTGGAGACGGAGCAAGTTCGTGTTGGTGGAGGATGAGACCAAGCGCAAGGGAAAAAGCCTGAGCCCCCGGCTTGCCTACACGTCGCTGATCTCCACCTTCCTGCGCTCTTGCCCGGACCTGCTGCCTGACTGGCCTCTGGAGCGCCTGGGTCGGGTCTTCCGCAGCAGGCGACAAAAAGTGGAGCTCAACAAGGAGGACCCCACTTATACTGTGTGGTACCTGGGCAATGCCGTCACCCTGCACGCTAAGGGCGACGGCTGCACAGATGACGCCGTGGGCAAGATCTGGGCGCGTAGCGGGCCGGCGGGGGGCACCAAGATGAAGCTGACGCTGGGACCCCACGGCATCCGCATGCAGCCCTGCGAGCGCACCGGGGGCTCGGGGACCCGACGGCCGGCCCACGCCTACCTGCTGCCGCGCATCACCTACTGCGCTGCTGACCGCCGCCACCCGCGCGTTTTCGCCTGGGTGTATCGCCACCAGGCGCGCCACAAGGCCGTGGTTCTGCGCTGCCACGCAGTGCTACTGGCGCGGGCGCACAAGGCGCGGGCCCTGGCGCGCCTGCTGCGCCAGACAGCGCTGGCAGCCTTCACCGACTTCAAACGGCTGCAGAGGCAGAGCGACGCGCGCCACGTGCGCCAGCAGCATCTCCGGGCGGCCGCGGGTGCCGCCGCTGCCTCGGTACCCCGAGCGCCCCTGCGCCGTCTTCTCAACGCCAAGTGCGCCTACAGGCCGCCGCCCGCGGAGCGCGGCCGCGGGGCGCCTCGCCTCAGTAGCATCCAGGAGGAGGATGAGGAGCAGGAGCAAGAGCAGGAGGAGCAGGAGGAGGGGGCCACTGGGAAGGAGCAGGAAAAGGCTGAGCGGGAGCTAAGCATAGAACGCCGTGAGGCCCAGGGCCCGGAGCGCGAGCGCCCCGAGGTGCTGAGCTTGGCCCGGGAGCTGAGGACGTGCAGCCTGAGGGGCTCCGCAGCCACCACTCCCCAGGCCCCACCCCCGACCCCTCCCCACAAGGGCTGCCTGCCGGCCCTAAAACGCCCGGCCTTGGATTCTGCTGCTCGGCAGCCCCTTCCCAGCCCCTTGCCCCGCCACCAGGCCCTGTGTGTTGTAGGAGGGTGGTAGTTGGTGCCCGGTGGCTAGCACAGAGGTCCCTCTCCGATGGCCCTTGCACTCCAACACTTCCCCAACTCAGGATCTCCTTCCTTCCCTTTCTCTGGCCCTCCGCAAACAAACCTCTCCCCTTGCCAACAGACCCCAGGCCCTTCCCTTCCCCACACCTAGCCACTTGAGAAAGGATGGAGAGTTTCCAGAGGTCTAGGATAACGTATCCCTGGACCCAGGCAATGGAGATGTGGCTGCAACAGGGAGGGTTAGAACTCTGTTCTAGAAACCCCCCTTCTCCTTCTCCTAGGGGACCTGGGGGTGCTTAACATGAGGATAGTACTGTGAACTAGAGGAATTGTAAGGGGACAATGAGCCACCTACTTCTGTGCTCAGGACTTACCTCCAGGATGACTCAGCACCCCCAAAGACTGGGAAGGGTGAATGGCCCTTAAGACCCTCCCCACCCCATCAGCTCTACAAAGGTTGGGGACTACTCTTCCCTCTTTACTTTTGGCCCTTCTTAGCCCTGCCACTGGAGGAGAGACTGGACAGAAAACCAGGCCTATTGTAGTGGCACCTCCTTCTGGACCCAGCAGCCTCTTGCCATCCCTACAGGACTGCTGATTCCCCCCCCCCCAGGGCCCTCTTCTCTGCAGATTCAGGTGTAGATGGATCTATTTAGGAGCCCCTCCCCAGTATCCCTGGACCAGGATGGGGCACTGCAGTAGGTAAGGTGACCACAGGGCAGGTGCTCCAGGCACTGATGTTATTGGGGGCAGAATCCCTAGATCAAAGACTGTCCTAAAAGGAAGGTCATGGAGCAGCTTTTTCTCCACTGAGGACAAAATGAATGGGTATGTTAACCCAACAAGGGGATGGGCAGTTGTTAACTGCTCACAGGCCTCTCTACTTGCTGAGGTCACAGAAAGCCCAAAGATCAAGATGTCACCGACTGATCACTGATAAATAAAGTGGATTTGCCTTTTCAGCTCTGCCAAGCTCCCCAATGGTCTTTGTCAGAAGCGCCAGTTTGTATTGAGCAGAATCGAATTTAGAGCCAGAAAAGATCTTAGAGCTTGTTTAGTCAGTACAGCATCACGAATAGAGTGATGGAGCTGGAATCAGAAGACCCAGGTTCGAATCCCATCTCTGACACTGGCTGGCTGTGTGATCATGGGCAATTCACCTCTCTCGGGTTCAGTTTCCTTATCTGTGACATGGGATTAATAACACCTGCAGTATCCCCAGTGCCTGGCATATATTTGGCTTATTGATCATTATTCTCTATTCACAGGGGTTGTGAGTCTCAAATGGGCTAATGCACACCAGTCAGTGAGTCAGTAACATTAAGAGCTGACTTTGTGCCAGGCACTGTGCTGAGAGCTAGGGTCCCCACTTCACAAATCTTAAAGGGCTCTGTAAATGTAACTTACTAGGATCATAGATTTAAAGGCTGAAGAGTCACCTAGTCCAAGTCCCTCATTTTACAGATGAGGAAACTGATGCCCAGAGGGGAACAACCTTATCCAAGGTCATACAGGTATTAAGTAGAAGCATTGGGATTTGAACAATAGTTCTCTGATTCCAAACCTTTCAGCTACTGGGTACTCTGTCAACCTGCTTCTTTGGCCAGAGGTGATGGGGTTCATTCAAACACCTGGAAGGCAAAGGAAGGTGCCAGGACATGACCCCTTTCAGCAACTGGACCTAGGTCCTCTGGGGAAGGAGCTGTCATTATGCATTGAATTATACTGAATAGCTGGCAGGGGCTGGGCATGGGTCAATCAGATATGTCCTTCTGGGAAAGTGAATGTTCATGGCCCTGCAGGGTATTGCAAGCAGGAGATATGATTGTGTCTTTGTCTGTCTTCAAGAATAAGCCATCTGCAAGAATATTCATACAGCTGGAGTTCAGGGGTGGGGGTGGGGACACCTGCTAAGCTAGTCTGTCTGAAGACAGGCATGTCTCTTGAGTGTCTGTCCACAGAGTTTCCAAAGGGATGCAGGAGTGGGAGGAAAACAGGTTGGCAAATGAGCTGAGGACATCCGAGTTCTCATTCAAAAGAAGCTATGGAAATGTGGCCAAGCCTTTCTTTCCCAACACTCTGCAGTCTTGAGATGCAATATTTCCTCAATCCTATTTTCTAGCTGGGATCTGAGCCCGGAGTACCTAGTACCCAGAGGAACACCATCTGTGGTCTCCAGTGAGCAGACTTCTTCCAGTGGCTCACCCAAGCATCTGCAGTTCCCCAGAGAAGAGATAAATGGGTGGTGCTGGAAGCCAAGAGTCATACTGCTGTGTCACACTGGCCCTGCAATGGGCCAGAGCAGGCCAGAGGCATTGGGAGCGGAGTATGCCAGGCAGGCACCGTCTGCTTGCTGGGTTGGGCAGCAGGACATGTGGAGAAAATGGTCTCATTGCTTTGCCCCCTTGAGCATTATTAGGGATAGTCTGGTGTTAGCCCCATTTTGCAGTTGGAGAAGGTAAGATATCATGATCTGCACCTGGCATCAGACATGAGATGAGAAGCTAGGTTTCTGTATTGTTTTATGTATGCCATGTGTCCAGACAGCTTCCTTCTCAGCTTAGGTGCCTCAATACTCCTTTCTTCTAGTCTAAAACACAGAAATGTCAGCTGGGAGAGACCTCAGTTTCCTCCTCCTTAGATCCTCCTAGATCTCTAAGATTCCTTCTGACTCCAGATGCTGTGAATACAGATTGTCAGAGCTGGAAGTGGCCTTAGGGCTGGGAGGGCTCTTAGAACACAGAATGGCAGGGCTGGGAGGGGCCTTAGAGCACCCAAAGCTGAGAGAGGTCAAAGAACACAAAATGTCAGAGCTGGAAGGGACCTTAGAACACAAAATGTCAGGGCTGAGAGGGTCCTTAGAACACAGAATGTCAGAGCTGGGAGGGCCCTTAGAACAGAGGATGTCAGAGCTGGGAGGGCCCTTAGAACACAGAATGTCAGAGCTGGGAGGGCCCTTAGAACCCAGGATGTCAGAGCTGGGAGGGCCCTTAGAACCCAGAATGTCAGAGCTGGGAGGGCCCTTAGAACACAGAATGCCAGAGCTGGGAGGGCCCTTAGAACACAGAGTGTCAGAGCTGGGAGGGCCCTTAGAACACTGATGGCAGAGCTCAAGGGGCCTCAATTTCCTCTTCTGAAGAATGAGAGGTTTTTCTTTTGTTGTTTTGTTTTCTTTTTTTAATGAGAGAGTTAGACTAGATCTCTAAGATCACTTTTCCAGCTCTTGGTCCTATGAGTGTTAGCCCAGAACATGGTCTTCGAGCTGTAAGAACCTTAAAGATCATCTTTTCCAGTCCTCTAATGTTATAGATGAGAATGAACACGAGGTCCAGACAAGCAGATGGCGCCAAAGGCCACACAGAGACTTAGCAGCTGATTGAGAACTAGAGCACAGGTGTTCTAACTCCCAGCGCTTTGCCTTCCCCCTTCCTTGTGACAGCAGATCAGCAGAGGGCCCCTAGATGTGGGACTGTGAAGAGCAACTTCTCCATGTGCCTCAACTAACTTATATGAAAAATGGGGGCAGCTAGGTGGCGCAGTGGATACAGCACTGGCCCTGAAGTCAGGAGGACCTGAGTTCAAATCCGGCCTCAGACACATAATATTTACTAGCTGTGTGACCCTGGGCAGGTCACTTAACCCCATTGCCTAGCTAAGAAAAAAAAAAGAAAAATGGAGACAATATGCTTTCACGTCAGCCCCACAAGGTTGTTATGAAGACGGTGCTTTGCAAACTTTAAAGTGCTATAGAAATGTGAGTACTTATTGTTTGTTCTCCTTGGCTTCCCCTGTGTCCTTACCAAGTATGGATCCACTTCATATTGAATTCCTGGGACCAGGTCCCATTGAGTAGCAGACCCAAATTCACTCCTCCAAAGTAAGAGAAGCCCCACAGCAGACCAGGGTCCCTTTTCTAGATCATACATGGCAAACAAGGGATGAAAATGAGCATTTATTAAGAGCCTACTAGTGCTAGGCACTGTGCTAAGCTCTTCACAAATATTTCATTTGATCCTCATGACCCTGAGAGGCAGGTGCTATTATTATCCCCATTTTATATCTGAGAAAACTGAGGTAAACAGAGGTTTAAATGACTTGCCTAGGGTTACAAGGCTAGTAAGTATCTGAGGTGGGGTTTGAACTTGGGTCTTCCTGGCTCCAGGATCAGCACTCTATCCACTGTGCCACCTAGCTGCTTCATAGGATCCTAGGATTTTGAGGTCAAATGACTATCATTTTACAGATTTTTTTTAAAAAAATGAAGCTCAGAGAGCTAAGTAGTTTTCTCTGCATCCTCACAGACAGTAACTAGCAGAGCCAGGATGCAAACCCAGGTCCTCTGATTCCAACTATAGCCACAATGCTCCCTTCACTATGCCGTACTATCTCTGGTGCTGAGCCACTACGTTCAGCCCAAAGGCTCAGATCGTTGCTGCTTTCACCTCTTCTATCTTAGCTGTGTTGAGCAAGTTCCAGTCACCAGGGCCCTGAGAGTAATGAAAGATTTTCCAAGAATACATTGATCAACAGGGGTCATTGAGGGGAGTCTGTCCTCAGCTGATTAAGAAACCTAAGAGACAAGGTCTTGTCCAAGAATTAAATCTATCCCAATTCCAGATGCATATCTAGAGGGGCTTAGATGAGTAGATGTGTGCTCAACATCTGCCCATAGCTGTTGAAACAGATAGACCAAGAAAAGGAATTTACCAGTGACTCTGAAAAGCTCTTCTGGGAATCAACCAACAAACATTTATTAAGCACCTACTGTGTACATGTCACTGGGCTAGGTGACAAGTATACCAAAAACCCCTGACCTTAAGGAGCTAACACAGCAATAGAGGTTAGAGGTTCAAAGCTAGAGTGATTCTCCTGGGCAGGGATGCCCTCGGTGGAATCACAAAATCTTGGGGTCCAAAAGTCCTCAAGGCCATCTAATGCAATTCACATCTGCACCCAAATCCCTTCTATAACATTCTGAACAAACTGTCATCTAATCTTTTCTAGAAACCTTTAGTAATAGGAAACTTGGGACTTTGATCATTAGAAAGATTTTCCTTGTATTGAAGGAAAATCAGCAACTTCCACTCTTGGCTCCTAATTCTTCCTAAGGTCTATAGATTTAGAGCCAGAAGAAAGCTTAGAGGCCAACATTGGCAATTTAAAGATGAGGAAACTGAGGCTGAGAAAGATTTAAGTAATACCACTCACCCAGCTAGTGTCTGAGTCAGGATTTGAGCTCAGATCTTCTTGACTCCAAGCCTACTACTCTATCCACTGTGCTATCTAGTTTTCTCTCTTTCCTTTGAGGCCCGTGTAAAGGTTCAATCCCTCTTCTATGTAATAGTCAGTTTTGTATCCAAGACTACACATGGGTATCGTTCCCTGTCCCTTATTGAAACACAGAGCCACATCACCGCTTTCCTTCCAAGGGAATGAAGGAGAGAGTTGGGAGCCCCACACAGGCTTGAGGAAGAGGGATAACAATGATTCCAAAATACCTTTCCATAAGTTTGCTAAACACTTTTCTCAACCTTATAAGGTAGATAATGCAAATATCACTACCCCCTTTTAACAGATGAGGAAATAGACTCAGACCCTAGCCTAAGGTCACACAGCTACCACACAGTGGTAGAACGTTATCCTGACCCGTATCTTCTGACTCCAAATGCAATGCTTCACCCAAGGGATCTACCTAGAACGGTGGCCCCGCTTTCTAAAGATCCTCAAAATCCAGGTCTTTCCAACATCTCTTCACCCCTGGATAGAGGAAGTAAACAAATTTAGGAGCTACGTGAAAGGAATTAGGCTTTTGTCTTCCCGAAGATAAGTCTAGGAGCAGAAGGTAAGGATCAATGATTTAATAACTCCTTGGTCCAGAAGAAAATTATTTAAATGAGAGAGATCAAGAGTCCTCCATCTTCAAGAAAAAATAAGTAGAGATTGTAAGAACCAGGATTTCGAACAGACATCACAGAATCTGAGTCGGAAGGGACCTCAGCAGCTATCGAATCCAGTACATACCTGACAAGAATCCCCTCTACGAATCCCTTCACAAGTGGTCAGCCTTGCCCTGAAGACTTTTAATGATGGGAACTCACTTCTTTCTAAGGTTACCGATTCTACACTGAGACAGCTCTGTTCTGAGAATTGTCCTCATGTTACCACTAAAGCTGTTTCTTTGTAATGTTCTATTCTCTGAAGTCAAATGAAACAAATTTCGTATCTTTTTCACATAACAGCCCTTTGGATGGATGGATGGATGGATGGATGGATGGATGGATGGATGGATGGATAGATGGATGGATGGATGGAAAAATATTTATTAAGCACTTACTGTTTGTCAAGCACTATACTAAATGTTGAGGATATAAATATAAAAGCAAAGACAGATTGCCCTCAAGGAGCTTACATTCTAACCAGAGGAGACACCTAGAGGGGTATTAGCCAAAGAGAAGCACTGTGGTCAGGAAATTTACAGCAATGGTGGGGAAGGCCATAGGGAAGTGGGTTGATACGAAATTATAAGATAGCCTTCCTAAGATGCCTTTTCTTCAGGCTAAATAACACCAATTCCTTCAACCCATCATGGTACAGCCTGAGCTATTGCAACAACCTCCTTACTGGTCTCCCTGCATTAAATCTCTCTCTTCCTTAATCTATTCTCCACCCTGCTGCCAAACTCATAGTCCTAAAACAAAGATCTGACCATGTTACTCCCTCTGTTCACCAAACTCCAATGGGTCCCTATAACTTCTAGGATCAAATATAATCTCCTTTGTTTGGCATATAGAGCTCTTCACAATCTGGCTCCAACCAACCTGGCTTTCACCTACTTTTCTTGCCTCATCATATGTTTTATTCCCTCTCATGTCTCCTTAGGTCTAGCCAAACTGGCTTTCTTGCTGTCCCTTCCAACATTTCATCTTTCTCATACATCTGTCCTGGCAGTCTCCCTGGAATGTACTCTCTCCTCTCTTCTTTCTCTTTGACTTTCCAGCTTCCTTCAAAATCCAGCTCAGTCATTGTCTTCTACATGAGGTCTTTCCAGACCACCCCAGCTGCCAGTGCCCCCCCCCACACACACACGAAATTCCCTTGTGTTGGTTTTGTATCTATTGTTAGGCATGCAGGTTCTGTCTCTCTCTCTCTCTCTGTCTCTGTCTGCCTGTCTCTCTTTCTCTCTGTCTCTCTTGTCTTTGTCTCTCTCTATCTCTCTGTCTCCTCCCTCTCTGTCTTTCTCTCTGTCTCTGTATGTCTGTCTCTCTCTGTCTCTGTGTGTGTGTGAGTGTGTGTGTGTGTGTGTGTGTGTGTGTGTGTCTCCTTCACATAAGCTTCTTAAGGTCAGGGGTTCTCATTTACACATGTGCCTCCCCAGAGCCTGGTCCATATAGGCACTCAGTAAATGCTAATCAGTTGATTAATTGATCAATGACCTCCAGTCTTCTCACCCTTCTTCTTGCCCTTCTCTGAATGCCTTCCAATTTTTCAGTGTTCTTTCTAAAAGGCAAGACCAGGATTGCACACAAGATGCAGTTGCATTCTGCCCAGGGCAAGGGACCCCAGCGCTCCATCATTCCCTTGGTTCTGGACACTACCTCCCTCAATGTGGCACTCCCAGAGTGAATTTCTAGAAGGGGAAGCTGAGACATCCCATACAGCTTCCAGAGGAAGGCTAAGGATGTACTCGCTAGTTTAGATCCCACCCCTGCCCCTAACCCCAACCAGGGATAGTTGCGAAGCAGACCCAACCTGCAGGAGGTGGGGGGAGGGAGAAGCGGGAATGAACTCGATGATGTCAGGAGCTACCTTGCAGCCACAGATATTCTGATGTTTGAAAGCAAGAACATTAAAGCAGCTTCTCCGAGGCTCCAGTGGAGCAGCAGGCCCGTTTGACAGCTTCTCCAGAGATAATCAGCTCTCGTTCTGCTCTTCTCCCAGGCCTCATAACAGTTCAGCTACATCCTCTAGCCTCAGATGTGGTTCCTTCCAGCAGCCCTTTGAAGTGTGATTGGGGGTGGGAGCAGCAGCTTTCTAATCAGAACAAGGCAAATGCTTCCCTTCTCCTCCCTCCCCCTTCTCTAGCCCCAAGGGATAAGACTACCAAGAATCCTTAATTACAATATTTTCTTTTCCAGACAGACAGCAATATTGGAGGAAAACTGGGATCATGGGTTGGGGGAGGAGCTACCTTCTTCTTATAGGTGGAAATTAGATTGCACGTACATCCAGGGTAGCCTTGAGCAGAAACTACATACTAGGGGGAGGCAGGAACCAGGATGACTGGTCATCCCATAAGCCTCAGTTCTTTTGGCACCAGCTTGAGGACCCCACCTCGCCAAAGCTCAGAGCCTTGGACCCATTGATCTTATTGCTCTCCCCACCCTAAGGGACCCACCCACTCTCAGTACAGGTATATCAGGAACGTGGGCATCCTGGAAGCCTGACCCAAAGGTGACACCTAGTGTCTGGCATGGGTCTTTACACTCACCTTTGGCTATGCCCCCGAGGAATAAGCTCCTTCCTGCCACCCCTCCACCCTCCAAAGTTTTGCAAAAGGCTCCCACCCTAGGCTTGTATCCTCTGATATCTTTAGGATGGGATAGCGGGATTTTTCCCTCTTTCTTGTAAGAGTTGGAGGCTATCCTGTGAATGGCCACATCTAAACTAAGCTGGTGATGTCATCCTACCAGGCACAGTAGTGAAGAGTTCCAGATATCTTCCTGTGAACCAGTGCTCTGCCTGTGGGGAGGAGGGGAAAGGCCAGAGATCAGATCAGGCACAGAAGGACGCAGGGGATTTCCATAGAAAGCCACTGTGTGGCTAAGGAGTTGATTCATTGACTGTCTCTAGCACAGAAATTCTGAAACACCTTTTCTGCATCATGGATTCTTTTGGAGATCTGGTGAAGCCAAGGGTTCCCTTCTCAGAAGAATATTTTTTAAATTCATAATGGAAAGAAATGCTAACTTTTCAGTTAGAGGTTAGTATAAATAAAGATGCAATTTTTTTTCCCCATCCAAGTTCAAGGACCTCCTGAAGTCTATCAGTGAGGGGAGGATAGACCCCAAGTTAAGAACACTTGCTTTAGCCTAGCACAGGGGTGGGAATCTGAGGTCTTGAGGCCACAGGTGGCCATCTAGGTCCTCTAGTGAGGCCTTTTGACTGAGTCCAAGTTTTACAAAACAAATCCTTTTATTAAGGGGATTTGTTCTGTGAAGTATCTCTGGGAAACCTAAGCACTAAGGAAGGAGATGTCTTAGCAAGCCACCTTCCTCTTCCACTCTGGTGCACTCTCTTCCCTAAATCTGTTCTCTTCCCTTCACTCACCTTAACCTCCACTCTCTAGTCATGACCCCAGAACTCCCAACTCCCTGAACTATGTTTTTCAGGATCGATGGTCTAAAGAGTTTTGACTATCAACAGGGAACTAGACTGGAATTGCAAATCTGTGATTTCTCACCTTTCAGAATTGCCAAGGGTTCTGAGATGTTAAGTGACTCATCCACGGTCACATAGACAGTATGTATCAGATTTGGGACTTCCACCCAGGCTTCCCTCACTCCAACATCAGCACTCTAGCCACTGTTATACACTGTCTCTCAAATTCTTTATGGTAATTAAAGATAGGTGTGTGTGTGTGTGTATAAATATATACTATAGATATAGTAGCTTGTGTTAGAAGTTATGGAATACTAGACTAATTGTTGACTAATTGAAGTTGAGAATCACCCAAAGGACAATGGAGAGATGTATGATAGAGCTGAGAAAGCTGCAAAACATCACTAATGAAGAACTGCACAAGAAAAATGACATTAAATGTCATCCAAGAGATGAACTAACAGAAAAGAAGGTCAGCCAACCATGTCCCTAGACCAAGGACTCTTAACCTTTGTTGTGACATGGACTCCTTTGGCAGACTGGTGAAGCCTGTGGTCCCCTTCTCAGAAGGATGTTTTTAGAGATAGCTAGGTGGTGCAGTGGATACAGCACTGGCCCAGGAGACAGGACCTAAGTCCAAATCCGGACTCAGACACATGATACTCACTAGCTGTGTGACCCTGGGCAAGTTACTTAACCCCAATTGCCTCAAAAAAAAAAAAAGAGAAAGAAGAAGAATGTTTTTAAATGCATAAAATAAAACACTTAGAGCTGCAAAGGAAATCAAAGGTTAGAAAATGAAGATGTAATTTTTGCCATCTAAATTCACGGAGCCCCCAAATTTGGGACCTCTAGTTTAGAGTAAAAGATAAGTAATAGATATCCCATATACTCCATACTCCAACATTGTCAAGAATGCTGGGAATATGTCCTCAGTGTGTAGAAGATTTGGGGAGAGGGACACAGCAAAGAATTGCACTGGATGAAACCATATGGCCTCTGTAATATTATTCTTTAAATTAATCAATTTATTTTTAGTTTTCAACATTCACTTCCATAAGCTTTTGAGTTTTAAATTTTCTCCACCTCTTCCCCACCAAGACAGCATGCAATCTGATATAAGCTCTACATATACATTCCTATTAAACATGTTTTCACGTTAGTCATGTTGCAAAGAAGAATTAGAACTAATGGGAAGAACCACCAGAAAAAAGAAACAAAACAGAAGAAAAAAAGAGCAAATAGTATGCTTTGATCTACATTCAAACGCCTTAGTTCTTTCTCTGGATGGCCTCTGTATTATTAAAGGGAATATGCACATTGATGAGATCACAGATCCAGAGAGAGAGACAGGAATGTATTATATTATACTTGAAATAATTCTATATGCAATTTTTCATAGTGGTCAGATAGTCAAGTCTTAATAATAGTCATATTTACACAGACCTTTCTATGTGCCAGGCCCTGTACTAAATGATTTATAATTATCATCTCCTTTAATCCTCAAAACAACTCTGGGAGATAGGTACTATTAATATCCCCCTTTTATAGATGAGGAAACTGAGGCAGGCAAATATTAAGTGACTTGCCCAGAGTCCCATAACTAGTAAGTGTCTGAGGTCAGATTTGAACTCAGGTTTCCAGACTCCAGTTCTGATAATCTATCTCCAGCACCACCTAGAGGTATTGAAATCAAGAAAACAGAAGTTCAAGTCCCAGACCTGACACATACGGACTCTGGACCGGCCATTTACCCTTCAGGTGTCCTACAAAACTCTTTAAAACTAAAAAGTTGCTGATCTTCAGTGATAGAGGGAGTTTTTTCACTCTGGTCCCTAAATTAATGAAATCACAGGTTCTGACCTGTATATAAATGTGTGCATACATACGTCCGCATATATGTGTATATGTATATATGTAGACACATTGTCTACCATATATCTATACAATATATGTGAGCATATACATATGTGTGCACATATATGTATATATTAGGCACACACATACTGAGTCTCTATGGCTAAAGAATTCCAAAGTGTCCAAACTGATGGTGACAGGTTTTTTTCTACGTAGTCAGGCTAATGCTCCAAAAGCAGGGGATCAATCATGCAGAAGGACTGAGAGAAAACTGAGCAGCTAAGTAGCACAGTGGGTAAAGCACTGGATGTGAGCTCAGATCCTGCCTCAAGCACTTCCAAGATATGTCATCAGGTAAACTCTTTTTTTGCCTCAGTCGCCCCATCTGCAAAATGGGTATAATAATGTCACCTACCTTCCAGGGTTGTGGTGAGGATGAAATAAGATAATATTTGTACAGCATTCTGTGAACCTTAGAGTGTTATGTAAGTGGTAGCTATTATTATTATTATTATAACTAATGGATCACCAGTATTCTTATACTATCAAGGGATTCAAAGAAAATCTCCACCATCCTCTGCCCTGCTCCGCCGGTTGGCTGGACCCCCATGGGAGATAGGAAATGTAGGCACGAGTCTTCCTAGAGGAGAAGGCACATCATCTGTTTAGTTGAATCTACTCAGGAGATACAGTGTTCACAAATAAGACTATTACAGCATGATTGGAGGACAGAAAGAATACGGGGAGGAACGAAAAAGACTTCTCATAAATGGTGAACTCTGAACTCAGTCTTAAATAAAGATAAAGGAAGGGAATAAACATTTACATAATGTCAACCATGTGCCAGGCGCTATGCTCAGTGCTTTTTTTTAGGCAGTTGGGGTTAAGTGATTTGCCCAGGGTCACACAGCTAATAAGTGTCAAGTGTTTGGTCTGAGGCCAGATCTGAGCTCAGGTTCTCCTGACTTCAGAGTTGGTGCTCTATCCACTTCGCCACCTAGCTGCCCCTATGCTCAGTGCTTTTTTGCAAATATTATCTCATTTCAATCCTCACAACACCCCTACAAGGTAGGTGTTATTATTATCCCTATTTTACAGTTGAGGAAACTGATGCAGCAGAGGGTAAGTGCCTTGCCCAAGGTCAGAGAGCTTGTAAGTGTTTGAGGCCGAATTTGAACTCAGGTCTTCCTGACTCCAGACCCAGGGCTCTATCCACTATGTCACCAGCTAAGAATACTAGAAGGCAAAAATCAAACAGGAGTGACTTCCAAGCATAGGAGACAGTTTATGCCAGGGGTGGGGAGCCTGTGGCTCCGAGGCCACCCGTGGCCATGGATGGCCACACAAGTCACAAGTTCTCCACCGTTTGTTTATGCAAACAAATGCTTGAAGGTGGAAGACGTATTGCTGACTTGGGAGAGTAAGTAAGAGTCCAGTTTGGCTGAAATGCAGAGGTTATGAAGGGAGTCGTGAAATAAGGCTGGAAAGATAGGTAGAAGCCAGATGGCAGAAGGCCTTGAGTGACAGATTTGTGTTTTATCCTCAGGCACCAGGGAGCTCACTTGAAAAATTTCATAATCATTAACTAAAGATACATTTAAATCGACAAACCTTGCAAAAAAAATAATTTATGTGCAATAAAGGATGTGGGGTTTCGGCAAGATACTCTAACCAAAGATCCTGCAGGAGCGATAAGCCTCCCTGAGACTACCCTGGTGTTCTTGATGAGGATATTCATGGTACCCTAGGGGTTAAGAAGAATTAGGGTTGCTTTTCCAGTACTTTGTGAGGCCCCTCCTGGGGAGAGGAGGGCAGCTCATTCTGTAACTTGAGAGCATCCTAAAGTCCCTTATCTTGAAATACCATAAAACTTCTCCCTAACTTGTACCGAAAGAATTGCTTTTGTCTCCCTTACCCTGTGCTCCCCCTGTCTTTGATCTGACCTGCGTCCTCCCCCACTGCCCTGTCCTTAATCTTTAACCAACCATAAAATCCTAAAAACCTTCTTGTCCTTAATCTTTAACCAACACAAGACCCTAAAAATCTATAGACTGTATAGCTTTCTGTCTATATAAGCCTAGTCCCCCCTTCCAAATATCAGTACCTTTACTCAGCCATGTTGTTACAGTAAAAGTCTGTGTGCTTTCATGTTAAATAAAGCTCCTGATGGCTGAAAGAGAAGTGTAAGTGAATTCTTTCACAACCAAACTGCTCTCCCAACTCTGACCTCAAAATTCCCACATCAGACCAGAATGAGAGATGAGACCCCATCATCTCTCATCTGCCTAAACAAGAAGGCCACGTCTGACTGGAAAATCAGACCTCCAGACCCTTCTTCTTGCTGCCCTGTTCAGATCATTTTACCTGCTGGCTCGTGCGCCCTCCAGCGGCCCATATCCACATGTGTCCTTGACCCCTCTTCCCTGATCATCTTCTTACCCCTGGATGTCTCAAATTGAGCCATAATCCGTCCCTCATGTGAATTAAACCATCACGAGTAAAAATATATTTCTTTTAGCATTTATTGGCCAGTCTGATTCTTCCAGGAAGCCTCCAAGGACCAAAAAAGAATTGTAATTGAATAAGAGTCTATGATTCTAAAAGTATCAGGGATGTCAAACTCAGGTTTTCACCCAAGACTACAACCTCAGAGTCACTCCTTAAGGTTACTTTTTATGTGCAACCCCAGTTCCAAAGTCCATTTTTATGAGACTCTCATTAATGGAACTCAATGCCCCACCCTCACACAACCACTTATAAAGTATATGATGGTGTAAATTCCTTTGATGAATGGGTAGGACCAGATAGCCTCAGAGATCCTTTTAATTCCCCATTTCTGTTATTCTCTGACTATGGTTTTCCTGCACCAAGTCCCTCTCCTCTCTAATCTGTCCTGCACTCAGAAGCTGAACTGATATTCCTAAAGTGTCTGGGGTACGTGGCAGTTCTATTCAGTCCAGGATATTCAGAGCCAAAGGCTAGGCTTGAGGTAGCCCCCTCTCTGTTGAGCATCCTTTTAAGGTCTCACCAGAGGAAGAAGATCCCATCTCTGCCCTAGTAACCCAATCGTCTCTAAGATTGAAGACAAACTCCCCTGGCATTTGAAGCCTTCCACATTTTGTCTCCAACCTGCCTCCCCAGACCGCTAACATATTACTCACCCTCTGATAACCCTACTTTCCAGCCAAATGTGCATATCATCTCCTGTTGTACAGCATCTCCCACGCCTGGAATGCTCTTCCTCCTCACCTCCACTAGGCTGCTTCCTCATCTACAAAATTAAGTAAATCGGACTAAATGCCCTCTAAGATCCCTTCCACCTCTAAATCTACAACACTGTATACTGTCCTGTTTGGAATGGGTTTTTCCCCTTTTCCTGTCCAACTTATCAGTCTGGTATAACTGATAATTATGATATTTTATTCTTAAATCAAAACAACTCCATTTAAAGATTGAAAGGGTGCCATTAAATGGTGCAGCTATAGATATGCACACCACTGGCTATTTCTGTGTTTTAGATGACCTTGAAGGTCACTTCCAGATTGAAATCCATGATTTAATATGACCCAGGGGAAGAGAAGACTTTTTGCTTGGATTAGCCTTCAGGTGCCTTATCCTTATATTAGATTTTCTTTTTTAAAAATTAAACTTTATAAGTAACTTTTGTTGTTACATCACCTAAAATTTCCCCTGCATAACTCCCTCTTTCTTCTTCCAGGAAGCCATCCTATAAAACAAGAATTCTTAAAATAAAAAAGAGAAAGAAGAGGGAGAAAAAATCAAAGTTGATCAGTACATCAAAAAAAAATCTGAATGCATATGCAATGTTCCATATTCATGGGCCTGCCACTTGTGCAGGAGGAAGAAGAGAAGGTCTCTTCTTTGGAGTCATGTATGTTCTTTGTAATTTTCCAACATTATTTTAAAAACTATTTTGTGGATTTTGTTCTTTACATGTACATTGTTTCAGCCATTATAGATACAGTCTCCTTCACGCTGCTTATTTTATTAAGTTCAAGTAAGTTCTTGTAAGTTCTTTCATGTAAGACTTTCCACACTTCTCTGTATTAATTATAGTCATTGTTTCTTAAAGCATAGTAATACGTTCAGGTACCACAATTTTTGCTTAGTCATTTCCCAAGGGATTGGCATCTACTTTGTTTCTAGTCCTTTGCTATTGCAAAAAGTGCTGCTGTAAATATGTTGGTGTATATGGGGACTTTCTTTTTATCAATCACCTTGTAGGGTATAAGACTAGGAGTGGAATTTCTTGGTCTAGGGGCATGGACATTTTAGTTACTTTATTTACACAATTCCAAATTGCTTTCCAAAAGAGCTGTATTAATTCATAGCTGCACCATTTACCCTTCTTTCCACAACCTCTCCAACACTGACTGATAACCATCTTTTGTGATCTTGGCCAAAGTGCTAAGTACGGGATAAAACCTCCATTTGATTTTCAATTTCCTCAGGGCCCAGACCAGAGGTAACCTAAACTATGTATATGCTTTTTTGTTTGTTTGTTTGTTTTGTTTTGTTTTTGGTAAGGCAATTGGGGTTAAGTGACTTGCCCAGGGTCACACAGCTAGTAAATGTCAAGTGTTTGGTCTGAGGTCGAATTTGAACTCAGGTCCTCCTGACTTCAGGGCTGTTGTTCTATCCTCTGCACCACCTAGCTGCCACCTAGCTGCCCCCTATGTATATTCTTTCGCCTGTAGTGCATGGGTCAGTCGTTCACCTTGAGGGCACTTGATAAGATCTAAATCACAGGAACTAGAAGGAAAAGAGATCATTTGTCCAATACTTTCTCATTTTACAAATGAGGAAACTGAAGTCTGGCATGGGGGGTGGGAGGAGAGGCAGGGATCTGGGAGTCAAGGTCTAACACCTAGTAAGCAGCATACTTAAGTGCCTACGGGTACCTCCTTAACTAATTACCTAAGTATCTAATTGACTGTGTAAGGTTCCTATTGGGAAAAAGTCATAAAATACAATAAGTGAAAAGCCACAAAAACATAAACTCTGTGAAAGGCAGAAGCCCAAACATGGTGACCTCTTAACAATCATAACTTAGATACCTAATTATATTTTAGACACTGAGTCATAACTTAAGATACTATGATCTATGAAAGCCATAACAAGAATATTGTGACATATATGTGACCAGTATATGATCGATACACAAACTTAGGTTTGGACATGACATTAGCTTACCTCCCAAGCTCATTACTAAGCCAAAAACCAAAAATATCCACCAATCAGTAGTGATGCACTTTGTAGCTCCTCCTCCCTTTGTCTGTTTTCTATAGTTCCCAAGGGGATTTGGGGGGATCCTAAGCAGGGATTCACTGATTGATCCGGCTGCTACCCCAGACGGAGGATGATTAATATCTTGGGAGGGATACATCATACTGCCCCAAATGTAAGTAACCCAAATTAATTAAACTACTACCTACAATCATCCTGGAGATACTTGGCCTCTTCCTTTGGTATCAAAAGAACACCCCACAGCTACGGCGGAGGTACAGTGTTCCCCAGCCAGAGGAATTCCAGATCTTACAACAAGCGAGTGAAGGGGACAGAAATGATAAATGTAATGGGGATAGTCTCCTGCCCTTCATCAGTGGCTGCTTGAATGATGGAACTTGAAGGCCTGTCTATCCTTTCTCTACTTTCTCCTTTAAATATTATTTTGTTGTGAGTGTGCCAAATACTTTTTTCCCAAACTCAGATAAAACCAGTCTCTCAGATTAATATAGGGTGAACCCTCCAAAAATGCACATCTCAACCTTTCTGTACTAGAGCAGAGACATCTTTATGAGTTGATGGGAACTCCAACCCTCTCTCCAAATCTCCTGAGAGTCAAACTTCTAATGATGAGCTGCTTAGCACTTAGTGAGGTTGGCCCTTAGGTGGCACACCTAGGAGTGGAACCCTTATAGCTTGGTAGGCACTTCCAGAGCTTGAGTGCCCCTAGCTGAGTGTTTGAGGGCTCAAGGTCACCTCCAGACCCCAGTAAAGCAATCCAGGAGAATAAAAGTGGAGGACACTTAAAGTACAGGTCAAGTCAGGTTACAATGAACATCAAAGTCAGCCTTGAAGAAGGCAAAGTAGAATGACAAAAAGAAGTCAGAAGGCCTGGTGCAAAAACCCAGCTCTGCTACTCACAGGATCAGAGCTCTAGAGTCATAAAGGACATTCACAGGGGTGAGCTATTAAGTATTTAACAACCAGCCCCCTGGGGAAAAAAATGTAGGCAGGCTGCACTTGTAAATTTAGTCCACATTATTAACATTCCCCTCCATCACTTTATTAAGCCTAGACAATCAATAAAACGATCAATCACACCCTGATTTGAAGCATTGGCTGATTTCCAAGGTGTGAATGCTGAAAATTTAACAGTCGCTCTCAAGAGGATCTAAGTCCATTCCAGCACACCCTGAGACCTTAGGGCCCATCTCATCCAATGCCCTCATTTGCAAAGATGGGGAAACTGAGGCCTGAACTGAAAAGTTTAAGATTGGACAATGCACAAGTTGCTTCCTCTCTCTAGACCTCAATTTCCTCCTCTGTCAAATCAAATCAGAGTATTGGACTGGCCAAGAGTTCTTAACCTGAGGTCCATAAACTTTTAAAAAGTTGCTAAATGATGGGGCAGCTAGGTAGTACAATGGATAGAGCTCCGGCCTTCGAGTCAGAAGGACTTGAGTTCAAATTTGGCCTCAGACATATAACACTAGCTGTGTGATTCTGGGCAAGTCACTTAACCCCAATTGTGTCATATTAAAAAAAAGAATAAAAAAACTTTTAAAAAATTGCTAAATGCATTTAAATATAATTGGATTCCTTTGTTATTCAATTTGTCATGTCAATTTGTAATTGTATTTTGCTTTATGCATTTAAAACCATGATTCAGAGAAGGGGTCCCTAGGCTTCACTAGATGCTGCCCAAGGGATCCAGCACTAAAACAAGGTTAAGAAACCCTGTACTAGGTGATCTTTAAGGTTTCTTCTGTCCTTGGGGCCTAAGATACTTGAAATCACCAAAGGACAGCTTTGGGGGGAGAGGGCACAGTTATGGCGTCTGGAGTGGGGAGAAGCCTAACATTGATGAGGAAGGGTAGGTAATAGGAGGGAGAAGAGCAGGAATTATGTTAATACTTTAATGGAAGCTTATCTTATCAATGTGGATATTCCCTCCTTAACCAAACCCCCCCCCCAGGCCTTCTCACCTAAAAATCAGGGCTTATTGCTTAATGGACCAAGCCTGTGTTTTTATCTCCTTTTTTTTTTGGCCCATGTTTTTATTTCTTTTTGTCCATAGGCTTTTACAAAGGACACCCTTCCCCCTCCCCAGTATCCTAGGGGTCTTTCTGTAGATCTTTTGACATTTTAGGGGCACCATGAGAATATTCAGGCTGTCACTCATGACAAGGGACCACACCCTCTGCCAATTATAGCTGGTTTTTTAGATTAACTATTTACTTTTACTATTTTTGCACAGATGTCAAGCATTGTACAAAAGAACAGTTAGTCAAAAGCATGGCAAGTACTATTTAAATTAGATTGGTGCAAAAAATTAACTCTCCCACCACCACCACCTTCTCCTCTTTGAGCCCTGGCTCTCCTTAGGAATACTAATAATTGCATCACCTGCATTACAAGGTTTCAAAGCAAGTACCATATAAAGGTGAATTGTATTATAGTCATCTCATCCATGTCAGTGATGGAGATCACTGATTTTCCTGCTGTATAGCTGTTCTGGGGCTTACGACATTGAGAGAGACAGGCAGCCATGCCTTGCCGAAGAGGATTTAGACCCAGACCAAGCTCCCAAGCTGGTCAGGTGATCTTCATTAACCTAGCTGTTTCCTGAATATTTGCATTTAGGATTACAGGTTTCCTAAATTGGATTGTGGACATTTAAACACACGACAAATGAAATGTGTGATTAGGGCGGCCAAGGTTTGGAGGAGGCAGGAGAAAACGAGTATTTGCTCTGAATTTTGTATTAATATTTATTTGAACTGATCCTATGGGAAGGGAAGGTTAATGGGTACTGTAGTCTGCTAAAAGATAAGCAACTATGCAAAGAGGTACAGAATTATGGGCCTCCCATATCTTTCCCCAGTGGTCTCCCTGATGCCATTCTGGAGCTGAGATCACTCATGGAAATAGGCTGCAGTTTATTTGTACTCAGCATTCATTCACCTTTCCACTGTCCTTTGGTTCAACCGCACCTTTAGTGGTTAGACGAAATGACCTATAAGGTCCCCACCAAATATGAATCTGCGATGCTGTGATTTCATTGTTCCAAGACTCTCCCTCATAGAGCATCACTGGGGACACAAATGTTGAAAAACTAGGTTTTTGTGCCATGAAACAGCTTTGAGTCTTCAGTGTCTGTCCCAAATATTTGTACCTGAGACATTAATTCATTGGACTAGCCTTCCAGTTACACGTCATGATATAGACAACAAACATTTTTCACACACTTCATTTTTCCTCTACGGATTGTTAGGCTAACCTCTTGAAAATTCATGGCTCTTTCTGAGGAATCTCTAATGTGCTCCTGGACTTGATGCAATCAGCAAATCTGATTCACACAGAGAAGCAGCTGGAGGAGCTGGTCATCTATAAAGAATCTTTTTTTCTGTTTGGGATCTTAGCGAGACAGCCTCCTTCGTGGGGGAGGAGAAACACCTTTGCCAAGCAAACATCATCCTGTTTTAGCCTTTCCCAGGCATGAATAATCAAAGTTTCCTACATATATGCCCTCTCTCATGCATATTTTCTGATCATATAGGTTCCCTCTCCCATCACTGGTGTGGAAATCTGAGAGACAGCATATCCTTTTTTCCTTCTTAAAATATTATTTTTTTATTCTAAACATTCCTTTCTTTTTAGATTTTGAGTTCCAAATTCTCTCCCTCCCTCTCACTCTCCTACCAACTGAAAAGGCAAGCCGTATGATAGCAATCATACATGAAAAGTCATGCAAACTATATTTCCATAATAGCCATATTCCCCCTCAAAAAAAATAAAAATAAGGAGAATGAGAAAATTTTGCTGTAATTGACACTGAGTTCATCGGTTCCCTGTCTGGAAATGGATAGCGTTTTTCCAACATGAGTCTTTTGGAACTGTCTTGGATCATTGTATTGAAGAGAGCAGCCAAGTCTTCCACAGTTAACTGACCATCATTACAACATTGCTGTTACTGTGCACAATGATCTCCTGGTTCTTCTCACTTCACTTTGCATCAGTTCATATAGCTCTTGCCATGTTTTTTTCTGAAACCATTCCCTTGTCATTTCCCACAGCACAATAGTTTTCCACCACAATCATATCCCATAACTTGCTCAGCTGTTCCCCAATTGATGAGCATACCCTCAATTTCCAATTCTTTGCCACCACAAAAAGCTTTGCTATAAATATTTTTGTACTTATAGTCCTTTTCCTTTCCCTTCTATCTCTTTGGGATACAGACGTAGCAGTGGTATTGCTGAGTCAAAGTGTATGCAGAGTTTTATAGCCCTTTGGGCCTTAATTCCAAATCATTCTCCAGAATGGTTGGACCAGTTCACTACTCCACCAACATTTCCTTAATGTACCTGTTTTCCCCTCATCCCATCCAGCATTTGTCCTTTCTGATAGGTGTGAGTGGTACCTCTGGAGTTGTTTTAATTTGGCTTTCTCTAATCAGTGGTGATTTAGAGCATTTTTCACATCACTATTGATAGCTTTGATTTCTTCTACTGAAAACTGCCTGTTTGTATCCTTTGACTATCAATTGGGAAATGGTTCTTATTTTTATAAATTTTACTAAGTCCTATACTCAGTATATATTTGAAAAATGAGGCCTTTATTCGAGAAATTTGCTGTAAAATTTTTTTATTTTACTTCATTGTCTATGGTACCTTTTAGCAAAATGTAGTTTCCCTGATTATCTCTTTTGATTAGGTCTGCTTTTGCTTTTGCTTTGTCAAGGATTGTGATTGCTACCCTTACCTTTTTTAACTTGAGCTGAAGTATATTAGATTCTGCTCCAGCCCTTTATTTTAACTCTTGCTAGATTCCGATTTCTAATCCATCCTGCTACTGACTTTTGTTTTAGGGTAAGCTTATCCCATTCACATTCACAGTTATGATTACTAATGTGTATTTTCCTGTATCCCATTTTATTCTGTTTCTTCCCTTTCTCTTTTTATCCTGTCCCTCTTCAGTAAATCTATTTTGCTTCTGACTACTGCCTCTCCTAATCTGCCCTTCCTTTTGTCATTCCTTACCCTTTCTCTTATCCCTTTCCCCTCCTGTTTCTCTAAAGTTACATTTTTATACACAACTGAGCATGTGTGTGTGTGTGTGTGTGTGTGTGTGTATATATATATATATATATATATACATATATATAATATATATGTACATATGTATATATTCCCTCTTCAAACCAATTCCAATGAAAGTGAGGTTCAAGCACTGCCTGCCACCATCACCACCCCATTTTCCCCTCCACTATAAAATACATACCTCTTTTACATGAGAAAAATTTCTCACTTTTACCTCTCCCTTCCCCCTTGTCCCGGTGCATCCCTCTTTCTCACCTCTCCATTTTTTTTGAAGATCATTCCAACATAATCAACTCACATCCATGCCCTCTGTTTATGTAAACTCTTTTTAACTGCTCTAATAATGATAAACTTCTTAGGATACACACACACACACACACACATATAAGAACATATATATATATATATATATATATATATATGTTACATATATAAGGACTTATATATAAGGACTAATACGTACATATTTATACACATAAAATCTACCCATATAGGAATATAAATGTTTTATATGTTTTATACATTATATATTTATATTTTTAAAATGAGTATTATAATTTTTAAAATATTTATATATTTTAAATGTTTTATATGTATATAATATATGTATTAGATATATAGATATATATATATATCATCTACCCATATCAGAATATAAAAACTTTATTGAGACTCTTATGATTACTCTTTCATGTTTACCTTTTTATGCTTTGAATTTTCTCTTCAGCTCTGGTCTTTCCATCAGGAATGCTTGAAAGCTGTCTATTTTGTTAAATATTCATTTTTTTTACCCTGAAGGATCATACTCAGATTTGCTGAATAGGTTATTCTTAGTTGTAATCGTAGATCCTTTGCCTTCTGGAATATTACATTCCAAGCCCTCCACTCCTTTTACATAGAAACTATTAAATCTTGTATAATCCTGACTGTGGCTTGACAATATTTGAATTGTTTCCTTCATGTTTTCTTCTATTTTTTTCATCCTTTTGACTTTGTTTTATTGTTCCTTGACCCCCAGTTCTAATTTTTTAGAAATTATTTTCTTTAGCAAGCTTTTGTAACTCTTTTTCCATTTGGCGCATTCTACTTTTTAAGGAATTTTCTTCAGTATTTTTGTGCCTCTTTTACCAAGCTAATACTTCTCTTTTCATACTCTTCTTACATCATTCTCATTTCTTTTCCAAATTTTTCCTCTACCACTCATCTCTTTTTTTAACTCTTCCAGGAATTCTTATTGGGCTTGTGTGCAATTAGCATTTTTCTTTTAAGCTTTGTTTGTAGCTGTTTTCGCATTCTTGTCTTCTTCTGAGTTTATGTCTTGGTCTTCCCTGCCACCATAGTAGCCTTTGATGATAAAATTCTTTTGTTGTTGTTGTTGTTTGCTCATTTTTCCAGCCTATTTCTTGACTCTTAACTTTACGATGAAGTTGGATTCTGCTCACCTTGGGGCGGGGAAGCACTGTCCCAAGTTTCAGACTTTTTCCTGTTGCTATTTTCAGAGCCAGTTCTGGAGGTCTGCAAGTTTTTGGTGCTTCCAAAGTGGTGTGATCCAGAGAGACATATAGTCATTGCTCACCTGGTTTGTGCTCTGGTCTTTACCCAGAGGGATCCTCCTTCCCTGTAGCTGCAAGCACTGCTGCTCCTCTCTGCCCTGGAACTGCAAGCAGGGGCCCTGCCCCCCTTGTGACCAACTCTCAGCACTCTTCTCTATCCTGAAACCATGACCCAGAACGACATATGGGCAATAGAGTTACCAATCAGCACCAGCTGTATCCAGTGCCAGCAAAGGGTCCCCTGTGATCTCTATCTGACCAGTGGTTGACCCCTTACCATCTCAGGACTGAGAGCTCCCATATGTGTGGACTCTAATCAGGACTCTACCCCAGCATCACAAACTTTTTTCTGCCAATCTCCTAAGTTTTCTTAGGCAGAAAAATGTCTCACTCCAACCTTTTGTTGGCTCTACCACTCCAAAATTTGACTTGAGGTGTTATTTTAAAGTTGTTCAGAGGGGAATGTTGAGAGAATTCAGCTGAGTTGCCTCTAATCTGCCATCTTGACTCTGGCCCATCTCAGCATATCATTTATTTCTCATCATTTATTTTGCTATGTTGTTGTTATTGTTGGCCAGCATAGATAGGCATATGCCTCAGTAATTACTAACATTTTCTCAATCACTATTTAGGGGTAATACCATCACCTGTGATTTCTCTGTTCTTTTTACTTTCTTACTCTTCCTAAGATATTTTTTAAAGAGATCTCTCAACATTCTCAAGATGAGGTCAACCCTATTATGGGTATGATATTATATAGTTGGTTCAGCTTTTTTCCCCAAAAACACCATTTCTATTTCTTACCATCGCATTTTGGGGATGGAAATGATAGTGTTCAAATATGGTGGCTCCTCTGTGATTAAAATAGATCATTATAGAAAGTGACACGTGTTCCATTTTACCAGATAGAGATAGGAACTAGACCTGTAATTTCGCTACTATAGGGAATCCCAAGTGAAGAAACACCTTGTACCCATGCAAGTCCCCCAGTGTGCAGAGGTTAAGGACATTCCCTAGAGTCCACACAGCCAGTATGTGCCAGAGGCAAGATTTGAACCCAGGTCTTTCTGGCTTCAAGGCCACCTCTCTATTCACTATACCACGTTACTCTAGTTGCAGTTTATCTCTTGTCCTACTGCCAGATTCAACGATCTGTGCTCTTAAGATCTGATGGCTCCATTTACTCCACTGCTTTTCCCTGCAAGCTTATCCAGCTAATAATCCTCTACCATCCCATGATGTATTGTTATAACTGAAGCTATATTTTAAATCTATTTTGCCCTTAGCTGCCATCTCTCACTGCTTGACAAAAAGAATGAAGTATTTGCAAGAGAAAGTGATTGCTGGGCTATTTTGTCCTTCTGGCGACTAATTCACATCTTTGAAATGTTTGAAGGAAATGGTGATAAATGAAGTCAATTACTTTTGTCTCCTCCCATTTCTCATATGGAAGGCTCATTTAAATAGGTCAAATGGAAGCTTTGCAATTGTTTTTAATGTCTCTCATCTTTAGCCTTCCTTTTTTTTTTCCTTTTTTTAGGCAATTGGGGTTAAGTGAGTTGCCAAGGATCACACAGCTGGTAAGTATCTGAGGCCAGATTTGAACTCAGGTCCTCCTAACTCCAGAGCCAGTGCTCTATCCACTGGGCCACCTAACTGCTCCCTAGCCTTTCTTTTAATGCTTTAATGATTTAATGTTGATTTTTGACCTTGCTCTAACATGGCAGGACTGCAACATGTCTTCCTATTTGTAAAGATAGTTTGATGTTACGTGATACTGTTTAGTTCTCTCCATGTTTCACACTTTCCAACTCTCTTCTATTTATGTATTTTTAAAACTGGGTCTTGAAGGAGGTGGTGATAGAAAAGAGGACAGATTGGAGAAGGGGGTAGTCAGAAGCAAAACACTTTTGAATAGGAACAGGGTGAAAGGAGAGAGAGAATAGAATAAATGGGAGTGGGGGAATAAGATGGAGGAAAATACGGTAAGCAATAGTAAGTGTGAAAAAAATTTTTGAAGTAGATTTCTCTGATAAAGGCCTCATTTCTCAAACATAGAAAACTGAGTCAAATTTATGAAAATGAGAGCGATTCCCCAAGTGATAAATCATCAAAAGATATGAACAATTTTCAGATGAAGTAATCAAAGCTATCTATGGCCATATGAAAAAACTGCCCTAACTCACTACTGATTGGAGAAACGCAAATTAAAACAATTCTAAGATGTTACCTCATACTTATTAGGTTGGCTAATAGGACAGAAAAGGAAAATGAAAAATGTTGGAGGGCATGTGGGAAAAGTGGGACATTAATACACTGTTGGTGGAATTGTGAACTGATTCAACCATTCTGTAGAACAATCTGGAACAATGCCCAAAAGGCTATAAAACCACGCATACCATTTGAGCTTGCAATACCACTACTAGGTCTGTATCCCAAAGAGAAAGAAAAAAGGAAAAGGAAAAGGACCTACATGTACAAAAATAACCCTCTTTTCCAGGGGCAAAGAACTGGAAACTGAGGGGATGCCCATCAATTGAGCAATGGATGGTGGTGCATGTTTATGATGGAATACTATCGTGCCATAAGAAAAGACAAGCAGGATGCTCTCAGAAAAAACCTGAGGGGCAGCTAGGTGGTGCAGTGGATAGAGTACCGGCCCTGAAGTCAGGAGGACCTGAGTTCAAATCCAGCCTCAGACCAAACACTTGACACTTACTAGCTGTGTGACCCTGGGCAAGTCACTTAACCCCAATTGCCTAAAAAAAAAGAAAAAGAAAAAAAAGGAAAACCTGGAAAGACTTACATGAGCTGATGCAAAGTGTAATGCACTGTGTACAAAGTAACAGCAATATAGTAAGAGGACCAGCTATGAATGACTTAGCTATTCTCAGCAGTAAAATGATGCAAGACAACTCTGAAGGACTTATGATGAAAAATGCTATCCATCCCCAGAGAAAGAACTGATGGTGTCTGAATACAGATTGAAGCATGCTTTTTTTAAACTTTCTTTGTTTTTCTTGAGTTTTTTCTTTTTCTTTTTCTTTTTATGTTTGGTCTATGTTTTCTTTCACAACATGACTGCTATGGAAATGTTTTGCATGACTACATATGTATAACCTATATCAAATTGTTTGCCTTCTCAATGGAAGGGGTGGGGAGGAAGGAAGAGAGAGAATTTGGAACTCAAATTTTTAAAAACAAATGTTAAAAATTGTTTTTACATGTAACTGGGGGAAAATAAAATACTAAATATTTTTAAATTATTAACAGCAAAAGAAAAAAACAACTGGGTCTCCCTATCTTGCCAAAGTTGGAAATGCAAGAGCTACTTACTCTGACTGGCACCAGAGCTTTGACCTCCATTTTTCTTGTTTGGTTGTTTTGTTTGGAGGCATTTGGGTTTAAGTGACTTGCCCAGGGTCACACAGCTTGTAAGTGTTATGTGCCTGAGGTCGGATTTGAACTCAGGTCCTCCTGAATCCAGGGCTGGTGCCCTATCCACTGCACCACTTAGCTGTCCCTAACTAACCTCCATTTTTCTACCCAGGCTGATATACCCCTCCTTATGCAACCTGGTGCCCCACCTCCTTTCCAGAGGCTCACCATATTAATGCCAGTCTTAGGCAGATACCCTTTCCTTTGGCCTACTGCAGCTCAGAACTTCTGAGCTCGAGTTACACCAGCCTCGGCCTCGTTAGCAGCAGGGATTACAGATGTGTAGCAACATGCACACTTTCCCAACTCTCTTCTAACAATAATAATAATAGATAACATTTATATAAAACTTTACCTATTGCATATCATTTGATCCTCACAACAACCTCGTGAGGTAGGTACTGTTATTATCCCCATTTTACAGATGAGGAAGCTGAGGCTGAGTGTTTAAGTGACTTGCTCAGAGTCAGTAGAATTAGAGCTCAGGACTTGTGACTCCAAGTTCAGTACTCTATCCACTGTCACCTAACTGCCTTTTCTAGGAGAAAGTGGTTATTATATGTACATGTGAGTCATCTAAGTTGTCTACAATTTCCTGGTCTCTTTCAATTCCCAATCCTAAATCATATTTTCCAATATATTTCCAACATATATCACTTCCCTCCCCAGTGCTCACTTTTGCATTGAAGTTAAGTATATGTCAGCTCATTGAGAAGATTGCATCACATTCTTCAAATAATTCCTCCTGGGCAACGGAGGCTCAGAAGCTGTTACTTATCTTTATATTGATCTTTTTGCTTATGCTTCTTATGAACACTTCAAGGAGAGATGACTAATTGTCTCATGAAATGGCGCCTTTGGGATAACACCTTTGCTTGCATCACCAAGGAGTACCTGTGAGTGAGTCATCCTGCCAGTTAGCCATGACTTCCTTTTGTCTTCTAGTTTCATTTATTACAAGAATATGGATGTTGATGGACAACTAGGTGGGGCAGTGGATAGAGTGGCAGAGGTGGAGTCGGGAAGACTCCTCTTTGTGAGTTCAAATCTGGCCTCAGACACTTATTGCTGTGTGACTCTGGGCAAGTCTCTTAACCCTGTTTGCCTCAGTTTTTCTCCTCTGTAGAATGGGCTGAAGAAAGAAATGGCAAACCACTCCAATATCTTTGCCAAGAAAACCCCAAATGGGATCACGAAGAGTCAAACACAACTGAAGCAACAACAAATGAATGTTGATCTGATTGTGCTCTCCCAACTGTGTGTCAAGTTAGAAAAAGATTGACCTACAGTAATACAGTGGCTAGAAAGTGGGACTTGGAGTCAGGAAGACCTGGGCTCAAATTTGGTGTCGGAGAGAAACTGCTTGACTCTGAGCAAGTTATTTAACCTTTCTGTGCCTCAGTTTCCTCATATGCACCTATCTCACAGCATTGTTGTGAAGGTCCAATGTGATAATATATAAAAGACTCTTGGCAAACTTTAAATGACTGATAAATGTTAATTATATGATGAGGATTTGGAGTCCTTGCCATTATAGAATCATCAAAATCCCAGAATCCCAGAATGGGAAGGGCTCTCAAACACCCTCTAACTCAATCCATGCCTGATCCCCTCTACAACTAACCTAACAAGTAGTCAGGTAACCAATTGTTATTGAGTCATTTTTCAGTTGTGTCTGACGCTTCATGATCCCATTGCAGGTTTTCTTGGCAGAGATACTGGAAGGATTTGCCATTTCCTTCTCCAGCTCATTTTACAAATGAGGAAACTGAGGCAATCTGAGTGAAGTGACTTGCCCAGAGTCACACAGCTAGGAAGTGTCTGAGGCCACATTTGAACTCGGGGAGATCAGTCTTCCTGACCGATAGGTAATTAATTAATTAATGACAGGTAATAAATACTCATTGATTTATTAATTCAACAGTTGTTCAGCCTCTGCTTGAAGACCTCAAGTGGGAGCAGCTAGGTGGCACAGTGGATAGAGCACCGGCCCAGCATTTACTAGCTGTGTGACTCTGGGCAAGTCACTTAACCCTAATTGCCTAAAAAAAAAAATGACCTCAAGTGAAAAGGAAGCCAATGTCTCCTGAGTTACCCCATTCTACTTTTAGCATCTCTAACTGGCAGGCATCAATGTGTTCCCTTCCAACTTCTACCCATTGCTTCTGGTTCAAGCAGAACACATCGAGTTCTTCATAGCTGATGCTTAATAAATGTTGGATTGCTTGATTCTACAGCCCTTCGAATACTCGGAGACAACTGTTAGATGTTTCTGAAGTCTTCTCTTCTGCAAGGCTAAACATCCCCAGCTCCTTCAACTGATCCGTGTATGATAGAATCAAAAAGTCGTTCCCATCCTTGTAATTCTCTCCTGGACGCTCTTCAGCTTGTCAGAGTCGTTGTTGTTGAATCATTTTTCAGTGGCGTCTAATTCTTTGTGACCCCATTTGGGGTTTTCTTGGCAGAGACAGTGGAGAGGTTTGCCATTTCCTTCTCCAGCCCATTTCACAGATGAGGAAACACAGGTCACTCAGCTAGTAAGTGCCTGAGGCCAAATTTGAACTCAGGAAAATGAGTCTGTCTATCTCCAGGCCTGGCGCTCTGCGCACTATGGCACCAGCTAGGGACGCCTACTAAGCACTGTATTTGAGATGCGGCTCCCATCAACACTCGAATCAAATATAGAGACCTCTTTGGGGTGTTTAAAGCTCTTTTTAACCTGACTCCTTCCTACTTTTCCAGTATCCTTGTGCTCTTCTCCCCTCTATGCATTCTACAATCCAGCTATGCTGTCTAATTGCTGTTCCTAATTGCATCTCCCATCCCTGTGCTTTTGTGTTCACTTTCCGCGCATACCTGGAATGTTTTCCCTCCTCACATCCACCTCTTAATGTTCCTGGCTTCCTTCAACACTCAGATGAAATCTCACCTTCTGTAAGAGGCCTTTCCTGTCCCTTCTCCTGTCAACCAGCTGCTAGCACCTTCCCAAGATAGCCTTCCATCTTCTCTACCTGAATCTTTTTCTCATTCACTTTGCCTCCCTGTCTATTTCTCTCCCCATGTTTCTCTGCGTGTGTGTCTCTTACTCTATCTCTCTTTCTCCCTCCATCTCTTTCTCTCCCTCTTTTTTCTTTTTGTTTTTCTGTCTCTCATTCTGTCTCTGTCTGTCTCTCTCTATATACATATGTATGTTTATATATAACTATCCCACTTTACAGAGGAAAAATAATAGCTATAAATATAGATATATAAATATTATATGTACCTAGTTCTTTACACATTGTCTCTCCTATTAGAATATAATCCTTTTCATGGTTTCAGAAAAACCTGGGAAGACTTATATGAAACGATGCAAAACAAAGTAAGTAGAACGTAAAGAACATTGTACATGGTAACAGCAATATTATACAATGATCAGCTGTGAAACACTTAGCTGCTCTGATCAATACAGTAATCCATGACAATTCCAAAGGACTCATGATGAAAAAAGCTATTCTCCTCCAGAGAGAGAGTCGATGAATTCTGAGTGCAGATTGATGTGTATTTTTTTATCTTCTTTATTTTTCTTGCTTTTTCCCCCCACGTAGCTTATATGGAAATATGTTTTACGTGACTTCCCATGTATAATGGAGATCATATTGCTTTCTTTCTCAAAGGGTGGGGGAGGGCTGGAAGGAGGAAGAGAATTTGTAACTCAAAATTAAGAAATAAATGTAAAAAACTTAAAAGCTTGAAAAGAAAAAAAGAAAATGGAAAAATAGAGGAATTTGAAAAACTAAAATAAAGAGGAGGAGGAGGAGGAGGTAAGGCCAGAGACTACTTCATCTTTGTCTCTTGCCTTTGAACTTCCAGTGCATAATATGCCTGGCACACGGTACTTAATAAATGCTTGTTGCCTCACTGACTTCAGCAACCAGCCCACTCAGCTCTGCTTCTTCTGTCCCAGGCTTCACCTGACAGAGCCTCCGTGAAGGACCAATTCACCTCTGAGGCGTCAGCTCTTTTCTTTTGGGGGAGGAGACTGGCACCTATTACTTATGTATAACAAAGCTCCCTGGGGACCCTGCTCCCCAATTTGGAGTGTGTAGAGATATTCTACGAATGGTTCCAGTCTTCTACCATGTAGTGAAGAGACAGGTTGCTGTTTGGCTGCTCAGACAGAACTGAAACGTAACTTGCCCACAGAGCGGCTCTTTTCTGCCTGGCTGCATTTGAGTGAGAGAAACATACTGTAAGTCGCCAGAAGGGAGAGGCACCTGGAGCAGACCTGCGGCCTGTGAATAAGGGCCTCTATTCTTTAACTCTTTGTTCTTTCTTGCATGTAGGTGAAGGAAATGTTGGAGACAGTTATAGCCTTGTGAACTTCAAAAGGGCAGAAGGGAGACGCACCAGAGAAAGGGAGCTGGAGTCCATGCCTGATTTTGCAGCCAGACAAGAGAGTGAGGAGGGAAGCCCCAAGCAATTTGTTTGACCCAGCATAGGTCTAATGCAGACAAGTGGAAGCTGTGGCAATTCATCTATCAGCTCTGCCAAATTTGGAAGTAAACCTGGTGGAATGAATGCTATTTAGAAACTGTTTTAAGTCTAAACCCACACTCCCTAGGGATTACGAGGGTTTAAGAAAGAGTGTGCCCCCCAGGTATTGGAGGGAAAAGTTTATACTCCGGTTTTGCTATATCTTCTCAGTAAATGTCCTTTTGTTAAAGCTAATTAACCTTAATTGTCAAATGATACTGGGGTGCTAATCACTGGCAATTGCTACTGGAAAGAACTCCACTGCAAAGGGGGTTTGAGCTGATAGCATCAAAGAAATAAACCCTTAAGGGTACCACTAAAACCCTGAGGATGAGAACCTTACTCTGGGAACTTGACTTAGTGTACCTACAGATTGGGGGAGTAAATTCAGAGTCTCACTAGTTCCAAGTATTCTTCCTTTTTTTTTTTTTGTACGGTATTCCTCCACCCTCCTACCTGCTGACAGAGGTCAATGAGTCAACAAATACTTCTTAAGTTCCATACTGTGACAGACACTGTGCCGGGTGACAGAGATACCAAAGATCAGAAACAAAAACAAAACCATCCCACCAATTCCTGCCCTCAAGGAGCTTACATTCTACTAATGTTCCATATGAAATGATGAGCAGGTGGATTTCAGAAAAACCTCAAAAGACTTACATGAACTGATGCTGAGTAAAGTGAGCAGAACCAGGAGAGCCTTGTACACAGTACCAGGAACATTAGGTGACGACCAACTTTAATAGACTTACCCCTTCTCAACAACACAATGATCAAAGACAATTCCAAAAGTCTCATGATGGAAAATGCTATTCACATCTAGAGAAAGAACTATGGAGTCTGAATGCAGATCGAAGCAGATTATTTTATCTTTTTTTCTTTGTTTTTTTCTTTCTCATGATTTTTCCCTTCTGATTCTTCTTTCACAACATAACTAATGTGGAAATATGTTTAATACAATCGTACATGTATAGCCTATGTCAGATTGTACACTGTCTTGGGGAGGGGAGGAAGGAGGGGGAGAAAATTTGGAACTCAAAATCTTATAGAAGTGAATGTTAAAAACTAAAAATTAATTCATTAATTTAAAAAAATTTTTAAAGGAGCTTACGCTCTTTTGGGGGAGAATCATTCTATCAAAAGGTTGAGATTTACTTCACCTCTTCAGATCCTTTACTTCTTTCTTTTCGCATTAATTTAATGTTTACAGTCAGTCTAAGAAGTATGATTCTTAGCACTCTCTGCCTCCTTGGCACAGGATATAGAGCACTGGACCAGAAGCCAGGAAGACTCGAGTTCAAATTTGACCTCAGACACTAACTGTGTTGCCCCAGACAAGTCACTTAAGCTCTGTCTGTCTCAGTTTTCCCACCTGAAAAATGGGGATCATAATAGCATCTACTTTCCAGGGTTCTTGTAAGAATCAAATAAGACAATATTTTAAAGTACTTTCCAAACTTTAAAGCAAAATATATGTTGGTTGTTATTATTACTATTATTTACCACACCATCACCAAGATGTGGACAAGCCAAGGGGGTCATGCAGAACTGATCTCCCTTATTTATGTTTCTTTGATTTTCATGTTGCTATGGCCAAAGACTTTCCTCTCCCTAAGGGCCAAGGTGCCACAACCTCTCTGTGGCTATGTTCTATACTGTGTGCATACTATCCTATACACCACTATCTACTGTAGGCTTGATAAATAGAGTGTAGTCAGCCAGAAGGGTCCTCAGGCAGCAGGTCTAGTCTGGAGCAGACCATACCTGAACACCTTCACACAGTGGTCCAGCATTGGACTTCTGTGGCAGAATCTTCCAGAGCCCAGGGTGTGATATCCAGAGCAGTGAGGTATTGAGGGGGACCTTGTGGACACTTGGTGTTATGGCTATATGTATCAAAAATAATTTACCTTTTCAAATATATGTGGGGTTTATTTTGTTTTACTTAGTCTATCATCAAGGAAGCTCCTTGGCAAGGAAACTCCCTCTAGCCAAGCTGATGTACAATTTAAATCTCAAAGAGTGGTCCAGGGCCATGGAGAGGTTAAAAATTTTTGCCAGTGTAAAAGTCAGTATATGCCAGCGGCTGCACTAGAATCCGGGTTACTCTGACTCAGAGGCTGCCTCTCTCCTTTGTATGGTCATTTAATGTTTACAAAGCCCAGGAGGCAGATGGACGGTGTGCCTATGAGCCTCAGGTCCTGGGGAATCAGTTGGGGAGGTCCCCTCCTTTTCCTTCTCCCTCTCTGAGTCACCAACCGTTTGTCACTCATTGCTGTCTGGCAGGGCTCACTGAATGCTTTACTTCACATATACACAGGATAAAGGAGGATACAGGGCCACACTGCGGTCGGGGTGCATTGTGGGACTCATGCAATCTCCAGTTCCCTATGGAGAGCCTTAGACAAAACCCAGGGGTGCCTCGGGGAGTCAGACTGTCTCCTAGCTGACTCCCAAATGGACCTGTCCCCATCCTTGCAGATTAATCTTTAATGGGGCACCAAGAGAGGGAGTCCAAAGGGCTCTGATTTCCACCCTGTCTTTATAACTTTCACTCCCTTCTAGAGGTTACTGAGGCCAGCCCTGGAGGGAGCTGGACCAGGACTCTAAGAGCAGGCTGGCCAGTGAAGGCAACTGAACCAAACCCCACTATCCCACCTCTGCCACTTATTTTGTGACCTCAAGCCAGTCCCCTCTCTGTGCCTCAGTTTTCCTATCTCAATAATGAAGAGTTGGAGCCAAATGACCTCTGAAGACCCTTCCAGTTCTGTAAACCTCTGTTCACTACAACCTTGTGGTTAAAAACAATAGCAGCAAACAATCCATGACACATAGAAAGTTAGTACAGAGCAGAAGCCTCTTTTCCATTCTTCCTCATGTAGTGAATTGTTCATGTTTGTTAAGTCCCTGATAAAAGAGAAATTAAAAACAAAAACAAATTAAAGTTAGACACCCAGTGAAGAAGGCAGAAAATCATTAGGGAAGAAAACACAATGTTGAAAGCACCATGCTTGTCTATATAGAGAACTTGGGAGGTGGGCATGGTCGATACGCAAGGAGTTGGGATCTCTTCAAGGGCAGATGCTCCTGAGCATCTGTGACCTTCAGTCTTAACAAGCCGCCTGAGGTTCAGAGGGGTGATTTGTGCCAGTAGAAGTGTCAGAGGGAGGATTAGAACTCAGGTCTCCTCGACTCCAAGTCCAACATCTAGAAATAAAGTGAGTTAACACCTGTATACAATCACTGACAATCTTCTGGGTTTCTCCACTTCTTAGTTTCAGCTTTCGTGTTCATTTTTCTTATTTTCTACTCTTCTGCTCTTGTTCATATAATTGAGTAATATTATATGTCAATATAAGTATAAATAAAATTTGTGTTAAAGAGAGAGATGGGGGGGAGACTGGGAGGGATATGAGGGTATTTGTCCTCCCCCCCGAAAAAAAAAAGATTCCTTGGATAATATTTGTTAAAGAGGTAAAATTTATCTTCAGTGTCCTTTTCTTTCTTTCTGAGTCCCCCAATGCCTGGTGCTCTCTCTAGATAACTCAAGAAGAAAGTAAGCAGATCAGGTTGTTCAAAGGTCTTAGGAATTTAAGACAATCCAGAGCGGGCAGAAATAGCACTGATTAGACTCAGAAACAACAGCTGTCTAGGTTTGATGTGTGACTTTAGTCATGTCACTTCTTCCCTAGGGGACTAAGTGTCCTCCTCTACAAAATAAGGCAGTTGGATTAATAATAGTTAATATTTGTATAGCACTTAAAGGTTTACTAAGTGCTTTACAAATATTATCTCATTTAATCATCACAACACCTCTGGGAGGGAGGAAATGTTATTATTATCAACCTGATTATCACACAACTAGTAAGCATCTGAGGATGGATTTGAACTCAGATCTTCCTGAACTCAGGACTAGTGTGTTACTCACTGCACCACCTAGTGTGGAACATTGCATGTACTTTCAAGCTTAAATAAAGCATTGACTAGTTTTGTTGACATGTCTCCTCCTGGGGGAGGGATATATTTTGAAAGAAAGCAATGTAAAAAGTAGGCAGGACCAGGAGAACATTGTACACAGTAACAGTATCATTGTGCACTGATAAATTTAGCTCTTCTCAGAAATGAAATAATCTAAGACAATTACAAAAGAGTCATGATGGAAAATGGTATCCACATCCAGAGAAAGAACTATGGAGTCTGAATGCAGATCAAAGCATACTATTTTCTCTCTCTCTTTCTCTGTTTCTTCTTTCTCATGGTTTTTCCTTTTGGTTCTAATTCTTCTTTACAACATGACTAATATGGAAATAGGTTTAATATGATTGCACATGCATAGTCTATATCAGATTACATGTTGTCTTGGGGAGGTGGAAGGAGGGGAAGAAAATTTAAAATGCACAATCTTATAAAAATGAATATTGAAAACTAAAAAGTAATTAATTAGTTAAAAAAGAAACCAATGTAAAAATTAAAGGAGCAAGAGTTGTTTTGTTTTGTTTTAAGAAAATAAGTAAATAGAATTTTCCTGGTAGGGGTTTGGGAAACATTGGAAGTGTGGAAGAGGATAAAAGATGAAGAGGAGCTATGTCAGGGGGTTAGTTTAGCTTGGCGTCAGTTTACCTGGTCTCTGAAATGAGAAGCATAAGAGAAATGGCCATCTGCTTGTACAATAGTTGTGGTTACAGGTAAACCCATTTATTAGTACCTGGCGTTGAAGGGCTTTGAAGAGCCCAAAGGTGATAATTAGCCTGGCTCAGCCACAGGTCCAAAGGCTAGTCATTGTCCTGATCAGATTGTCAGTAATTAATGGGAGATGCTGCTCTGCATTTTCATCTCAGTCTCTGTGGGACAAACAGGCACTGCGCCGTAGCTGGCTAGGGACAGTAAGGGATGTGGGCTTGGGGGGGCCTGGGTGCCTTAATGACATTTTCTACCTCTCTGACTTTCAATTTTCCCTTTGTAAAATGACGAAATGAGTCTAGAACAAGGTTTTGTAACCTTTTTCACATCATAGACAGCTTGGACAGCCTAATGAAGCCTATGAACCTCTTGTTGGAATAATGTTTTTAAATGAATAGAATTAAACACATAGGATTATAAAAGAAACCAATTATATTGAAATACAGTTACAAAATTTTTTTTAAAAATAGAAGTTCATGAGTCAGGTTAAGAGATCCTGGGATGCATTGTCTTCAAAGTACCTTCCAGTTCTGATATCCTATGTTCTAAGGTCCCTTCCAGCTCAGTCATTCTAACATATTCTGTCCTAAGGCCCCTTTCAGCTCTAATCTTCTATGTTCCAAGTTCATATAACCTGCCGTTCTAAGTTTGTAGGGATGAGATTCAATCAGGGATGGGCTGGGGTATTTCACTCCAAAATTTTTCGTATTGTATCATACTGCCATCCCCTGGGAAGAGATGTCTAATTCTCCACAAAAAAAAAAAGGTGAAAAGGTCTTCAGTTACTATGCAAGCACTCAGGCTAACACAATATGAAAGAGAGGACAGGTTTTACTTATCACAAAACAGAAAAGACTCCTCCTAAGCCCATGAGAAGGAGCCAACTGAGAGCTGACTCCTTTCTCTGTGATGCACATTCTGCATAACTCACAGAACCCATAGAGATCAAGGCTCAGGCTTGTTTCTCCACATGATGACTCTATATCACACTACTCATCAGCTCCACTTCCTGCTTGGTTTGTGAACTTCCTCGGCTTGTTCCTTGAACTTGGCATTGTCTCCTAACTCTCCAGGAGAAAGTTTTGGAATTTCAGTATGATCCAGGAAGGCTTCCTCTTCTCCCAAGAGTCTTAGGCCAGGAACCATTCCAGGTGACTCCCTCCTTAGTGTCTAGGAGGCCTAGTCCTGGAATTTCTCCATTTGTCCGGAAGCTCATTGCAACTCTACTGCTGCTTACTCCAATCCCTGCAGTGCCTGGACTGACCCAAGAACTCCCCTCAACTCACTGTCATCACTTCCAGCCACTGCGGCCTCTGGGCCCTGTGACTCCCTGGAAGGTCTCAGAGATGTACGGGCTTCTCCTCTAGAGGCATGAGCAGAAGTCTCCATGTGTCATCCCTTCCTCTCTGCCCTGATTCTCTATCTCTCTGTCTTTGGTCTCTTTTTGAAAAATGAAGCCCAAGGGTGTGGCTCAGGCACATGATTAGCCATGGATCAATTTATGTTTGCAGGGAAATTTACTCCTTATGTATGGAGTCATTATCTATGTCAAGACAAAGTCCCCATCAATGGAGAGCAATGAGGAGCCTTAGCAGACATCTGTCCCCTCATAGTCTCTTTAATGTCTGATCCTCTGAGTTTTGAACTCCCTTCCAATTCCAATGGTCTGTGTTCTAAGGCCCCTCCCAGCTCTGACATCTTGGAGACTGAGGCCCCTCCCAGCACTGACATCCTGTGTTCTGAGGGCCCTCCCAGCTCTGACATTGTAAGTCCCAAGGCCACTCCCAGCTCTAATATTCTTTTGTTCTATGTTTTCTCCCAGCCCTAATATTCTAGGTTCTGAGGTTCTTCCTACCCTCTTGCAAGTTCTATAATCCTTCAGTACTGGCTCTTTCTCAGCCTCCAGGCAGCACTGCTAGGCAGTCTGGTTGTGTCATCCAGCTGAAGGAGGAAACTTATTTTCACACTAAACCATAATGCACTTAGTACACAGGCTTTCCCCTGGTGATCTGCACTTTCAACTGGGAATATGGGAAGCTCAATGCTTTACCTCAATGGATTAATGGCAACTTTTCAGATACTGGGTGAGGGTGAGGGTGGGGGAAGTTATTCTGGGGGTGAAGGAGCCTTCCTGGAGCTCCTATAGCTATACTAAGGAGACACCTGTCTACCCCTGTCTCCACCACCCAGGAGTTATATGGCCCAGGGCAAGCCAATCTCACATTCCTTGGGTGTTCACTTTCTTATCTGTCAAATGCAGGTAATAATTCCGCCCTCCCTCTCTCAAGGGCAGAGCCTATGAGGATTAAGTGACATACCAGATGAGAAAACGCTATGAAAAGTATGCAAATTATAACCTGTACTTCTGAGTACTTCAAGGTTTGCCCTTTCTTCGTGACAATACTGGTAAGTAGGTAGGAGACGGAGAGGTCCAGTGATTGTCCACGGGCACGAAGCTAATATGCATCCCCTGGGTTTGTTGGTTTGTTTTTTAAACATTTGATGGGTGCCATTAGTGCAGTATTGGACTATCTGTTCTTTCTCCTTCACTCTCCCTACATGAAGGGCTCACATATTTTTGTGATCATTTCTAGAACGTGTGAAAGCTCAGGAGCAGGAAGGGCTCTAGGCAGCTAGCTGATCTAGAACCTGTAACTGCACAAGAATCCTCTCCTCATCTTGGGCATCACAAATTAAAAGCAAGAAGATGCCTTAGAGATCATTTAATCCAATTCCCTCACTTTAAAGAGGAGGAAACAGACCTCTGGCTAGTTTTCTCCTTAGGATAGCCTAAAACTGTAAAGGAGGGAATCAAGGACATGGGTTCTTTCCCCCAGGGAGAGAATTCCTCCTGAGTGGGTTCTGTTTACATGATAAACAGGAATCTCCCAATTGGGTGGGAAACTTAATTTACAAGCATTTGCCTAGGGGGCCGCAAGTAAGCCCTTCAGAGACTGACCTTTTCTGGAGTGGGGTCTTGACAAATAGGAGGAAAAGGACGGATCACAAATTAATAATTACTTGTTAATATAATAGTATACTACTAATTTCTTTCATATGATAAGACAAGGACTGGATCGGTGATTTCATTGCTGCAGGGAATTCTCAGATGAAGAAATTCCCTCCACCTTCTCAATAACTTACAGCGTTAAAGGGCTGCCTAGAGCAAAGATGTCAGACTCAGGGGCTGAACCAGATTAAAATGTAATTAAGAAATATTTAACAAATAAATAAAACTGCAATAAACATAGATAATGTTGCAGTTTAAAACTAAGTCAATAAGCAGCCACAGGGATTGTTATGTATGGAGTAGTGGCCCCCATTTCTATTTGAGTTT
This sequence comes from Phascolarctos cinereus, assembly GCF_003287225.1. Classification (NCBI taxonomy): domain Eukaryota; kingdom Metazoa; phylum Chordata; class Mammalia; order Diprotodontia; family Phascolarctidae; genus Phascolarctos; species Phascolarctos cinereus. Next base: position 380,063,193 of record NW_027556098.1, on the reverse strand, counting down.
GAATCTAGAGCCTTAGAGAGGCTAAGTGACTGCCCCAGGTACACAGGCTGTAGGCATGAGAAGGCAGACTTCGAACCCAGACCTTCACAAAAAAAGTTTCTGTCCACCAACACTGTACTTGCTCCCTTTGGATCACAATGAGAGTTAATAAAAGGTTTGCAAAACATTTTATTGACCTAATTATATCATTTGATCCTTACAAAAATTCTGTGAGGGTGGTGTTATTATGCTAATTTTACAGATGAGGAAATTGAGGCTGAAAAAGGAAGTTAATTGACTTGTCTCTAGTCACACTGATAGTCAGTGTCTAAACCAGAATTGAAACTCAGGCCTCCCTCTAAGTTGGAACACGAGGTTGCTTCCTTATCCAGTACTATAGCTTTGGGGGGAACTTTCTGTTCACTCAATATTAATCACTGGCAAAACAGGTATCTGATATTCTCAGGGGTAAGAAACTTGGTATGATAATATCTCATATTTATATAGTATTTGAATAACCAGTAAACCATGCAGCCTCTCTGACATGAAGGTCAAGTACAGCATAATGAATGGCCTCCCATTCCTACCACTGCCCCATAACCGAACCTTTCTTCTGAATGGTATGTCCCAGTGAAGACTTCTCAGTGTAATTAAGGTAATGAGTTCAGAAGGTAGTGTGAGAAATGAACTCTCAGAAGTGAAGGCTCCTCAAATAATTCTTGATTATGACTTTCAAAATTCTCCCCCACTCAGACCCTGTTTTTAAGCACTTAACAGAAAGAATAAGCCCTGCCTCATCCCCAACCTGAGACGTTTGCCCTTGGCAACCAGGCCTCTTTCCTTGTCTTTGAATTTCTCGACTAGAATGTAAGCCCCACCTCCCAGTTAAGGGGGTTAGGGATAGTGGTGGGTGGAGATTTGTTTGGGTAGTGGGTGGAGACTTTGCGTGGTGGGCGGAGAATTGCTTTTATGGGGGTCTCTCTCTCCATGTGTATCAGAGGAGCAGACAGCCATCTCAGGAGATTGTAATTTGCTTTCTACCTTGAGGAATCTCTGAGTTTAATTTGGGTTGGGGTCACTGTCCCACACAGCTCTGGAGATTCCACCGAGACTTTTCGCCCATCTGTGAGGCAGACTACCTTCTGGATCCTGGGGGTCAGGGTGCCCTTGGAGATTTCTCCAATAGCCCTCAGACCAGATTTAGGGAGCTTCCCTCCGTTTGGGTAAAGTCTCGAAGAGAGACGCTCAAAGCGGGAAAGCAAAGGCAGGGCAGCTATAAGATTGTGTGAAGCCGGCCGGCCACGGGTGAATAGAGTGAAATAGAGTGAAGAATCGGATCAGTCACTTGAGTTGTATGCATACAGCACGACAAAAGCAGCTCTCAAATGTCCCCTTTATTCGTTAGGTCCCTGACCTGGAAGGAAGGCAAGGACCCTCAGCTAAATTAACTAATTGCTAAGTCTCTGACTTGGGGCTGGGGGTGATCCCACCCGGCTAAATTCCAGGGACACTGAGAAAGCATTCAGGTGACTGTAAGGGGGGAGGATGACCTCTTCTGTTAATCCATTGAGTCACTGACTCGGAGAGAAGAGCAATCTCTCTCAGCCAAATTCATTTGTGTAATTGCATATAGGTAAGAAAATTATGGGTAAACCACAGTCTGAAATACTATACCAGAAGCTGCCATTTGATATTCCGGAAGATAGTCTTTTAGGGAGTAGACTCCAAGATTGGAACAAACTACCAAAATAAAAAGGGAAAGATGAAAAAAAATTTTTTTTTGATTAAATATGACGTGAGGACTCTGCAGCAATTTGTCGTATGTCTGTTTTGTGTTCCTGTTTGTATCGGTGGTGTGAATGAGAGTGAATAGAAGGTTTGAGAGTAAAAGGTTTGGAAACTTTTGGAATAAAAAAATAAATAAATAATTTTTGGAGGGTAAGACCAGTGAATTGTTCAGAATGCACAGTGAGGTTGTAAAAGCAGTCCAGGAAGAGAGAGGGAGGGCCCTATTCAATTATCTATAGAGGGTTATGTCTCGTTCAAAGTGCTGAAGCCTGACATTTTCAGGAGGGAGGTTCCATCTGATGAGCCTCTAAGGAGCAGAGGGGACTTTTTTCTTAGTTCCCTTAAGGAAGTAGGAAAGAAAAGGAGGCTTTAGAGCAGGAATTGTGTCTTTTCACGTGTCTTTTCAAGGGAATATATAAGTTTGTGGAGGATATTTCCTTTTAAAGGGCCAAGAGTATTGGATTTAAAACAAAAATGTTTTTAATTGTTTATTATTAATGATTATAAATTCGGATCTGATTGGATTTAAGTTTACTGTTAAAAAATGGTTGTTATGAGATGTGGTATTATTAGTTAATGTAATTGTTGAAAGTACTAAGAATAATAAGATTGATAATTTTCTACTTGTGATAATCTGGAAATGCAACTAACTGATGTTATCTGAAGTTTATTGTTTAAGTTATTACTATGTTTCTAAATTGTACTGTATTTCTAAAACTCTTAGATTGTAAAATGTGAGGAACCACTGTGAGGTAGAAATGGTGTTTAGGTAACTCTTGAATGGGTCTTTTAGTGATAAAGATGAGATAATTTAAAACTGTTAAATACCAAGTGAGGTATATTTGATCATAAGACTGATAGGAGATTTTCATTTAAAATCTTGACTATTATAAAAATATATATATATATATATATATGGTGGTTTAAAGTTATAGTTTCAACATATTAATGATGAGATGAATTATTCTCTCTTCAAAGTGATTGGGAGTGCATACATCTAAATTGATAATGGGTTATTTCAATGTTTATTACAATTTTGGGAATAATTTTATAATGTATGCCCTGTGATACAAACATATTTTATTGTTAAAAAAAAAACCTTATTGACATGTATTTGGAATTAATGAGGTATTCTCTCATATTAGGACCTCAATTAGAAATTGGAAAAATAAAAATGTGTGTGTGTGTGTGTGTGTGTGTGTGTGTGTGTGTGTATACATATTTGGTTTTCAAGCCAGGCCTTCTTTAGGCCAACTATTGGGTTTGTTGAGGGATGGGCCATGTGGGCCAGACTCAAGGCAGGGACTAGTAGGCCTGGGGGAAATCCGGGCTACCAGCCACCAAATTCCTGACTGGGAGTGTCGTTGTGGTTGAATCAGGATGTGGCCCAAGGATATCGGACCAGTAAAAAGACAATGATGGGCTAGCAAAGATAATAAAGAAAAGCCAGTCTAGTGGGGTGGGAGTGGTCCCAGGAGACTGAACCTGGTGAAAGAATTCAGAAAGAAAGAAAGATCTTTATTGGATCTGTTCTAAGTTTTTGATATACTGCTTACATATTTCTGAATGTGATGTAATCTAGTAAGTAATTGTATTAGTTACATTGTTGGAAGGGCAATCTATTTTATAACCCAGAATGTTAAATTAAGAATTGTGCCTTCAGAGGGGTAGCTAGGTGGTGCAGTGGATAGAGCACTGGCCATGGATTCAGGAGGACCTGAGTTCAAATCTGGCCTTAGACACATAACACTTAGCTGTGTGACCCTGGGAAAGTCACTTAACCCCATTGCCTAGCCAAAAAAAAAAAAAAAGGAATGAATTGGGGCATTCTGTATGGTCCTGTTTTGTAACATTTCCTTTTAAGTATTGTAATTTAAGAAATGAGAACCCCCAAGTTTTGTCTCTGTTTAAAGGGAAGTTTTAGCTGGAATTATCTGGCTTTCACTTATGAAGCTTAAAATTGTTAACTAAGCTATTTGGAGTTATTGTTTAAGCCAAGCACTGGTAAAAGTATTTTGTGTGTGTGAAAAGAAACTTGACAATTATGCAAACAAAAACAAAAACAAAAAAAACCCAATTTTGTCAAATCTCATAATTCTCATACAGACACCTTTTAACTAGAGAATTTAGGTAACTAGGAATTTTATGGTAATTAGAAAATTGTAAGCTGTTTTTGAGAAAGGGAGATACTATTACAAAAAAAAAGTTTTGAAATCTTTGATACTCTTTTTAGAGAGCCTACTAAATTTCTGTTTGCAAGGAAATTATGTCCAAACCTACTATGAACTTAGAGTTTCGTTCCTGGGTTTGTTGGACTTAACTGGGTGCTTTTAGAGAAATGGTTTCAATGGGAGCAATGTCAGAGATCTAAAGCTAGTGATTAATACTAAAGCATCTAAATTTCTGTAATCCATTATTTAAAGGAATTATGAGAGCAGTAGTATTTGTCTGTGATCAGTCTCTTACTGTTACCAATGTGAGATTAAATTCTTATTATCTAGCATATGTGATTTTGTGGGACAGAAATTTGCTATTGTTTTGAGCTTTGATTACCAGGATAATTGTCTGAGTTGTCATGAAGCCAATAGTAGAATGTCATGTGCTGCAGGCTGAGAACTGATAAAGGTGGATGTCTGTGCCTGGGAAGAGTTTTGAGGACGACTTTGGACACAGCCTAGGTAGGATCTTCCTGACTCTATTTCCCAATTGTGCTATTTCCTTTCTGAAAAGGAAAATTCCCACCTGATTAATCCTAAGCCCTGCTTTTAACATCCAGTGACTGCAAGATTGGCTATCAGATATGACTCATGCCTGGAATCAAAGAAGGAAGTTCTTTCCTTCTGATGTGATATATGACCTTGTCCCTCTGGAACACCTCTGAGTTATCATAATACGATGCAAGTATGAATAGCTTACAATTTTAATTTACGTTCATGGACAAATAATAATATAGGGATAACATCCTCCTAGAGAGGAAATATTAAGACAAAATAATAAGACAAAGGTGTAATGTGATAGATGTCTAATTAAATAGGATAGCAAATTTTGAGAAAAGCAACAGGATTAGACTGATTCCTCTAAGAATTATATACAGATGTATATGATTGGCTTCCAAAATGTATCTGTCATGGAAATCCAAGCTTTAAGCATGTTTAGGTAAGAGATCACAGATTTGGATTTTTACACTAAGCCAGAGAAGTAGAGCTCCCTTTTTGAGCTGCCTATAAATTAAACCTATTGTACATGAGCAAGGAACTTAATGTTAGTTAACATTGGTAATACTGATTGAATTGATTTGTATGGCTCATGTTTAAGGTTTTCTTTGTTATCTTGATTACATATAAATCTCTCTTCTCAAAACTAGTCTATTGTGAGCTCTCTGATTAGTTTAATCTGTACCTGACTTAATGTAATTATGCAATTTTGCGAATTATGAGAAAACTTTGTTGTATTGTTTGGACCTAGTCCTGTGTGACCGGGAAAATGGAACCATCTCTACGTGCCTTAACTAAAGACTTATGAGGGATTCTGTGATAACTAGGAATTCAGTTTCCTTAATAATACTCTGGAATTTGTGTTATTTAAGAACTTTTACACCAATTTAGTAAGATTTTATGAACACGAGTTGAAATGCATGCAAGCTACTTAGGGCTCATTTTAGAGATGTTCCTTAGGCAATGTGAGATTATGTAACATCTTAGGTTACTATAGAACTGAGACTAGTGTTCCTGTGTGTGTTCCCATATGAGTTAGGCTTCTTTACAATTAGGTCAGGGGTTTGTGAGAATGTTATTTTGTTATTTGGATAATATCATACTTATTTAAAGTTTTGTTACAATTAAGAATGTTAAAAGGAGAACGGCTTGTGGTTTATTTTGTAAATGTCATCAGAGAAATATGGCATGACTGAAATTTAAGATCCTTTTGTACTGTGTTAAAATGGATTATTTAATATATCTATGTATGTACTGGAGCCTGTGGATTAATGTAAAGTATGAGACACTGGGTTCTGATGTGAATTTCTTGAACATGACAATTGGCAATAATTTCAATTTTGAGTTTAAAAAAAAAGAAATGAAATGAGTGATCAAGGTTATAAGGATTAGAAATAGTAACTTAAAATTGTGCTAAGATAACTTTTATAGGAGAATGGACAGAAAGCTGGTTCCTACAAGAAGATAAGAAGAAGATGCTGAGATGCTGTGCTGAAGATGGCTGGAACGAATACCAAGGACCAGAGGACTTCGTTGACGATGTTCCCTGCCAGATAGCTGTATAAGAAAAGACTTTTTGAATCTGAAAGGGACAATTGCATTATTATTGTTTTCTTTTGGGTCTCTGTATCTGTATTATGAAGGGGCTGCCCCTTTGATTTGTCAATGCCTATATTTACTTAAAGGGGTGATAGTTGGAGAGAGAGGAAAGAGAGCTGAGAAGAATTTGAATTCAGATTTAATGTGAAAGGTGCTATTATAAGAATGATAATTTCTATATGCGATTATGTGGAAATGCAATTGATGTTAAGTTTATTGCTAGTATTACAAAAGTTATTACTATTTCTAAATTGTATTGTGTTTCTAAAACACTTAGATTGTAACATTTGAAGAGAATTATCCTACTCCCACTGTGTCTCCCCTTTATGTAGAACTCCTTGTCCCATTTTGGTTAAGATAGAAGGGAAAGAAATCAGGCTGATGGTTCTGAAGAGTCAGGGTTGAGTGCCAGTTTGAGACCACCCTGATGGTTACTAAGATTTGGTGGGATGTGAGAAGTCTTCAGATAGTATAGAACAAGAGGAGGGATTGAAGGGGATGTCCCAGTGAAGACTTCTCAGTGTAATTAAGGTAATGAGTTCAGAAGGTAGTGTGAGAAATGAACTCTCAGAAGTGAAGGCTCCTCAAAGAGTCAAATAATTCTTGATTACGACTTTCAAAATCTTCCCCCTCTCAGACCCTGTTTTTAAGCACTTAACAGAAAGAATAAGCCCTGCCTCATCCCCAACCTGAGACGTTTGCCCTTGGCAACCAGGCCTCTTTCCTTGTCTTTGAATTTTGCACCTAGAATGTAAGCCCCACCTCCCAGTTAAGGGGATAGGAAGAAACTTTCCAGCTTAGAATGTAAGCCCCACCTCCCAGTTAAGAGGATAGGAAGAAACTTTCCAGCTTAGAATGTAAGCCCCACCTCCCAGTTAGAATGTAAGCCCACCCCCAGTTAAGGGGGTAAGGGATAGTGGTGGGTGGAGACTTGTTTGCGTAGTGGGTGGAGACTTTGTGTGGTGGGCAGAGAATTGCTTTTATGGGGTCTCTCTCTCTCTGCCTGTATCGGAGGAGCAGACAGCCATCTCGCCAGATTGTAATAAAGGTAACCTTTGCTTTCCATCTTGAGAAGTCTCTGAGTTTAATTTGGGTTGGGGTCGCTATCCCACACACTTCCCCCCAAAATTCATGTCCTCAAATAGAATAGAATAAGAATCTTAACAGAAATTAAGTTCACTGAATCGAAGGAATGCCCATCAATTGAAGAATGGCTAAACAAGCTGTGTTTGTATGATTGTGTTGGAATATTAGCGTGCTACAAGAAATGATGAGCAGGCAGATTTCAGAAAAACCTGGAAAGACTTAGACGAACTGATGCAAAGTGAAGTGAGCAGAACCAGAACATTGTACACAGTAAAAGCAATGTTGTTTGATGAAGAACTGTGAATAACTTAGCTGTTCTCAGTAATGCCATGATCCAAGACAATCCCAAAGGACTAATGATGAAGTATACCATCTGCCCCTGGAGAAAGAACTGACATTATTTAAATACAGACTGAAGAATGCCATTTTTTACTTTCTTTCATTCTTTTTCTTTTATTCAAATATTCTTGTACAAAATGACTAATATGGAAATGTTTTACATAATTGTACATGCATAACCTATATCTGATTGTTTACCATCTCAGGGAGAGGGGGAAAGGGGGAGGGAGGGATGGAATTTGGATATCAAAACTTTTAAAAATTGTTTTAAAATGATTTTAACATGTAATTGGGGGAGATAAAATATATATTTTTAAAAAAGAAAAAGAAATTAAATTCACTGGTCAGGTCTTCCTATTTTCAAAATGGAAAGGAGGAGGGGCCAAGAGAGACCTTTCAACCAATACTTTTAACCTGTGCTTTGAAATGTAACTAATTCGGGGTGGGGGAGGGGTGTGGAGAGGAGGCAGCCAAGAACAAGTTGACAAATGAGTGTGTTCCCACGTTTCCTTTCCCTGCTGACTACATAGTGACCCACCTGGTTACAAGAACAGGTAGCCAGCTATTGACCACAGCTGGAAGCTAGCCCCAGCTCTTGAGCTAGAAGGGACCTATGGGAGCAGCGAGGCGGCACATTCACACCAAACTGTGACGTTATCAAAACAACCTTGGCAAAGTCTGAGGGTTCTAGTCTTCACTCTATCACTGATGGGCTGTTGCACCTTGGACAAGTAATCTACTTCCTCAGGGTCTCAGTTTCCACATCTATAAAATGAGCTCTAGAATCCTTTGTTTCTGAAGTCTCTTCCAGCTCTGAGTTTCTGTATTTTGGAGGATTCTTTGACACTACTTTCTCTTCTCCTCCTCTCCTCCCAGGCTTGTAAGGGAAAGATCTAGATTAGGAATCAGAGAAGCTGGATTTGAACCCTGTATCCACCACTCACCACCCAGATGACTTTTTTAAGGAAATTATTCCTTTTTCTGGGCCTCAGTTTCCTAATTCACAAAATGACGGGCGTGGCTTCCAAGGTCTCTGAGAGCTCCTCATAGTCTATGGGGTTTGGTTTGGTTGTGTTGTGTTTGGGTTTTTTGGTGAGGTGAGGTGATTGGGGTTAAGTGACTTGCCCAGGGTCACACAGCTAGTAAGTGTCAAGGTTTGGTCTGAGGCTGGATTTGAACTCAGATCTTCCTCACTTCAGGGCAGGTGATCTATCCACTGTGCCACCTCGCTGCCCCCATAGTCTATGTTTTAAGGTTCCTTCTAGCTCTAAATTCAAGAGACAACATGACACAGTGGATAGAGATCCAGTCAGGAAGGTCTGGGTTTGAGTCTCACATTTGACTAGTCATATGTTATCGTTGGTGTGACCCTGGACAAGCCATTTAATTTCTTATTGCTCTAGGCAACTCCCTAAAATAGTGTGTCTTAACCTGGAGTCTGTGGGAGGGGGGGAAATATATATATCTCTTTGCTTCTTTTTAATAGTATTGTATTTCTTTCCAATTACATATAAAGACTATTTTTGACATTTTTAATAAAATTTTTAGTTCCAAATTTTGTAAATATACTTTTAATCAATTACTATATTTCAATATAATTGATTTCAGTTGTAATACTATGCATTTTCATTCCTTTATTGTTTGTTTGTTTTCTGACATTTTGAGTCCCACATTGTCTCTCTCCCAATCCTGCATTAGAGAAGACCAACATCATACTTATACACACATACATACATACACACACACACACATACACACACACACACACGCACATGAATATATATAGAGAGAGAGAGAGACAGACAGACAGACAGACAGGCAGACAGCTAGCTGGCTCAGTGGAGGGCAACAGCCCTGAAGTAAGGAGGACCTGAGTTTAAATCTGGCCTCAGACCAAACACTTGACACTTACTATCTGTGAAACCCTGGGCAAGTCACTTAACCCCAGTTGCTGAGAGAGAGAGAGATGGAATACATGCATCCATATATCAGTTCTTTCTCTGAAGGTACATGGCATTTTCCTTCATAAGCCCTTCCTAATTGACTTGAATGATCATATTACTCAGAATAGCTTAGTTATTCACAGTTATTCTTCAAATAATATTGCTGTTATGGTATACAGTGTTCTCTTGATTCTGCTCACTTCACTCAGCATTATTTTATGCAGGTCTTTCCAAGTTTTTCTAAAACCAACCTGCTTGTCACTTCTTACAGCATAATAGTATTCCATTATATTCATATACTACAATTTATTCAGCCATTCCACAACTGATGGGCATCCCCTCAATTTCCAGTTCTTTGCCACCACAAAGAGCACTTCTATAAATCTTTTAAAATGTATAAGTTCTTTTCCTTTTTCCCTAATAGTATTATTAATTGTAGTATTTCTGGTCAAAGGATATACACAGTTTTGTAAGTCTTTGGGTGTAATTCCAAATTGCTCTCCAAGATGGTTGGATCAGTTCATAATCCTACCAACAGTGTATCAGTGTCTCAATTTTTCCATATTCCCTCCAGCATTTGTCATTTTCCACCTCTATCATTTTAGTAAACCTGATTGGTATGAGGTAGTACATCAGAGTTATTTTAATTTGCATTTCTCTAATCAAAAATTATTTAGATAATTTTATATAACTATATTTAGCTTTGATTTTTTTCTTCCAAAAACTGTCTGATCATATCTTTTGACCATTTATTAATTGGAGAATGACTCACATTTTTATAAATTGATTCAGCTCTATATATTTGAGATATGAAGCCTTTATCTGAGAAACTGGCTATAAATCATTTCCCTCAACTTTATGCTTTCCTTCTAATCTTGGTTACATTGGTTCTATTTGTACAAAACCTTTTTAATTGAATAATCAGAATTGTCCAACTTTACATCCTACAGTGCTCTATCTCTTGTTTATTCATAAATTTTCTTATCCATAATTCTGATACGTAATATATTCTGTGCTCTCCTAATTTACTTATGCTATCTCCTAGGTCATGTATCCATTTTGACCTTATCTTGACAAACATGAAAAGATATTGGTCTATACCTAGTTTTGCCAGACTGCTTTCCAGTTTTCCCAGAATTGTAATCCTATACATTTTATTTTATTTTGTACATTTAAAAACATTGTTCTGGGAAGGGGTCCATGGGCTTCACCCAACTGGCAAAGGGGTTCAGGACACAAATCTGTTCAAAGTAGGAGTCCCTACTTTAAGACTATATGGAAATTACAGAGAAGGTGCTGATCTGCTTTGGTATTCCCTATACAAATTGAAACCCCAGTTCTAAAATCCTCAGAAGCCTTCCTTTCCAGAACCTCAGTGCCCCAGCCCCTCCTCCTTTCCATTGTTTTCCTCAGGAAAGTGTTTGGGATTTGAAATGTTGCTCTCTTTTAATGCTACTCTCTCTTACATTTAAAAGGGCTGGCTAAAAGAAAGGGATGTCTTGCTAATTTAGTCACTGTGGGTAAGAGTGGGAGATTAAAGAGAGAAAGGGACCTGAGAATTCCTGATCTTGAAGTCACCTTTGAATTTTTAAAAATTGTCAAAAAGCCTCTTATACACAGATTCTCCCAGTTCCCCACCCCTATTTGATTTCCTGAAAATAGAACTGGGGCACTTTTCCATCTTCACTTTCCTAGTATTGTGTCTCAAGCATTTTTTATTTTCCTGAACCGAATATCTGATTTCATTGGCGTGGGGAGCTCTCCAGCGAAGAACTCCCTTTAGCCAAACCCCAGCAGCTGCAATTTGTAGTCTTAAAGAGTTGCTCAGGGCATCGAGAGGGTAAATCACCCGCAGAGGGTTGAGCATCCCCTTAACTCAGAAGCAAAACTTGAACCCAGGTCTGACTCAGAAGCCAGCACTCTGACTGCCACACCATGTTTGTTACACAGAAGAGGCCATTGGCAAACATGACTTAAGCTGAATGAACAGGAGAGAAAGGTGGTTTAGCCCTAACCAAGAGTCCTGCAAGGACATGTGTAACTCCTACTCCCACCCGACCCCACCCCAGAGCAACTCACGTCCGCTCTCTAGGTCTCTATGTCCCCATTTGTAAAAGTAAAAGACCTCTAAGTTGCCTCTCACATCCCAATTGTGTCATTCCAAGATTCTAAGGCACAGTACCTTGCTCTGGTGGTGGGTGATTTATAGAATTGGGGGCATGAATGTAATGGAGTAGTTCTATACCATATGAAAAAAATGAATAAAAGGAATTCAGAGAAGCATGTCTAAACTGATGCTAAGTAAAGTAAGCAGAACCAGGGAAAACAAAGTATAAAATGACACAACCTAAACCAGAGATTCTTCACCTTTTTTGAGTTCTGGACCCCTTGGGCAATGTCTGGTCGTCTGTGAACCCCATCTCAGAATGATGTTTTTAAATGGATAAAATCAAATCTATTGGATTATGAAAGAAACTGATTATATTGAAAATAGTTGTCTTTTTTCTTTTTTTAAGTTCAGAGACCCGAGGTTAAGAATTCCTGGTGCAAAATGGAAAGAATGAAAATCCCAAGCCAACAGTTTTGTGTAATTAACATGACTGAGAAACTAGGCCCCGGGAGTTGAGAAAATGCACCTTCCTTTCACATTTGCTGAGAAAAGGGACAATGGGTATGGAATAACTGATATTCTGTTTCACTGAATTGATATGTTGTTGGTTTTGCTGAACCGTTTTTACCTCTTTTTTAAAAAATTCTATGTTACAAGAAATGACCCGGGCTAGGATAGGGGTATATTCAGAAATAAAGATGCTGTAAAAACAAAACTAGCAATAATATTTTTTAAATGTTTGTGAAATGGAGTTGGCTCCTTCTGTGTTTCAGAGTAGGAGATGTTGGTATTCTTCCAACTTTCCCCCTCCTCCTCTCATCTGGATGTCAGCAGATTCCCGACCCAGAGCACAAGGAAGAGAGGGGAACCTGGAGCCCACGGACCTGGGCTCAGAAGGGTAGTTCCCCTTTGGGGCCTGGGAGCACATAGTGAGTGTCCCCTTGCCCCCACTCCCCAGCCTATGGCTGGGAACTCCAACTTCTACCAGAACACACCCGTCGGACGTTACTCCTACTCTGCAAAGGCTTCTCCAGAGAGCAGAGGGCACACCCAAAAGGGGGAGGGGTTAGGGGTGGAGTCATGGCTCCACGCCCTGGCTCCAGTTGGTGGCTCCAGCCAACGTTTTGGTGCCTAGCTTCCGACCCCAGCCCGCTGCTGCTGCTGCTGCTGCTGCCTGCTCTCTGCCTACTGCTGACCTGAGAGAAGAGCTCCTCAGGGGCAAAGCCATGGCTCAAGCACCCGTTGTTCTGGCCCCGTGCCCAAGCGCCCTCGGGCCTTTAGATCCAGCTCAGATTGAGCAGCTCATTCGCAAGAGCCAAGAAGCCAAGGAGTTTGCCTACTGTCCCTACAGTAACTTCCCAGTGGGGGCAGCTCTCCTGACTCTGGACGGGAAGATTTTTTCAGGTAAGCCCGAAGTTCACTCCTCCCCCCATCCCCTGTCCTTAGGTACAGAAAAAGGCAACTAGAGAGCTAGACTTGGAGGGATGGAAACCTGTATTCAAATCCTGCCTTAAGACACGGAGCAAATAATTTCTCTGGGCCTCAGTTTTCTCATCTGTAAAATTAGAGGCTGGATGGCCTCTGAGATCTCTCCTAGCTTTAAATTTATAATTCTGTGAGCATTGCCTCCTCCAGGAGATGCTCCTGGTAACTTTTAAATCTTAGAAGACCAATTAAAATCAGCTTGTAAATAAAACTGCATTTCAATAGAACGCCTTTATGTTGTTAAAATATTAAATCATGGATTGAAAAATCAGCATTTTACTCTTTGAGGGTATGGTCTCACAGTCTTGGCATAGAGCATTCCAAAAGGCCTTTTTTTTTTTAAGCTTAAAAGTATTTTTTTTCCAATTGCATGTAAAGATAGTTTTCAACATTCACTTTTATAAGATTCCAAATTTTTTTTCTCCCTCCTTTCTCTTCCTCCTCCCCAAGACAGCATGCAATCCGATATAGGATATATATATATATATATATATATATATATATATATATATATATATATGTATATATATATATATATATACACACACACACACACACACACACACACAATTATATTAAACATATTTCCACATTAGTTGTGTTGTGAAAAAAGAATTGGAAACAAAAGGGAAAAACCACAGGAAAGAAAAAGAGAGAGAGAAAATAGTATGGTATCTGCATTCAGACTCTATAATTCTTTCTCTGGATGTAGATAGCATTTTCCATCATGAGCCTTTTGGAATTGTCTTCAATCAGTTGAGAAGAGCTACTTCTATCAAAGCTGGTCATCACACAGTATTGCTGTCACTGTGTACAAAGTCCTCTTGGTTCTGCTCACTTTACTCAGCATCAGCTCATATAAGTCTGTCCAGGTTTTTCTGAAATCCCCCTGTTCATCATTTCTTATAGCACAATAGTATTCCATTGCCTTCATATACCACAGCTTGTTCAGCCAGTCCCTAATTGATGGACATTTCAATTTCCAATTCTTTACCACCACAAAAAGCTGATATAAGCATTTGTGTACATCTGGGTCCTTTCCCCTTTTTTATGATCTCTTTGGGATACAGACCTAATAGTGGCATTGCTGGATCAAAGGATATGGACAGTTTTATAGCCCTTCCAAAGGGCCTTGAACCACCACTGTCCATCATCACCAAGGCAAAGTTGCCCCTCTCCCCTAAGTAGGGATGGCCAGTTTTTCTTGGTGTCTGGCTAGGGAGGAGTGGGCTTCATCCCAGGATCCAGGTATGTCATCCAGTGGGAGTTGAGGGTAGTAGAGGGAGGAAAGAGAAAGAATTTTGTGCTCATTTGAAAGACTGAAGATACTGGAGGGAGAACAAGTCCTCTTGGTGATTAGGATGGGATGAGACCTTTGAGGTGAAGACTCAGCATTTACCACTAGAAGGAACCTTAGACACCCTTTCTATTCCAATCAATTCATCTTACAGATGAGATGACTGAGGCCCAGAGAAAAGGAGTGACTTGCATAAGGGTTCCCAGGTAGTAAGCAGCAAAGCTATGATTTGAATCCAAGCCCTCTGACTCAACATCCAGATCTATTAACATTGTACCATGTGGTAAATTGCCATGTAAGGTGAAGAGGCAAATAGAGCCTAGCAGAGAAAACATGGCCTCATAGAAAGCAAACTAGTCCTGTAATCCACTGAACCCTGGTCTTAAATTCCACCTCTGTTACTTTCTAGTTGTGTGGGCCAGTCACTTCCTCTGTGCCTCAGTTTCCTTGTCTGCAAAATGGGGTTTGCAATGCTTCTAATTAAAAAAAAATCCAAAATTTTTGTGATCACAGACTTGCTTCAGGTCACACAGGTAGTAAGCATCAGAGGTAAGATTTGAACCCAGGACCTCTGACTCCAGAGCAGTGTTCTTTTTTTTTTTGAGGCAATTGGGGTTAAGAGGCTTGCCCAGAGTCACACAGCTAGTGTCAAGTGTTTGGTCTGAGGCCAGATTTGCAGTGTTCTTTTCACTGCACCATGCTGAATTCCCTGGCAAGGGAGATGGTGCATGCCAAATGCCCTATATAAATGTCAGTTGTTATTAATATCATCCAGAGCTTATATGACCTCATGGCCCCAGTGAGCACAGTTCTGAGAATTCCTCCATGATGGCCTCCATTGTTTGAGACCCTGAAGAGAAGCTGTGTACCCCTGTTAACCTGAGATCAGCAGGGATGCTGATGGGAGCCACACCATTGTGTTGTGGCTGGGTCATAACAACCATTTTCTCTATAACTCCTGTACTCTGACCCTCAAACATATGGGCCACACACCCAAGTAATTAATAACTACAATTAAATCCTCATTAGATTATACCTCATTGTATAGCATCTCTCTCCCAGGATTGTTGTGAGGATCAAATGATATAATGTTTATAAAATGCTTAGCACAGTGCCTGGCACATAGTAGGTGCTTAAGATGAGATAATAGTTGTAAAATGCATAGCACAGAGCCTGGCAAGTTCATTATCTCATCTGAGCCTCTCATTGACCCTGAGAGGGAAGTGCTATTATTCTGTTTTATTTTATTTATTCTGTTTGACAGAAGAGGAACCTGAAGATCACAGGCAGTAGGACTTGCCCATGGTCACAAAGCTGGCAAGTATGTGAGGCAGGATTCCATCAGTCAGTCAGTCTGCCAGTCAATATTAAGCACTTCCTGTGAGTCAGGCACTATGCAAAGCTCTGAGGATACAAAGAAAGTAGGAAATATGGTTCCTGAGACAAGGTGATAGGATTATGGATTGAGAGCTGGAAGTGACTCAGAGGTTATGTAGTGCAACAGTCTCATTTTATAGATAAAGTAACTAAAGCTAGGAAGCTAAAATGATTTGATAGAGGTAACACAGATAGTAAGTATCAGAAAAAGGACCTTATATTCCTACAGGAGAAACATGTAAATAACTAGGTGCATCCAAGATAGTGAAAGTATGTGAGAGGTAGTCTCAGATTCAAATTCAGGTCTTCCTGGCTTCAAGGTCAGTGTTATCCTTTATGCCACCTTTGTGCTCATCTAGTACTCAGAGGGAACTCAGAGGTTGCCTCATCCATCCCCTTCACTTTGTTTATTTGTTTGGTGAGGCAATTGGGGTCACACAGCTAGTGAGTGTTATGTGTCTGAGGCTGTATTTGAACTCAGGTCCTCCTAACTTGAGGGCTGATGCTCTACCCAATGTGCCACCTAGCTGCTCCCCCTCCCTTCACTTTACAGATGAAGAAACTGAGGTTTAGGGAGATGAAGTGACCTGCCCGGTATCACACAGTTAGTATCTGAGGGGGAATTCAAACCCAGGTCTCCCTGAAGTCCAATGCTGTAAACACTATGCCACACTGTCCTTCAGAGGAGATGCAGGTTTGAGTGCCTCTGGCCAAGTCGCTTCATCTTCCTGATCCTCAGTTTCCTACCAGTAGAATGAGATTCATCCTGCTGGTCATATACCTCCCTTCTAAGGTAGTTATGGATCAAGTGCTGTCCTTCATCAAATGTAAGGAACTCTGGGAAGTGGGCGCCATTGTTGCCCCAGCAAAAGAAAGAAGTGCATCAGGGGCATAAAACAGCAAGATAATTCAGGGTGTGGGATGGTCTTTTGGGAGAAGATTCCTGCCTCCCCCCAAAAAAAATCTGAGAAGAAATATGTAAGAAATAAAAAATGGCTCTTGCACTCAAGTAGCTTACAGTTGAGGAGAAGGCACAAATCGCTGTGATCAGAGTCCCAGGGCTGTCTCCAAACAAAACTCCCTAGATGGCGCTGGTTAGAACTTTGGGACACTGACACCCAAGAGATTAGGATTTCTTCAATCCTAACTTTCAGTGCATAGCCTTGTCCCTTTCACTTATTTCCAGGGATTGCAAGCATAGCACACGCTTAGTCAGCCATGTAGGATGGTGGGGTTGGGTTGGGGAGGGAAAGGGATTGCCTTTAATGGACCATCGGGGAGCATTTACTTGTCTGTATCTTACCACTGGACCCAGATGGCACCAGAGGAGAGAGTGAGGCTGGTGACTCTGCACAGCCCTATCTCACTTAAATCCAATTCACTTGCAATTCATGACATCACCTTTCTGATGTCAGGGTACTCTTCAAGAATGAAGGACAAACAACAATAATTTGGCTAGCTTATGGGGGACAAACTTGCAGCTGTGTGACCTTGAAAAAGTTACTTAAGCTTCCTGGGCCTCAGTTTCCTTCTCTGTAAAATGCTTGTTGATTATTTGTGTATACAAGTTAGCTGTCCAGATAGAATATTAGCTTCTTGAGGGAAAAGGTTTTATTTGTCCTTTTGTATTCCCAACCCTAGTAACATTTTATTGCTTTGGGGTTTTTTTTCTTTTCACCAGAATAGAGATTTCATTGCAGGGCAGATTTTTTTTATTGCCCACTACTATCAGTAAAACACTTGAGTCATGCCAGGAACACGTGTGTATTTCCTTATTTATAAATGATGTACAGATAATATTGTTTCAAAATATACATTATAAAATTTATACAAAATAGACATTTTAAAAAGGATGAGGAAAAGCATGAATTTTGGGTTTATATAGTTTCTCATATATGTAATATAGTGTGTGTGTGTGTGTGTGTGTGTGTGTGTTGTTCAGTCATTTTTTCAGTTGTGTCCACATTTGGTGTTTTCTTGGCAAAGACACTTGGGTAGTTTGACATTTCCTTCCCCAACTCATTTAATGAAGAAAACTGAAGGTTAAGTGACTTGCCCAAAGTCACACAGCTAGTAAGTGCCTGAGGTTACATTTAAACTCAAGTCTTACTGACTACAGGCCTAGTCCTCTATGTACTGCACCACTTAGCTGGCTGCATATAAATATGTGTGTGTGTGTGTGTGTGTGTGTGTGTACACACATATATGTACATATGCACACATGTATATAAAATATAGTATAGTTATAGTATTTGACCAGGAGGTAACAGGGAGCCACTGGAGTTCATTGAGCAGGGGGGTGACCTGGTCAGATCTGCACGTTAGGGAGATCACTTTGTTGGCTGAGTGGAGGATGAATTGGAATGGGGAGAAACTTGAGGCAGGCAGACCAGTTAGAAGGTTTATATGAGTAAGAGGTGATGAAAATCTGAACTAAGGTGGTGGCCGTGTCCATGGAGAGATGTTGTATGGGTAGAATTGACAAGACTAAACAAAAGATTGGTTCTGTGAGGTTCTGTGAGAGATGAGTTGAGGGCAGCCCCAAGGCTTTGAGCCTGAGTGACTGGGAGAAGTGTGGTGCCCATCAAGAGAAATAGAGAAGCTTGGAAAAGATCCAGAAAAGCTGATCAGACCCCATCTATGCCTGCCCCCCCAGACTCCCATGGTCCCACACAAATGGAAGGGGGAGCAGGAGGGGAGGGGAGTCTTCCTCATCAGCCATTGGTCTACAGCTGAGAGCCTGTCCTCAGCCTACTCCAGCCAGGAGGTAGAATAGGGGAGGGAGGGGATGTACTGAGAAGGGGGAGGTTAATGTTCTCCAGGGCACCTCGGACAGCTCCGCATGCTCTAGGTGATGGACAGTGGTTAGGTCAGAACTGCGCTGAGGGGCAGATACTCTACTCAGAAAGTGAG
Organism: Phascolarctos cinereus; assembly: GCF_003287225.1. Lineage (NCBI taxonomy): Eukaryota > Metazoa > Chordata > Mammalia > Diprotodontia > Phascolarctidae > Phascolarctos > Phascolarctos cinereus. The sequence continues at coordinate 380,044,563 of NW_027556098.1, read as the reverse complement.
AGACAAGTGTGAAAATTTGTAGCTTTGAAGGGGGAAAGGTGTTGGGGAATGAGGACGATATGATTTTGTTGGCGCCAAACACCTCTAATCCCCTCTTAGTTTTTGCAGAGAAGATGGGGCCTTCCATTCTGTAGCAGAACACACCTCTTAACCTGCGTCTCTAAATCACTCATTGTGTCCCTGCCTGCTCTCCAGGGCATGAACACTGAGCTCAGGCACCCCTTGGTCAACTGTGGCTCTTCATTAAAAGCAGCTTCCTTACAGCCAGCCTTTACCTTTGATAACTTTGGACCTTCAGAGAAAAGGCTTATCATAGATCTCACATCAGCTGAAAAGGAATGGTAGCCCAAGTGTTGTTTAGTTGTATCTGACTCTTTGTGACTCCATTTCAGGTTTTCTTGGCAAAGATACTGGAGTGGTTTGCCATTTTCTTCTCCAAGAAAGAACTGAAGATGAGGAACTGAGGCAAACAAGGTTAAGTGACATGCCCAGGGTCACACAGCTAGTAAGTGCCAGAGCCTGGATTTGAACTCATGAAGATGAATCTTCCTGTCTCCAAACCCAGTGCTCTATGCAGAGTGAAAAAAAGACTTGAGGAGCAAAAAGACTTGTATTCTCCCTCCCCCCAAGCAATTGCCATTACCTAGCTGTATGACCTTGGGCAACAAACTTCCCTCTGGGCCTCAGTTTCCTCACCTGTAAAATAAGAGGATTATTGTTTTCTAGGATTCCATATGTAAAATAAGAGGATTGAGTTAGGTGCTCTAAAATTTCCTCCCTGCTCTAATATTCCATGTTCTGACATTCTGTGTCCTAAAAGATTCTGTCTATCCATTTTTAAAGCTTGATACTGAGCCAAAGACTTGGTTCTCCTAATTTTCACAAGTGACAGATTAGTCAAAGTAGACCAGCCTGGGGAAGTAGGACAGATAGGAGTGGGGTGCAAGGCAGTTGTTGGCAATAGCAAAGAATCAAAGGAGCATTCTGCTTAAAATTTTAAAAAAGACTACCTACTACCGTCCAGGTTCCTATTTGTCAAGACAACATATTAATTCTATAAATAATGATAATGCTAGCTCCCATTGTATGGTCCTTTACTGTTCCCAAAGCACTTTCCTAATAACATCCTTATGAGGTGCATAGTGCCAGGATTATTGTCCCCATTTTACAGAAGAGGAAACTGAGGCTCCCAGGATCACAAAGCTAATTAAACAGCCAAGCTGGAACTGAAACCCAGGGTTTCTGATTGCCAACCCAGGGAGGACTCTTTCCACCTCAATCTGCTGCCTCCAGATGTTCGAGTTTCAGTAAAAACTAGAGTGACACTAAGTATTTGGGGAGGATTCTGGGATTAGCTTTTTATAGAATACTGGTGTCCCAATGTCAGCTGGTCTAGGCTGAGTCGTAGCAGGGCTTAACTTGTGGTGCAGAAGGGTGTTTTTCATTTACTTCCTTCCCTTTGTGCAACCTTCCCCATCTGTAGGGAACTTTCTGTGTTTTGCAAGCCGTCCTGTTCCTTGTATGTTCTTGGAGCAATCCGTCAAAATGATGGTGTAATGATGAAACTATTTAAATATTATACTGTGGTTAGGAACTGCCCCAGTTTACTTATCCCTGTTTCTGCTGGGCCTAGCAGAGGGCTTTGCATAGAGTAAGTGAATGCTTATTAAAAGTTTAAGGAAGGAAGATAGCCAGCCTAAAATCTCTTATTTAAGGGGGGGAAACATTAATAAGAGGTCACTTCCTGTACACTTAACTTGAAACAAGAACACACTTAAGAAGCATTTTATTAAGCTCCTACTATGCGCCAGGCACTAGGGACACAAAGGCAAAAGTGAGACAAATCCTCACCCTCTGGGACCTTAACATTCCACTAAGACCAACTAAATATATATGTTTACAACTTCATGGAGTAGTGTTTGACAGGCCAGCTGTGGAATCAAGAAAACCCGGGTTTGAGTCCTGTCTCTGATATGCAAAAGTTATGTGATTGTTGGCAAGATAGTCAATTTCTCAGGGCTCCCAGTCAGCACTCACAAATTGTAAGATATCATAGGAGAGTTGTTGACATGTATCAGGGATGGAGTTTTCCACATGGGAAGTTCCCTACACCCTTGAAATCAGAAATTTGGACCCTCTCTACTCTACCTTCCCCATCCCCCACAAAATGAAAACTCAGAAAAACAACTCAATACATTCCTCCCAAAATAAAACAACTCAAGAAGACATTCAAAATAAAATTACACAAGAGCACAGTTCCATAGACAATGTCTTTTAACATATTGTCTTTTACCTATCGCTGTAGTCCCACAATGCATGGACATAGTAGGTGCTTAACACATTTTTATTGACAGACTAACAACTTGTTGGTTGTCCCCTCTGTGTCCTATTTTAAATTCTGTTTAACCACTCATCTCTGTATTGAGATTGATACAGTGCCTGCAATAAATACTTAATGAATGATAATGTCAGCTAGCATTCATATAGCACCTTAAAGTTTGCAAAGTTATGCATGTTATCTCATTTCATCCTCTCAAACAATCCTGGGAGGTAGATGCTGTTATTATCCCTATTTTACAGATGAAGAAACTGAGGCAAGCAGAAGTTAAGTGACATACTCAGAGTAACATAGCTAGTAAGTGATGTCAGATATGAACTCAAGTCTTCTTGACTTTATGCCTAATGCTCTATCCGCTGCCCCACCTAGCTGCCCTCTAATGAATAGTTGCTGACAGAATGACAGATAGTGCAGGTCAATGTACACATTTTGTGTATATAATTATCTCTTCACATACACTTAAGCATCTACTCTGTGTACAACACTGGGTTCAGTCAAGGAGACCACTGCCTAGTAAAGGGATCACAAAATCGTGGATTTAGGGCACCTTGGAGGTCATTGAGTCCAACCCCCTGCTTTTACAAATGAAAGAACAAAGGCTAGGGAAGTCCAGGGTCAAATAAGTAGTAAGTGGCAGGATTCATACTTAGGTTTTCCTATTGCAAATCCACCTGTCTTCCTACTACGTTATTCTTCCTTTCCAAGATACCATCCCAGGCAAATATTATACATCACATTGCATGTGAGGGCTTTAGAGACATGCACACCAAGTTCTCTAGGATGTCTGATCTGAGGAGCAGAGAAGGCTCTCTGGAGGAGCTGGCATTTGAGTGGGGCTTTAAGAGACGGGCAAGAATTCAACCAATGAAGAGAAAGAAGATATTTAAGGCATAGGGAATGGCGAGTCCAAGAGGCCACCCACTTTGGGTAGGCTCAAACCCAGCAGTGCCCTGCACCTGGAAATAGCTTCATCCTCTGACCACATAGCTCTTTATGCATTGTCTTCCCCCCACTACATTATAAGCTCCTTGAACACAGGAGGGATATTCTCCAATGTTATCACCGTCCCCCTCCATAAATTTGTATCGATTTTTTGCTTTACTTCCTTGGAGGTTTTGTTTCTTCCCTAAACAGTGGTGGTCCAGCCTTTCCTTGAAGACCTTCAATGACTTAAAAGAACTCTAATTCACCCACCCCATCTCCAGGCAGGCCATCCCATTTCTGGAGAGCTCCACTCCTTAGGAAGGCTTTCCTTACATCTCCAGCTGAAATCTGCCCCACCCCACCCCCCATTGTTCCTGACTGCCCTGTGGGGCCAAGCAGAGCGAGGCTAACCCCACAGTCCCATGACCCTGCTTCAGGTATCTGGAGAAAGCTATCACATATCCCCTATGTCTTGGTTTCTCCAGGTTAATCATCTTCAAATCCCTTGAACCTTTCTTTTTATGACATGATTTCTAGTCCCCTCAATATCCTGGCCCCCCTCTCTTGGTTTAACTCCAGGCTAATCCTTGTTGCCAAACCTGGGTGCTTTTGTATAGACCTAGAGAATCACCTTTCTGACTTGGGGGCTTTGTGAGATCTCTCCTGATCCAGCTATTTGGTCAATTGTATTCTCTATCCTCAGGATGCAACGTAGAAAATGCTTCCTACCCAGTAGGCACCTGTGCAGAACGCACTGCCATTCACAAGGCCATCTCAGAAGGATACAAAGAGTTCCGGGCCATTGCTGTTACCACGTGAGTGTCCAAGACTAATTCATGAAATGATAGGTAGGCAGCTAAAACTGGAAAGGACCTTGGAACGTAGAATGCCAGTGCTAGGAAGGGGCCTTACGATGCAGGCTGTTAAAACAGAATGATATATAGCTGGGAAAGGGCCTTAGAACACAGAATGTCATATACAATAAATTATTCTTATTTCTTCATTAGAGGAGACCTGACAAGACCCCAGTGATAATCTAAGCCACCATTACTAACAAGGACAAAGCGTAGACCGGTAGAAGTGAGAGGCCATATGGCATAGTAAGGAAACAAAGGAATGGATGCAGAGTCAGAAGACCTTGGTTTGAATCCCCACTCTGCTACTCGTTTAATTTTGGGCAGATCACTCAGGCTCCTTGGCTTCAGTTTCCCCATCTGTAAAAATAACAACAAACAATACAAGGAAAGGATTTAATTAAGTGAGGATTCAATGAGGATGGGGTCAGTATAATCAGGAAATGACTTTGATGTTTAAAAATACAAAAGGCACCAATTTTTTTTTTAATAAGGGAGAGGGAGAGGGAGCAAGTAAGGAAGGGAGGGAGGGAGGAGGGTAAAAGAAAGAGGAAGAGAAGGAAGGAAGGGAAAGAGGAAGAGGGAGAAAAGGAGAGAAGGAAGGGAGCAGAAGGAAAGGAGGGGAAAAGAAAGGAAGGGAGAAAGGAAAAGAAGGAAGGAGGAAGGCAGGGAGGGAAGAGTCATTCACTGGGAGTGAGGAGATGGGTTCTTGTCCTTGCTCTGCTACCAAGTAGCTATGTGACCTTAAACACGTCACTTCTCTGATCCTCGTTTTCCGTATCTGCAAAATAGAGATGGACAGGATGGTCTTTGAAGCCCCTTCCAAGCTTCCAAAAGACCAGGAATCTACATGTTTTTAAAGGAAAAAAATTTTCTTTCTTGAAAAGATTCCATAAGCCATGCTGGCCTTCTTCCACCCCCCATCATCGGCCCCCAACACCAGCAAATCCAGATCCAGGGAATCTTTTCCAGCAGATCCTGACCATCCGCAGCTACTTGAGAGAGTGGCTGGTGGGCATCTGGGTGTCCTGCTTCCCTCTCTGCTCTGGACACTTTTCCTAGGCCATACTGCTGTTTGTCTGCAGGTCCAGTGTAATTCAGGCCAGAGCAAATAATGACTTGCCAGGGACATTTTGTCCCAGCAAGCTGGAATCAGGATGCAAATTACATTTTGCAGAAGGTAGGAGAGTAGAGTAAAAAAAAATTTACAATTTCAGAACCAAATCCAAGAAATTAATCATATTTGGGAAAGTAAGTCCAGAGCCATGGAAAGAATAATGGTGTGACAGACTGAGTTGTTTACATCTCCCCCTCCCCTCCACCCACCCCTCCCCTCCCCATGGATGTTTGCTCCAGGTTATTATTGACATTCAAGAATGAGGTCCTAGCAATGATTAGCAAATCTGCCTTATTGAAACAAAGCCCACACACATCTCCAGGATCCAGCCATGCTGCTTATTATGTGCATTCAGGTGGCCCCTGCTTTCTAGAGCCAGAATTCAGCTCGATTGCTCTAATCATTTATTCCATTTTGACTTGCACATACAGCTAAGGGAATACACAATGCCCTCCTCCTTATTAGCATGCGCCTCTTTGGAATTTTGTGGAGCAGGGCACTGAAAGAAGTCTTGGCTTCAGAGTTGGAAAGCCTGCGTTCAAGATCTAGCGCTGCCACTTATTAGCAAGATGACTTTGCATTTTCCCCTGTATAAAGGGCTTCCAGTGAGGAAAGTCCCTCTACCAATGCAGATCACCACTTGCCCTGTATTGATAATTCAACCCAGTTGCCTGGGTTGCGGAGAGGAGTCTTGAGAGGTTAAGCAATAAGATTATAAATTTAGAGATTATAAAATCTAGCCCACTCATTTTACAGATAAGGAAACTGAGGCTGAAAGTGGTTAAGTGATTTGGTGAGGATCACAGAGCAGCCAAGTATCTGAGGTAGGATTTGAACTCAAGTCTTCCTGACTCCAAGCTCAGCATTCTTCATCTACCTTGCCATTTAGTAACCTACCCAGGGTCACACAGCCAGTTTTTGTCAGAGACAGGTCTTAAACTCAGGTCATCCTGACCCTGAAATCTCTATCCCCTCTGCCTTGATGCCTCTAATGCTACTGTCGTTCAGTCATTTCGGTCACGTCTCACTCTCTATGACCCCGTTTGGGGTTTTCTTGTCAAGGATACTGGAGCGGTTTGCCATTTCCTTCTCCAGCTCTTTTTACAGATGAGGAAGCTGAGACAAACAGGGTGAAGTGACTTGCCCAGGGTCACACAGCCAGTGTCAGAAGCCAGATTTGAACTCAGGAAGATGAGGCTCCCTGACTTCAGGCCCAGCGCTCTTACTCATTGTGCCACATAGCTATCCCAATGCCTCTCAAGACCTAGCAACATAAGCTGTCAAACAATATGCATTTATTAAGTGCCTACTATGTGGCAAGCACTTAAAATTAAAGAGTTCCTGCCCTTAAGGAGCTTAGATTCTGTGAGGGGAGACAGCAAGCACATACATCAGTATATGCAAGGTAATTGCAAGGGAAATTTTGGAGGAGCCTAAAGCAAGTCACTTCCTCTCTTTGACCCTCAGTTTTCCAGAAACACCATCCTATGCACAGACAGATAAATCAGTTTAACAATTCCGTGCACAGGCACCCCTAGTCTTTGAATTTTGCATACATACATGCATGCATATATGTATGTATCCATGCATGCATGTATGTGTATATATATATATATATATATATATATATATATATATATATGTACACACACACACACACACACAATGGCCTTTGGTTTCCCATGCCAAGAAATTTGTAGGTGTATATGCTCTTAAAATTTTATAAATGTGAGCGGTCTCAATAAGCTAATTCATTAAGAATATTCCTGTGCTAGTCAATCATCATTTTGTAGGAAATCACTAATAATAATAACGATGATAGTTTTACATTTACATAGCACCTTACTATGTGCCAGTCACTATGATAAGCACTTTACAATTATTATTTCATTTGAACTTCACAACAACCCTGGGAGGTAGTTGCTATTATTATCCCTATTTTATACATGAAGAGACAGTTTAAGTCGCTTGCCCGGGGGTCACACACCTAATAAGTATCTGTGGCTGGATTTGAACTCAGGTCTTCCTGACCCAAGGCCCAGTGTTCTATCCGTCATGTCTCCTCGCTTCTGTGCTAGGGTAAAAAGACAGTGAGACAGTCCTTGTCCTCAGGAAGCTTACATTCTATCGAGAGAAGCATGTATACAAAATAAATATGATGTAATTTTGGGAGAAAGGGCACTGAGAAGTTGTGGGGAGGGGATTAGGAAAGATTTCATGTGGAAACTAGCTTGAGTTATCTTGAAGGAAACTAGGGATTCCAAGAGGCAGAAATAATAAGAAAGGAGTTTATTCCAGGTGTGGTGGATAGCCAGTGCAAAGTCATGGAGATGGAAGATGGAATGTATGAGGAAGACAATAAAGTTTATTTGGCTGCATCATAAAGATCAGGAAGAGAAGTAATGTATGAAAAGCCTGGGAAGCGGGAAAGGGCTGGGTTATAAAAGGCTTTACAAGACAGAAGTTTATATTTGATCCTGGAGGTGACAGGGAGCTACTGGATTTTATTGAGTAGAGGAGAGGGATAGGCAGATATGTACTTAAGAAAAAAATCACTTAACATCTGTGTGGGGGATGGAGTGGAGAGGAGAGAGACTTGAGGCAGGGAGGCCAATTAGGAGGTTATTCTAATAGTTCAGACAAAACAAAAGGTGATGAAGTTATGAACTAGGGTGGTTGCCACATGAGTAGAGACCTTGCCTCTCTGGTTCATTCATATCATTATTAGAAAGTAGATCTGCAAGTTCATAGAATGTGAAAGGACGTTAGAAGAGCCCAAGACACCACTTATTCTAATCTGCAACTCCAGAATTGCCCCTACATCACTATAACAGCCCTTTGACATTTTCAGAATGCCTTATCCTCACTGGAAGAATACATTAATGCTGTGAGATGAATATTATACTTATCATTGTTCCCCTTTTATAGATGAGAAAACTGGAGCTCAGAGAGGTGAAGTGACTGGCCCAAGGCCACACAGATAGTAAATGTAGAATGTGGGATTAGAACTCAGATTGATGGGCCCAGATTTCTCATTGATATGCCATATCACTTTCAAAAGATACCTGACAAGTGGGCATCCAGACTTTGCTTGCTGACTTCCAGAAAGGGACAACTCACCACCTCCCAAGCATCCTATTGCACTTTGGACAGTTCTGATTGTTAGCAAGTTTTTCCTGACATCAAGCCTAGGTTTGCCTCTTTATTGGTTTGCCCACCATCTTCATCACTTGCTTGTGATTCATGAATTATCTAGCAGAGTGACTCACTTCCTTCTAAAAGAGTTTGGAAGTTATGACAAACTGGGTTATGTCCCATAATCTCATCCTTTAGAGACCTCAATTCCATCTCTTGACATCTTTCCTCTTCTTCAAAGTCCATCTCCCCTTGAAGTCACTCTCCCCTCCACCCCAAGAAGCCTTCCCTCTCAGCCTCAACTGGATTTAATCTCTCCTTAGGAGTAGTGGTTAGAAATTGCAAAGAGACATGTTTAAGTTTGACATCAAGATGCACTTGCTGACAATCAGAGATGATCCAAAGTAGCCAGGGAGGTCATCCTAACCAGGGCCTTCAAGCAGTGGCTTTTCTGACCACTTGTCAAGGAAGCTATAGAGAGTTTCTGCTCAGGTAGAGTCTGGCCTCAATGCCTTCTGAGGCCCCTTCTAGCCCTGAGATGCTGCAATTCTGCCTTCACAGCATTCTGTACTCTGCTTACATATGTATCACCATCCATTTTGTATTATTAGTTATTTGTGCCCGTATCTAATCTCCCGGGTGAGAGGCAGGCAGCTTATTAGAGTGGAAATCATACTGGTTTTGGAGTTAAAGGGCCTGGGTTCAAAGCCTGGCCTTGCCACTTCCTCCCTTTGTGACTTGGAACAAGTTATTTAACCTCTCTAAGCCCCAGATTCCTCATCTGTAAAGAGGGGGTTGGATTAAATGACTTCTGATCTCCCTTCCAGCTCTATACCTAGAATCCTATGGTTCAATTATACACTCTGCGAAGGCAAGGATGTCTTGCTTAATTTTTGTAACTCCTGGGCTGATCATAGAATAGAGGTTTAATTAACATTTGTTTATTTGATTCAACTAAATTCAGCAAGCAAGTCTCTTACCAGTGGTCCCTGGCTACTATGTTCCATGTGTGTTTTCCTTTTTCCATTGGTAGTGTGGGAATCTGAAGAGGATATATTCGTACATGCGTTTGGGAAGATTTCCCTTTGTTTATCTTGAGGTGCTATTTAATTGAATGGCTTTTGTCTGATCATTTAAAAAGCAAACATTTTATTAAGCACCTACTACGTACAAGACACTATGCTTGATGCTAGGAATACCACCCTCACCCCCTCAAAAAAGGAAATCATCTCTGCTGTTGCTTATACTCTAATGGGAGAGAGGGAGATACATGCCCATAAGTAGATCCAAAGTATATAATAGCTAACATTTATATAACGCTTATAATGTACCAGATACCGTGCTAACTGCTTTACAAATATTGTCTCATTTGACCTTCACAACAACCCTGAGAGGTAGGGGCTATTATTATCCCCATTTTACAGATGAGGAAACAGGTTAAGTGACTTGACCAGGGTCACACAGCTAGTAAGTGTCTGATCCTAATTTGAACTCAGATCTTCCTGACTACAGACCTGGTGTGCTATCCTCTGTGCCACCCAGCTGTCTCATGTACAAAAGTACTAATTACTGGCACTAAGGCCTTGTGGAGAAGGTGGTACATGAATTGTCCTTTAATTTTAGCTCAGGTCTCTGGTGGAAAGGGGAGAATGTCAAAGAAAGAACATTCTAAGCATTGAGGACCCCTTGTACAAAGGCATGAAGTTAAAAGATAGAATGACACGTGGGTAGCAGCACCTAGGCCAGTTTGTCTGGTTCAATGAACCATTAGTGAGTTGTGTCAATTAATTAATTAATTAGGTGATGGATTCTGTGCTTTGCTTTCCCAGTAATGTGAAAGATGACTTTGTCGCACCATGTGGAGCCTGTAGACAAGTGATGAGAGAGGTGAGTTTCACCTGTTCTTGAATCTTCCAGACTCTATGAACAGTAGCTCCTCTGCCTTCCAATTTGACAAGTTCAGTTCAATTCAGCAAACATTTATTGAGGATACACTATGGGCCAGGTGCTATTGCTAAACACTGGGGAGAGAAACACAAAGTACAACAGTCCTTGCCCTCAAGGAGCTTAGATTCCTGAAGCTTCTATTCTCCCCCATGGAGTCATGGCAGCTCAGAGTCACTAGCTATATAACATACCTGCTGTCTTTTTTTTTTAAATTTCATTTATTTATTTATTTTGGCTAGGCAATGGGGTCAAGTGACTTGCCCAGGGTCACACAGCTAGTAAGTGTTATGTGTCTGAGGCCGGATTTGAACTCAGGTCCTCCTGAATCCAGGGCCGGTGCTCTATCCACTGCGCCACCTAGCTGCCCCCCGACTCTCTTACTTAGGTAGCAGCAGCCTAGAAAGCCAGAGCTGAGAGCAAGGCATGAGGAAAAGTAATTATAATAACAGCAGCTGCTACTTTTATTAAAGCCTGGCACCATCTGGCACCATCCAACCTTCCCAGGTGTTCCCCATGCACCCTACATATGCTGTTCCCCAATGTGGCATTCTGTCTACTACCTTCATCTCTTCCATTGCACAGCCTGCCCCTATGCTTGGCAAGCACTCCCTCCTTACTTCCACTTTTTAGAAGCCTTGGGTTCATTCAAGGTTCAGCTCAGGTGCCTTCTCCTACAAGGAGCCCTTCCTGATCTTCCTCATTGTTACTGCCCCCCCCTTGAAATTATCTGGTATTTATCTAATTCACCTAATAATTAGCTTATCTGAGGCTCCAATAACCCTGTAATGTAGATACTATGTGTATTATTATCTTCATTTTGTAGACAAGAAAACTAAGGCTCAGAAAGTTTATGTTCCAGTCACACAATTATTGAATGTCAGAAGCAGGATTTGAGTTCATACCTCTCTTCAAGTCTAAATGAGGCAAGAAAGAAATACAATTAATGAGAAGTCCTCTCAGCTATGGGCAGGAGGAGAAAGGGAAATGGGGAAATAATGTTGAGTTGCCATGCAGTGGCTTCTGGAGAATAGCATGGTACTGTAGAAAAAGTCATGCAGTAATGGAGTCAGAGGACCTGAGTCCAATACTTTTGACCTGTGTGACCTTGGACAGGTCACTTAAACAACCATGGCCTCAGCTTTATCATCTGAATAGAGCACCCCCATCTGAGGCTTACTTCCCCAACTCACATTTATGGTTTGGGGCTCTGAGAGGGTTAGTTGATTCAGAATCTTAGGGCTGGTAGGATAACCATGACAGATTAGGTTTCTAGCCCTCTAACTCATGACTCCCTGCTGGTTTCCTTCCAATTGACATCAATCAGCTAAACTGTAATGAACTTTTAGAAAAGAGTATTTACCATGATAATACAGTAAGAACAGTTTGCCTAAAACATTTCCCCCCAAAGTCTGTTACTCATCCACAAATACCCACAGAACCCAGGGGAAAAGTAGGTTTAAACTCAAGGCGTGATACTATTAAGGCATACATCTTCCCTACACACACAGCAAGGTGGAAAACTCACAACTGCTGGTTATTGGAAGTTCTTTCATGAGTTTGTATCTAGTATTCTGTGGGTCAAGGGGTAATGCTTGAAACTACATCTTCCCTTGGATGGCTGCCTTTCTGCATCTATCTGTGTCCGTGTTTGTCCATACTTGTCCTGGGTGCGTGCCTCTCTGCTCCCAGAGGGATGCATCGTCAGAGGCAGCCATGTGTTCATGGCTGATGTGACCATGTGGGAGACTAGACAGCTTAGCTTCCCCTTTGACTCCTTCAGGACATCAGTCGTATGGATTGTCACCTCCAAGAGAGGAGGTGCAAGAACAAAGGTGCAGACTGGCCTCTCCTTTCTCGGGTGCCCATCTGTATGCCTTTGAGATGTCTCTCAGTTGGCAGCTATATGCCTGACCGCCGATTGGTCTCTTCTCTCCAGTGACATGGTAAAAGGAGAAGGGCATGGAAGAGAAACAGACAGAGAAAGAAACCTGTATCAAGAGTGATTCTCTCTTAGGGGCCTGAACCTGGAGTCCTTCACTGCTGGTCCACTGCTTGACCAGCCTATTTTTACACAAAGAAGCATGACGTGGTCTTCTCAACCAATCACAAGATGTTTCCTGTGTGGTGTTATCTGCCTTTCACGCAATGATCAAAAATCCCATGAAACTTTCAAACGACTTAAGGATTTGTCCACACGTTGTGATGAGGTTGTAGAGAAATTCTTCAATACCTAGCTTATTCTGTTGATTAGTTGATTCAATTAAGGTGTCTGTAACTTCAATAACTGAATTAATTGAGATGGAAGTAGAATCTCCATCTACACATGTAAATGATCTCTAAGGTCGCTTCCAGCTCTAAATGTATAGTCCTGTCACCTTTGTCCCTTAGGGTTTGGAAGCTAATTTTTAAAAAATTAGCCGTGGCAATCAAAATGCTTAATAGCATCTTAGTCAGTGTCCATGGAAGTCTACTGTCCAGAAGAAGGGAGGTGACAGTTCTACTGTCCACTACCCTGGCCAGACCCTATCTCGAGCACTGTGTTCAGGTCTGAGCACTACATTTTAGAAAGGGCACAGATAAACTGGATCAAATCCAGGGAAGGACAACCAGAATGGGGAAAGGACTCAACCATGTCCTGTGAGGATTGTTTGAAAGGTAGCTTGAAAAAGAGAAGAAGGTTTTGGGGCACGCAATCCCTATTTTCAAACTTGTGACATATAGTCAAGAAGAAGAGGAGTTCTGCTTTCCACAGATGATAGGACAGGAAGCAGTAAGTAGAGGTTGTCAGAGATGGATTTAGGGAGAAAATTCCTCATATTCAGAGCTGTGCAGAAATGGAATGACCTGGGTATGACCTGAAAGATTGCAGGTTACCCATCCCTAGAGATCTTCTAGGGGCAGCTAGGTGGCAATGGATAGAGTACCAGCCCTGGAGTCAAGAGGACCTGAGTTCAAATGTGGCCTCACACACTAGCTGTGTGACTCTGGGCAAATCACTTAACCCCAACTGCCTCCAAAAAAGAAAAGAAAGAGGGAAAAAGAGATCTTCAGACAGAGACAAGATGCTCACTTATCAGGAATGTTGTCTCAAGCTGAGGAACTCTTTTACCTTGGACAGAAAGAATTGGAGGTAGAGGAGGAGATGGCGTCAGCACAGGCTCAGAGGACAAATCTATCAAAGGAGCAGTCACATCCAGAAAGGAGTGGCCCTCACATATTCTCCCCTCCTCCCCACCCCCACTGGGAGTTGAAGGGTCCCAGGGAAGGGACACTATGGTGAGGGGATCCTGGAATGGGGTCAAGCAAGGGGCAAGGCTGGCAGTAGACAGAGAGGCATGAGGACAGTGGTCTTTCATACCTGGAAGGCATGGACCCCAAAACTAATCCCTCCAATGCTAACACCCTGGAGCAAAACCCTGCTCATGATCCCTCCCCATTTTCAGCTCTGTGTTCAGGTCAGGGTTGTTCTCAATGCCTTCTGAGGTTTCTTCTAGCACTTAGATTCTGTGATTCAAAAACCTTCAACACATGCAAACAAGATAAAGTGAACAGAATCCACCTGCTAGTTCTGTGAAGCAAAACCTTGGCATTTACTATGTCTTTGCAATTGAAAATAAACAATTTACACCTTGATGCCATTACCCCTTTTATTTTATTTTTTTTTCTGTCCAGTGTCTATTTTACCTGTATTAATGTAAATAGACTACAAAAGCCAAAATGGCCATAGTATTAATATTCTAAATAGTTTCATGGGTTTCAGTTTAACAGTGCTTTTAAATTTAAAGGAACTCTCTGATTATCTTTAACTTGTAGCATCAAACAAAACTGAAGAATTAAAGAAAAGGCATCGTTACTACGTGGTTTTGCTTTCAGGAGTACCCAAGAGAAAGAAAACATCTAAACATCTTACAAAAAGTTTATTTTCAAAAAGTTAAACAAAAAATATACAATGACTAATTTTATGTATCAAAAGAAAAAAAAAGAGGCTCTTGGAAATGAAAAGGATAAGTAGAGACCCAGGGCATCATCCATGCTTCATTCCTTATACTCGTTACAAGGCTTCTAACATAATGATACTGTTTCCTCAGATTACCACCATTCCAATATTGTTCTGTTGCCCACCTGGTGCCATCTCTACCCATTCATCAATCACAAGATTCATAAATGGATCAAACCCCCACAATATTCCTTGGACGTGCCTCCCACCATTTAATTTCAATGATAGCTTCTTGTCCATAAATTTTTTTAGCTCGGGCAGGTGCACTTTGCTCATTTTGTTTCAGTTGTGGCCTTTCACCTCCTCCCTGTGCAATCCTCGCGTTACCCCTTTTAAAGAGGAAGAAACTGAGACATAACAATGTCATGAGCTTGAGGTCATCATAGAAGCAGGTGCTATGAGCACTCCGAGTCCCCAGTGCTATTTATTCCAATTACTCTCTGTGTCCTCCAAACCCATTAGTTGCTGGCATAGGAGAAAGGTTCAGATGAATAAGCTTCAGGGAAAAAATACCACATTGGGAAAAAAAATAATTCAGATGTAAAACAAAGCCAGGGACTTGACATCTAAATCTTGGCTCTGGCTGGGTTTGGGCTTGGCCCTGGCTCTGGCTAGGCTTGGGTTTGGCCTTGGCTCTGGCCCTAGGGCACACAGCCTGCAAAGTGGAAAAATTCCCTTCCTGAAAGCAATTCATAAAAGCCCAGATGAGACATTTGGTCTGACAAGAATTCCATGATTTGGAGAGCAGCGTGTATGAAATGCTTACTGCAGATTGGAAATATATGTGCCCCTCTGTTGGTCCACAGGAGAGATGTGAACACTTGCCCTGAGATGCTACCAGGCAATTTAGGAGAAGAGAAATCTAGCATGAGAGAAAGCCCTCATTCTTTTTTAATGCCATGAGCTTAAGGTCACTTCCAGCTCTGACGTTCTGTGTCCTAAGGTCCCTTTTGGCCTTAATGTTCTGTGTTCCGAAGCCCCTTTCAGCTCAAATATCCTATGTTTTCATTCTAGCATCTAATGAGTATGATGGCTCCTCTTTGCCCCTGAAATTTTGTTCTCTGATTTGAATGAATCTGAGCGCTGAGATCAGAACAGCTGACATCTGTACATCAGTTCAGCTGACACTGAGATCAGGTCAGCCGAAACAAAGGAAAATCAGCATTTCCAGGAGGGGGTGGGGCTTACCGGGGTCCAAAAGCACAGTGGCTTCCTAAAGAAGATGTCCACATGGATGACTTCAGCTTTCTTATGGCTTCCTCACTTGCTGGGCCTGTAAGTGGGGAGGGCCACGTAGAGCTTGGGGGCAAAAAGAAATGTGCATACAGTATTAGTAATACTAATCATAGTGGTCATTTATCTAGCACACTAAGGTTTGCAAAGCACTTTGCATTTTTTTTTAAATTGAATTTGACACAAATTAAATCCTGAGATACAGTTTCTGGGTAATTAATAATCGATTTATTAATTAGGCTAGCCAGCAAGCAAGAAACTGATGGTCAGTGGTTTCTCTCTGTAACCAAAGACCTCAAGGGAGACCTTAAAATGCCTTAAATACCTTCTGAAAGGGGATTCTCCTGACAAGTGAAAAATCAACTTTGATTGGTGGACATTTAGAGGATGTGGATGAGGATCTCCGGCTCCCTCTGCTGAGAACGTGACTTGATCCTGAGCCTCGGCCAGCCGCAGCAGTCTGGGCTGGGGAATCCGTCTTCATCCAGGCCTCTCTGGCTGCCTTTCTCCTTCCTCAGCTGGTTCACTCTAATCTCTAATGGAGGGGACCAAGAACAGAGGTTCCTTCCCTCAGGGTAAGAGCTCTCCCAGAATGGATTTTATTTATAGACAGAAATTAGGTCTCCTAATTGGGTGGGGTCCCACCCCAAATTGACAGGCGTGTTCTTTGAGAGCCACACCCTGCAGAGACTGACTGACCTTCACAGGAGTTGGACCTTTATATTACAAAAAATAGAAGGGAAAAAAGGTGGATCACAATAATTAGTTATTAATGCAACAGTATAATATTAATTCTCAAATTTCATCTTATTAGAACCAGCCTAGTCTGTTAAGAGGGGCAGCTAGGTGGCGCCATAGTGGATAGGATGCCAGGTATGGAGTCAGGAAGGCTCATATTCCCGAGTTCAAATCTGGCCTCAGACACTTAATAGCTGTAGGACTCTGGCCAAGTCACTTCATCCTGTTTACCTCAGTTCTTCATCTGTAAAATGAGCTGGAGAAGGAAATAGCAAACTCCAATATCTTTGCCAAGAAAATCTTATCCGAGTCATGATAAGATTGTGAGACAGCACAGGGCCAATTAGAGAGGTTTAATGACCACTTGATGGGTATGCAGTGAAAGGGAGTCTTGTTCAGTCATGGATCATCTGTAAAATGGGTTGGACTAGATGACCTTGGAAGCCCCTTCCAACTCCAAGATTGTGACCACAGCTGTGACTGCTATGAGATATTGGAGGGCATTGTTCTGGGGTCACCCAGATGCATGTTGGAAGTCCATTACATTTTTAATGTTCTCACTAACTGCTTCTGGGACTACATTAGTATAAACTTCCCACATACAGCCCCATTCCTCTGGAAGAGGTGAATCCTATAACCTGCTATGGTAACCTGGAGAGCTTAGCAGAGCCACCAAAGTGAGGGAAGATAGTCATAGGATCATAGATTCAGAGCTAGAAGGGACCGTAAGACCATCTAGTCCAGGCCCTTCATTTTACAGCTAAGGAAACTGAGACCCAAAAAGCTGACATCAAAGATCACATAGCTAGTAAGTAGCAGAACCAGGATTTAACTTTAAATCCCAGGCTCTTTCCCCTATACCACTCGAGGGAAATGCTCCCTGAGTAATTGTGCCACCCCCCCATTCCTCCAATCAGAATCAGCATTTAGCTAGCTTATTTAAGGATGATGGAGGGTGGTTACTTCTGCCTGTTCTGTAGAGAAGAAAGGAACTCACCTACATCAGTCTTTGTCAGAACAGCTGTGCAGAGAGCCTAGAGTTTTCCCTTTCATAGGTATTCTGTGCATCTGTTCACTCTGTCAGTGTGCTGACCTGTTTGGAAGGGAATAGGAGGTGATGGAGGGCATAAGGGTGGAATTGTAGGGTATCTGTGTCTGCTGACCCCCAGGTCATACAATTATAGAGGCCATTGAGTCTAAACAGTTCACTTTATAGATGAAGCAACTGAGACATATGGGGCAGCTAGGTGGCACAGTCGATAGAGCACCGGCCCTGGATTCAGGAGGACCTGAGTTCAAATACGGCCTCAGACACATAACACTTACTAGCTGTGTGACCCTGGACAAGTTACTTAACCCTGATTGCCTCATCAAAAAAAAAAAAAACAAGAAAAGAAACTGAGACATAGTCAAGGATCACACAGCTAATGTCAGAGGTGGGGTACGTACTATGGCTCTGCATGGAACCCACTACCAATGTCGACTAAGTGAGAGGTTGAGTATGTGTGTGATCAGACACTCTATCCTATTACTCTAGGATCAGGTAAGCCCTTAATATTCCCCACCCTTTGGGTGAGGAGTAATCCCAAGGGATCAGATGTCATTTGTCTAAAACCTGTAGCAAGTGTTCATTTTCATTCTTCTGAATCTTTTTTAGTTTGGAAAACATTGGTATGTCTACTTAACAAAAGCAGATGGTACGTATCAAGTCAAGATGGTCCATGAACTACTGCCTGGATCGTTTGGACCGGAGGACCTGCAAAAGAACTAGTGAACCATGATGATGGAACTGTCCAACTGAGAGCCTTTTCAACCACCTGGGAGAAGATTCACTCTCAGTACTGTACAGTAGGATCATCCCCAGAGCATTCTTGATAGGAATCAACCCCAGTGCTTACAGGGTCCTAAGCATTGGCTGCTTCCGCATTTCCTGTTCAGTCTAGGGACCTCTTTGCCATTTATATTTGAAGTGCCTTGAACGTGCTATATAGTGATAATGGAAAGAACACCAGCCTGGGAGTCAAGAGACCTGTGTTGTATTCCCAGCTCTGCCTCTAACTTCTTGTGTGACTTTACAGTAGTCATTCGGCCTCTCTAGGCCTTTTTCCTTTTCTGTCAAATCAGAATGTTGGCCTAAATCAGGGGGTTTTAAACTTGTATATGTCCTGGACCCCTTGTATGTGTTAAGGTCCATCCTTTGTGTTACGGCTCAGCTCTAACATTCTATGTTCTCCAGTTTCTACTGTTCTCGGACCCTCCCTAGAAACTGTAGCCTTCATTGAAACCAGGTGCCAATCAGAAATCCAAGATCTTTCTCCCTGTCTCCACCTTCCATTGTGGATGGGGTTATGAAGTAATACAAAAGAATTATCCAGTTACTATATTAATTCTGCTTAGCTGGAACCAAAATAATCGCCCTTTGGTGGCCAACCTTCTGATGACTTTAGTTGGAACTATGGGGGCCAAAGTCACTGTGTATTCATGGCTTGAGTCCAGCTTCCTCTCTGGATGCTGTACCTCATATTCAATGAGGACCATCCCACTCACACCAAAGCCAAAACTAGAAGAAGGTGTGGCTCCTCCCCAATTGTCACTCAAACAACCCAAGATGTCACACAACAACATACAGCTCTGACACTTAGGTGACAAATGTCAGAGCTGTATGTCCTTTTTGGGTTGGGGTGTGTGTGTGTTATAATTTGCATTGTCTTACACTGGTCCCATCCAAGGCCAAGCTTGAGAGGAAGATGGTCCTCCATGGTCCTAGTAACAGTGCTACTGTGCTGACCTATCACTGCCTCAGTTTATCCTCTGGTTATCTTGACCTATCCTCTGCTGATTCTGCATTGTAGGGGGTTTTTTATGTCCATCTTCTTCCTGTAGCATCTGGCTAATTTCATGTACCAGCCCCAAGGACCAAGGACTACCTAACTTTTTCATCTGTCATTTCTTTTCCTGAATCCTTGGTATAATATACTTAGAGTGTTACATTCATAAAGTTAATGAATTACTGTAAATATCAGAGCGGCCTCCACCAGCCTCTGCTCATAACAGCCCATACCCAGTTTAACCACTTGGTCACCATAATACTCCCCCTCTCTTAACAAATCCAACAGAATAGAGATAATCAACAAGTAAGACAAGCCAGCAAGCCTTTATTAAGTGCCTACTATGTGCCAGGCACTGTGCTAAGGGCTGAGGATATAAAGAAAGACAAAAAACAATCCCTGCCTTCAAGGAGCTTCCAGTCTAAGGAAGGGGAGACAACATAGAATTATATACAATCAAGATAAGATGGGATAAATAGCTGGTAGTCTCAGTCTCATGGAGGACTAGGGTAGGGACCTGTGATTTCATTGCTATAGTGAACATTCAGATAAGGAAATTCCTTCTACCAAGGTAGGTCAGCCCTTTCTCTGCAACTTTATAGTGTCAGAGAGTAGTTGGGGCATTGAGGGGTTAAGGGATTTGCTCAGGCTTCCACCACCAGTATGTGTCAGAGACAAGCCTTAAATTCAGATCATCCTGGCTTCAAGGCTAGATCCCTATCAACTACACAGCTACATAGACTGTACACAAGAAACATAGTACATGGTCTTGAGTCCCGAACTGGTCATCAATTATTGGCCTGCATCACCTCCCAATGTAATATTTCACCTGTTTTTGAGAAGCAGTCAGAGTTAAGTGACTCATAGGGTCACACAGTTAAGTGCCTGAGGCTGGATTTGAACTCAAGGCCTCCTGACTCCAGTGCTGGTACTCTATTCACTGCTTCTTCTAGCTGCCCTCCTGCCAACTTCATATACTTTAGAGGAAGGGATGGGAGAGAGGGAGAAAAATTTGGAGCTCAGTATTTTGTAAAAATGAGTGTTAAAAATTTTCTTTACCTATAACTGGAAAAATAAAATACTATTTTAAAACAAAAAGTGTTGTTGGGTCCCTACTATTAGGTAAGTATATGTATGTTCTGGCCCCATGAACATGAGGGTATCACTGGCATTTCAGAGAGTACCTTGGCTGTTGGCTGTAGGACAATGATCTACAGAGTGCCCACCCAGGCCTTCCTCCCCTTCTGATAGTAGGTGTTTTGCATTTGTCTTGGTCAATAATACTGACCAAGTGTAAGCCCAACCCCTTCTGGACATTCTCCAGGAACTATTTGCACCAAAGGGGAATCCATCACTCACTTATCAGGGGATCCTAGAGTGAACTAGCAGGGGCTGCTCTGGGTAGAGCCTTTGAAACCATTCCACCACCAATCAGCCAGGCTACAGGTACTTTATAAACTCCAATAAGGCCTCTGATCCCTCACTCCATTTTGCAGTCCATTAACCTGGGGTCTGAGCTTTCACATGGACACAATGGAGCCCTGAACATGGGACTGGGGAAAACGGATCTACTCAGGTCTTAACCATAACAGCAGAGACTGCTCTCTAAGAGGCAGGTTTTCCTTTGGGGTCTCAGACATCAACCAAGTGCTACACCTCGGCCCAAAGCCATCTGGAAGCTTCAGGTATTCTACATTCCTGCCAAAATGCTACATGCTGATCTCCAAACTTAGCCTTTTATTATCCACCTCCAGCTCCTCTCTCCCTCTCTCTCTCTCTCTCTCTCTCTCTCTCTCTCTCTCTCTCTCTCTCTCTCTCTCTCTCTCTCTTTCTCTCTCTGTCTCTCTCCCCTCTCTCTGCCCCCCCCCGGTTATCATGCATGCTACGATCTGTTTACATATTGCCTGTCCCTGATCCTGGGGTTTTCAATGTCCTAGTCCCCTATGCCAGTCTGGTGAAACCTGTGGACCTATTCTCAGAAGAATGTCTTTAAATACGTGAAACAAAATACAAAGGCTCACAAAGGAAACAAATCATATTGAAATGCAATTATCAAAATATTGTTTTAAACACAAACATACCAATTCCAATCTAAGAACTCCTTCAGGCATAGTGGAACGTGAGCTCCCAGGACAGAGACTGGTTTGTGGTTATATCCCTAGCACTTAGCATGGGGCCTTGCACACTATGTGCATTTAATAAATGTGTGTTGGCCTGGATTGAGGCACAACATGCCCCAGGCAAACACAGGTGATGAAAGAGCCAAAAGTATCATTCCATACCTTTAGTGTTAAAGAGGATTTAATACAAAAGAATCATCTAAGAAGCTTTCTACTCATGTTCTCCCCCAAGAGGGCAACAACCTGGCTGTGGACCCCACACCCAGTTAACATAATAAACTGTTGGCAACCATGGACAATGCTGAGCTAAAGCATTAGGCTGCTCAAGTGGCATTTTAACGGGGGCCTTCTGGAGACACAATGCTTCAACCCAATGAAACAACTCTCGGTGAAGATATTCTTTTAACTTTGGCCTGTTGATGAGGGCGACATATTTGAGGGTAAGGAAGGGATGGTGAGGAAAAGGACCAACCATTCCCTTTCAATCATGCTTACTCTAGCTCATGTGTTCCCTCCTACAGGAAGCCTTACCTGATCTCCCTAGTTGTGTTTTCTTATCTGTATCCTCATGTGCTCTCCTGCTTATATCATGACTCCCAGTAGAATATAAGATCCTTGAGGGTAGGGCCTGATTTTTGTTCTGTTTTTGTTTTCACTATACCTTGCATAGATCAGGGCTTAATGAATGCTTATTGAATCTGATTAATGCAACCATGATTCCAGAAGAGTAATGATGAAAAAATGCTCCCTACCACCTACTAGAGAGGTGATGGACACAAGATGCAGGATGAGACATACATTTTTGGACCTGGACAATAGGAGAATGTGTTTTGTTTGACTATACTTATTTGTTCAAGGTGTTTTGTTTTTCTTTCTTTCCAAGGAAGGGAGAATAAATGCTTAATAATTGAAGAAAATTAATTTAAAAAATCAATCCTTATTGAATGAGTTTAATTTAATCCACCTCAATTCAGTTCAATTGAAACTGAGCAAGGCTGGGTTCCGACACTCAAGAGGGAACATACAAACTGACTAGCAATCTCCTTGTCCCATTTCTATAGCTGGGAACCCATAGAAGGAGCTTATTGGGGGACAGTCTCCCAGTTGGATGTATGGTTGTTGTTGTTGTTGTTATTCAATCATTTCAGTCATGTCCAACTCTTCATGGGAAATGAGATAGAGAAGGAAATGGCAAACCACTCCAATATTTTTACCAAGAAAACTTCAAATAGATCTATAGTGTCCACACCTGATTTCATTGAGCGAAGAGCTGGTGGGCGGAGAGCAGGTACTATGAGGGCCAGCCAAAGGTCATCTAAAGGATTCATTTCCACCCCATTGCACTTGATGGGCTATTAGGCTTCAGGAAGTTCATTTGAACTTCAGCATTTGGGTGAGTTTTCTGGCCGTAGTAGGATGGAAAGAAGGCTTCCAACCTGACTCTACCACCCGCAGAATTCTAAGCAACAAAACCATTTAGTGAGAACTCAGCAAAGAGTCTCTACATCTCCACTGGCTATCAAGATTGATTACCAGCTACAAGAGTCCACTATTATCCGCTATTTCCATTTTGAAGGAGGGCACCATTCAATCTGTATCCTTTCCCAAGGGTTCGATTACTCGCCCCCAATCCCAACTCCAGCTCCATGGACCACTCAACCATCCAGGGGCAACCGGCCAACTATGTTCTTTAGCAAGAAGTGACAGCATATGTCTTTCCCTACAAAGCCAAAGAACATATGCCCATCTCTAGGCAGGGGAGGTGCTCCAGTCCAGTAGATCAATGGGTTCCCCAATCCCCTGGTAGAATAAAAACCTCAAACAGTCCAGGTTCAAGTGAAAGCTAAGTGGACATGTGTTGAGTATGTTGTAAAGAGAAGATATTGGTAAGACTATATAAGTTCTGGTGTTCCTTTCATCAATGAGATATTGTCTCCGTGACCTATGACAACACTGGGATATTTCAGATCATTGCTATATTTGGAGACGCTCAGGCCCAAGCTGGAAATTCCTTACATCTTTAATGTTTTCCATAACTATTTTAGGGTTCTATTAGTACAGAATTCCCCATGGGGAATACTAATACACAATGGGGTAGTGAACCGGTCCCACCATTCTGGAAAGTAATTTGGAATTTGTTTGTTGTTGTTCAGTTGCTTTGGTCATATCTGACTTTCCATGACCCCATTTGGGGTTTTCTTGGCAAAGATACTGGTGTGGTTCACCATTGTCTTTTCCAGCTCAATTTACAGAGGAGAAAACTGAGGTAAATAGGGTTAAGTGAGTTGCCCACAATCACACAGCTATTAAATGTCTAAAGCCTAATTTGAACTCAGGTTTTCCCGACTCCAGGACCAGAACTCTATTCCCTGGACCACCTGGTTTCCCAACTTGGAAGCAATTTAGAATCGTGCCCTCGAAGTTACTAAACTGTGTATATGCTTTGAGCCAGAGATGGCACAATAGGTTTATACCCCAAGGAGATCAAAGAAAGAGGAAAGGGACCTATATGTACAAAAATATTTGTAACAGCTCTTTTTCTGGTGGCAAAGGCTTAGAAGCTGAAAGGGTATCCATCAATTGGAGAATGGATGAACTAATTATTGCATATGAATGTGATTTCATACTATTATGTTATAAGAAATGATAAAGGGGATGGTTTCAGAAAAACCTGGGAAGACTTGTATGAACTGACGTAGAATAAAGTGAGGAGAACCAGAATAACAATTTATCCTATAACAACTATCTTGTAAAGACAAGCTACTTTGCAAGACTTAAGAGCTCTGATCAACACAATGACCACCCATGTCTCCAGGGGAATGATGATGAAGCCTGCTACCCACTCTGTAACAGAGAGGTGATGGACTTGGACTCCAGACTGAGATAAATTTTTTTGTTTTGTTTTGTTTCTTTGTTTGTTTGTTTTCTTAAATAAGACCAATTCAGGACTTTGTTTTGCTTAACCATGCATATTTTTTTTCCTTAATAGCATTTTATTTTTTTCCAATTACATGAAAAGATAGTTTTCAACATTTATTTTTGTAAAATTTTAGGTTCCAAATTTTTCTCCCTCATTCCCTTTCCTCCCTTCTCCCCAGGACAGCAAGCAATCTGATATAGGTTATACATGTACAAACATGTTAAGCATATCCTCCCTTCTCCCCAGGACAGCAAGCAATCTGATATAGGTTATACATGTACAAACATGTTAAGCATATCCTCCCTTCTCCCCAGGACAGCAAGCAATCTGATATAAGTTATACATGTACAAACATGTTAAGCATATTTCCACATTAGTCATGTTGTGAAAGAATAATCAGAACAAAAAGGAAAAACCATGAGAAAGAAAAAAACAAAAAACAAAAAAAGGGACAAGAATATGCTTCGATCTGATGCATATTTATTATAAGGGTACTGTATTTTTTTTTCCAGTGGGAGGAAGAGATGGGTGGGAGAGAGGAAGATTTTCATTAATTGAAGAAAATGAAATTTAAAAAGAAATTAGATTAATAGTAATAGCTAAAATATCAAATCAGCCCTAGCACTACCCTTTTTAAGATATACAGTATCAGGCTCTAAATGTGTAATGTTCTAGTGCCTCAGATTCTTCACCTATGAAATGTGGATAATTATAGCCATCTCCTTTATTGGAATGTGGCTAAGAATGTCCTATTATTAATGGCTACTGGTCTGAAAATAGCATCACAGGAAGATTTTTTTTATAACATTTTTCAGGGTGCCCAGAATTTTGACCATAAGTTGGTGGAAACATTCTGATGCTTGAAGCTGTGACTCTGAACTTGGAGAAAAATACACTTTATATTTATGGAAATGTTTTCAAGGAACATTTTAATGAAGGTTCACTATTTCATGAATAAGGAGCTATTGAAAGGAAAGTGAATGTTTGGAAAAAAAACTATTCAGCAATAAAACTGTCTAAATATACACTTTGTGAGATTTTTAAAAGAAATTCAAAAAGCAAAATCCTCACATGTATCTCTTTTTCTCTAGATGAGGGGATTCCTTTATCCTTTTAGCATGATAACTAGCAGAACTGATAGGCTCTGAGCCACCAAGACTGGGACCCCTGTTTAGTTGTCATACGGTTGGAGGGTCCATGGATCCATTTTTGTAGCGAAAAGGCTAGATGCTGGGGACTTCCATCTTAGCTCTGCTTGTATTACTTTCCCTTCCTCTCCCCAACATGAGTTCATTCATATGATCAGATTCATGGTTTAAGATTGTTTTGGCAGCCTTGTGGAGGGTGGATTTGAAAGGGGGAAAGACTAGAAGCTAGGAGGTTTTTAATAACCAATAATATAATGAACACAATAACCAAATTAATAGGCAAGGAAAGAGGTGATTAAGGGTTGAACTAAGATAATGGTCATGTAAATGGAAAGAAAGGGATGGATGTAAGGGTGTTGCGGATGTAGAATTAATGGGATTTATCAAATGTTTGGATAATGGGAGATAAAGAAGGAAGAGTCAGTGACGACCTGTGAACCTGAGTGTCAAGAAGGATAGTGGTGTCCTCAACAAAAAGAAAGGAATTTGGATGAGGAGCCAGGTTGAGGGGCAGTGAAGTGGGGGTGGGGGGGAAGATGATGAGCTCCTTTTTTTGATATATTGAGTTTAAGATGCTAATGGGACATCCAGGTGGAGATGTCCAATAGGCAATTAGAAATGGGTGACTAGAATTCTGGAGAGATTAGAATCACATATAAGCCAGAGCACTATCAGAAGTGGGTGAACTGGTTAGTGAAATAACCAATAGGTGTGCCATAGGAGGACTAGTTGAAGAAAATGGGGAAACTTAGCCTGAAGAAAAGATTTAGAGAGAGCATGATAGCTGTCTTCAAGCATTTGAAGGTCTGTCCTAAAAAAGAAGTATGTAACAACAACTAGCATTTCTATAGTGCTTTGAGGTTTGCAAAATGCATTACAAATATCTTATTTGAGCCTCACAAGTTAGGTACTATTATTATCCCCAATTTGCAGTAAAGGAAACTGAGGCAAAGAGAGGTTGAGTGACTTGCCATGGGTCATGCAGCTAGTAAATGTCCAAGTTCAGATTTGAACTCAGGTCTCTCTGACTCAATGATTCAATGCTTGCCACCTATTTTCCAGACTAGCTCTCTGGGGAAAGAACTAAAAGCAAAGATGCAAAGAGGCAGATTTTTAAGGATAATAAACTGCCTAAGGTGTAATATACTGCTTCAAGAAGTAATGGACTTTCCTTCATTTAACACTGTCAGGCAGAGGAGGGACAATTACCTGCTGGGGATTTTGTAGAATTCTTAGGCACAGGTGGTTAAGACGGCTTCTCAGATCTTGATTCTGTGATTCTGAATGGGTAAGTGGAGGACTGATTCTTAGACTCTTAGGATCACAGATTTAGACCTGAGAAGAAACTCAGTGACCACTTAGGTCAATCTCTTCATTTTACAGAGAAGGAAGCAGAGAGGCCCAGAAAGGTTAGATGACTTACTCAAAGTCACAGGGGTAATAAGTGACAGAAATCGATCAATCAATCAATAAACATTCCTTAAGCACCTACTATGTGACAGGCTTTATGCTAAAAGCTGAAAGATGGAATTAGAACCCAGGTCCCCTGACTCCAAATCCACTGCTCTTTCCACTCCATCACGAAGTTTGCCAATGAAAGTGAGATCAGCTATATGGCTGAAGCATGAAAGAAACATGAGATGAGCAAATTTAGAGATAACTCCATTCCAAATGTACTTACGGACTATTTGTGCCTGACCTGTGGTCTACTTTCCAAGCCTTCCAAGTTCACATTGGTCTGATCAGCCACAGTTTGACCCCAACACAGGGATGTCATTTTGATCCTTTTCAACCACAAAGGACAAAAACCAATCAGCTATAGTTTGAAGGGATGGCAGGTCAAGGCTCAGGGAACAGCTGAGCACATTTATAGACAACAGGAAGATGATAGAAAGAGAATGAATGAGCAATGGAGCAAGCTCTGGGAGAAGGAAAGAAATAGGTTCAGAATGTAGAGGATTACCCTGCCCAGCTCAGTCAAACCATCAGTCAATCAGCAAACAGACCAAGAACCAACTATTGCTAGGCACTGTCCAAGGTGCTGGAAATACAAAGAAAAAAGGAAAAAATCCTTGTCCTCAAGGATCATGGGAGTCAGTGTCAGAGAATTCAGACTTAGGGTCACAAATGTCCTTCATCCCCCCCTCTTAAGCCTCTCGGGACTCTGTGAAAGGGCTCCCGAATCATCAAAGTCACTTCTCACCCTGGAACATCCCTCTGCTATGCTGACCTCCTTCTTCCACTGGTGAGTTCCTCTTGGAGCCTCCATTTTGGAGAAGGGCCCGGGCCAGTGAACATTCATTTCCCTCTTAGTTGTGCTTCTGACTTTTCAGTCTTCAACACTCCGCTCCCATGTGAGATGCCTTCCCCTCCTTCTCCCTTTCCCAACTCCCTTTTATGTATTAGACTGTAGGCTTCTTAATTAAGGCCAGAAATTGAGGTCATAAAGACTGGCTTTCTTTTTTCTTGTATTAGTATCCAGTGTTTAGCACAGTGCTTGGAACATAGTAAGCTTTTAATAAATGTTTCTTGCTTTGCCTCCTCTTCTTAATCTAGGATCACAGTTTTGTGATGGCCTCAAATATCTTGTTCAAAGTCTTCATGTGCAAAGGGGTCAAGTTGGCTCTAGAAAATGTAGCCTTCGTTGAGCACAGCTGCCATTCAGGGAGCCTGCTGATTACACCAGGAGCTTGTTCCCAGACATCATCTTCCATCATAGTCACTGGAGTCACGAACTAATACTGAGGAGGCCTAGAATTATCCAAGCATTTTTATTAAGCCTGCAGGGCTCCAGCTAAAAACATGGGGCACAAATGTACCGCATAAACATAGCCCTAGTCCAACTTCCCCTCTGGATACAGCAGCTAAAAATTTGACAAATCACATCCCACTCCCCTGCAGTTATGCAACCATGTCTCCTTCCAGACCCCCTCTCCAAATGGAACTCAAACATCAGACCCATGTGCCCTGCTCTGTTCACTGTGGATTGCACAGTCTTCTATAACTAGTTCAAGCTCCAGTGAGAGGAAAAGGAGGAGGAGAGCACCCATTATCCTGGCAACGATCTTTTGGAAGTTGTATATTGTGCCTCAGTTGACCCTCTTGTTATTTTGACCTGGTCTCTGCAGATTCTGCATTCTTGTGTTTATCTTCTCTCGTTTTTACCTGGTAAATCCCACGTCAGCCCTGAGGACAAAGCATCTTCATCTCCTCCATACATTCCTTCTGCTCTTGCATCCTTGAGATGGCATATTCTGAAAGATAAAGCTAACAAGGTTATTGCAATGCCATGGAAGGACCCTCTGTTTCACAGTCTGAGTCCAAGCCAGCCCCTGTTCAGGCCTTATATGCCTCATACAGCCATAGCCTCTTTAATCCCCTCTTTGACCACTCTAACACTCCCTTCCCGCTCTGAGTCTGATTCGGTTCAAGGCAACTGGGTGACAATGTGGATAGAAAGTTGGATTTGGAGTCAGGAGGACCAGAGTTCAAAGCTCGCCTCTGATATTTATTAAGTGCCTAAGTATGTGCCTTTAGTAACTTAGTGATCCCAGGCAGGTCTCTTAACTTCTCTCTCAGCCTCAGTCTCCTCTTCTATAAAATGAGGGGGCCAGTATATGGTGGCCTTTGGGGTCCACTCCAGCTCTAAATCCTTGCTACTGTGAATTTAGTAAACATTTATTAAGCATCTACCCTGTGCAAAGTATTATGCTAATCACTGGAGATACAAAGAAAAATTAAAGTTTCTGTCCTCCAGAAGCCTATTGCTTACTAGAAGGATAAAACATGTACAAAAATAATTGTGTAACTGCTTCCACTCAGTCTGGTGAAGTTTTCCTAAAGGACAGCCCTGAGATTTGCAGGGCATAAGCAAGGGACATGACTCCTGAGAGAATAATGAGCCATGATGCTGAAGGAATGGAGAAGCGACTGACTTCAGATGGACAAGAGGAGGACTTGAAGATAAATGGTTTTGAGAGATAAGCACAAACTCTTAAATGCCTGTTGGGAGCACTGAGTCACAGACAACATGTAATCCTAGAGATTGCTGAAAGCAGACTTTATTATAAATATGTGTGGAGTCACATCGCGTGCGCATTTAGCTTATGGGAATTCAACGATGCATTTGGGGGGGTGGAGGGGAGGTAGGAGGTGGGGGAAGAAAGAAAGAGAAGGAGCAGAAGGAGCAGGCAGAGGAAGAGAAAAAGGAAGAGGAAGAGGAGAAGGAGGAGGAGGAAAGAATGGGTGAAGGGGGAGAGGAGGGGGCAGAAGACACAGGAAGATAAAAGAGAGTGGGAGGGAGGGAGAAGGTAAGGAAGGAGAGAAAGAGATGGAGGAAGGAAAGAAAGGGAGGAGAGAGAGAGAGAGAGAGAGAGAGAGAGAGAGACAGAGAGAGACAGAGAGAAGATGGAAGGAGGGAGGAAGGGAGGGGGAAGGGAGGAGAATGTATTTATAGGACTTCTCTTAAACACCTGACTTTCACCCTATCCAGAGGTGGCACTACCCCTTCACCCCTACCAGTCCTCTACATGCCACCCCTCCTCTCTTCCACACTCCACACTAAATCCAAGATCTCCTAGGTGAACAGCCTAGGTGAACAGATGTAGGTAAGAGAAACTGCTAAGTCAGATTTCAATCTTTGGAATAAGGAAGAATCAACAATAAGGACTGAACTGGTGGAGCCAGGATGAACAAGGTGTCCCTGCCCTTCAGCTGGCACTCTGAGTTTGCCTCTATATCACCAAAAGAATCCTCATCTTCTGCCCTCCTTTCCACTGGTCCCCTTGAAATGAGGCGGTAATTATACTGGGGAGTGGGGAGGAAGGTGTGTAACAAGGGGGCTGAGAGGTCTTCTGATTCTGTGATTTATAGGCGATTTAAGGGACTCCTGAGAGAAGGCAGAACTCTACTCAATTTCTACTCTGTACACAGACTTTAAAACCTCACCTCCAGGTAACATGAGTTTCCACTCTACAAAGCAATCATAGAAGGGAGAATCCTCATAACTTGGGAGACCGGGGAAGACGATGCCTGAGCTAAGCCTTAAAAGGATACTAAGAGGCAGAAGTGAAGGAGTGTTTTCTAGGCATAGGGTAATAACCTATGCAAAGACAGGGGGTCAGACAATGGAATGTCAAGTTCAGAGGGCAGCCAATTTGGCTGAAATGCTGAGTTCGTGAAAGGGAGAAATGTTAAATAAAGGCTAGAAAAGTTGATTGCTGAGAACTTTCAATGGCAGATATCCAGGGACTTGGTATCTTATGCTGATGGGAATAGGGAATCAATGAAAGTTTCTGAGCAGAAGAATGACCTGGTCACATCTGGGTCTTAGGAATATCCTTTTGGCAGCTGTGTGGAGGTCGGATTGGAATGGGAGAGACTTGAGGCAGGGAGACAGATTAGGAGGCCACGGTAAGAGTCCAGGTGGGAGAGAAGGAGGCCTGCACCAGAATGGCAGCAGAGTTGAGGATTTCTTTCTTTCGGGAGGTGTTGGGAAGAGGAGTGGGAGGGGCTGGACAGAGTACTTTCTGCTCTCTCTGTTCAGACATCCCTGTTAGTTTTTGTGCCTAGGTTTCCCCGCCACTATTCCATATCCTTGGGTCTATTCTGAGTGCCTTTCTAATTATAAACCTCACAGAACATCCTGTCTTGCAGGCACTGGGCTCAAATTTCCACCAATTTGGATTTCCGTTTTGAGCTCTTGGGAGAGCTGCAGCCGTTTGTCTCTGCAGAAAGAACTGGGCACTTCAGCAAGGCTGATGAACTCATCTTGCTTTCTGGATAGTTAGATCCCTTGGACTCTTGGTCCACATTAAGAGCTGAACTTCAAGGTTGTCTTGCTTGGGCACTCCCTGCTCTCTATCCTTGACTTGCAGGCTATTGTGTGGTTGATTATCGGTGACCTAGGAGCAGCCTTATGCCCCTGGATGAGAGAAAATTTCTGGGTCCTACTCCAGGAAAATGCAAGCTCCTTGAGGGCAGGGTCTGTCTAAACCACTCTTGTCTTTGTTTCCCCGTCCCTGAGCACAGTGCCAAGCAGAGAAGGAACTTAAATGCTTACAGATTGATTTGCCACTGACTTTAAGTACAATTCCCATCAACGTGGTATGGTGGGGGAAAACCAAATGGAGTGGGAGTCAGAAGACCTGAGTTTGAATCCTCATTTTTTCCACAGGCTGGCTTTGTGATCTTGGCCAAGTCAAATCTCCTCCCTAGGCTTCAGTCCCCTTCCTCGCACAACGAAGCACACTAGGTGGCACAGTGCATGGAGTGCTGGGCCTTGGAGTTGGGTTTGACCTAAGTTTAAATCCAAATCTGAGATGCTTGTTAGCTGTGTGATCCTGGGCAAGTCACTTAACCTCTGTTTGCCTCTGTTTTCTTAACTGCAAAATAAGGCTCATAATAGAACCTACCTCTCAAGGTTGCTGTGAAGATCAAATGAGATAATAATTGTAAAGAGCTTAGCACAGTGCCTGGCCCATAGTAGGTGCTTAATAAGTACTTATTCCTTTCCATGGTCTCTGTGATCCTAGTCTATAGCACTTCCCTCCCAGGGACCACACAAGGAAGAAAGTCTTTCTCCCACTCTGCCTCCCTCCCCGGTTTTTTGTTTGTTTGTTTGTCTGTTTGGGTTTTTTTTTTTGGTCTGGGCCCATGATTTCATTAATGTGAAGAACTTCTAGTGTGGAAATTGCCTCCACTAATGTAGAACAGTAATTTATCTATAAATTTAGTTCTTGAAGATTTGCCTAGAGGGACTGACTTGCCCATGGTCACACTAGTAACACACAGCTAGTATGTATTAAAGGCAAGACTTGAACCCAGGTCTTCCTGACCCCAGGGTTGGCCCTTCATCCACATGCTGTCACTCATTTCCATTTTATGGATGATGAAACTGAACTTCAGAGAGGGGAAAGCAACTTACCTGCTCTCACACAATTGGTGTGAGAGCTGGGACTTGCACCATGGTCTCATGACAACCAGGCCAACATTCTTCTGTCATACTGTGCCGGCTTTCCATTGCCATCCCTAGCATTTAAAAAAACAGTTTTAACATGTTAGATAGATGTTAAAGAAGTCTATTATTGCCTTCCCATGAGCCGCACACAGCAAGATAGTAACACAACATAGTTATAAAGCCTATGTGATTCCAACATGAAAGGTTCAATAAGAACAGGCATTTATTTAGTACCTTAAAGCTCAAGAGCCTTTCCCACACAATGTCACAATAACCTTGGAGGTAGATAAGGTACAATTATACCCATTTTATAGATAAGAAAACTGAAGACCATAAAAACTGAATGACCAAATGAGTAGAAGCTGCAAAGAGGCAAAGCTAAGTTTGATGTCAAGAAAAACTTCTGAATAATGAGAACTGTTAAAAGGTAGAATGGTTTGCCTCAGGTGGGTTTCCCTCACAGGAAATCACCAACCTTAAATGACCACTTTTTGGTTATGTTATCACAGGTGCTCTTTTCATGTATGGGACGGATTAGATGGCCACTGAGGTCCTTGTCAACTTTAAAGTTCTGTGATTTACCCACTGTCATACAGCTAAGAACTGTTGGAGATGTTGACATAGACATAGGCATAGGCACAAGCATAGACACAAACATGGACATAGACACAGTCATAGATATAAACATAGACCCAGACATAAAAATAAATACAATCATAGATATAGACATAGACATGGACGCAGTCATAAATACAGACATAGACATAGACCTAGACCTAGACACAAACATAGACATAGACACATTCATAGATATAGACATAGACATGGACATAGTAATAAATACAGACATGGACATAGACCCAGACATAGACACAAACATAGACATAGACACATTCATAGATATAGACATAGACATGGATATAGTAATAAATACAGACATAGACCCAGATAGAGATACAAACATAGACATAGACACATTCATAGATAATAGACATAGACATAGACCCAGACATAGATGCAGACACATTCATAGATATAGACATAGACATGGACACAGTCAAAAATACGGGCATAGACACAGACCCAGACATAGACAAAAACATAGACATAGATGTAGCCATAGACATACAGACATTATTGTAGTCATAGACACAGACAAAATTATGTAGATTGGAGTTGGTAAACTGGGACCATGGGTCAAATCCAACCAGCCACTTGTTTTTGTATGACCTAAGAGGTTTTTACATTTTTAAGTAAAGTTTTATTGTTAAATGGGGATAATAATTGTACCTATCTCACAGGGCTGTGGTGAGGCTCAAATGAGATAATGTATATAAAATGCTTTGCATTAGAGCACTATATAAATAAATGCTAGCTATTAGAATTGTTATTATGTTCTAGCTCAGAGGGACAGGTATGGATATAAGGAAACATCCTACATGATTGGTTGGTTTATTCTTGAAGAGAATCCAAATGACATCACTATGTTAGAGTCACGTTACAGTGCGTCCAACTGTGGATCAGACCACTATGAGCTCGGAAGGCTCTACCACAAGTCAGGCACAAATAGTCTGTGTGAACATCTGGGGTGGTTTCTCTAAATCTGCACATCCTATGTTTCCTTTGAGCTGTTTCAATTCTGCTTTGCTCATAGAACACAGGCCCTTCTCTGATGAGAACACGCCACGCTGGTCCTGTGCCAGTGTCTCCCATGTTTCACAATTGATTCCAAAGTTCCTCAGAGAGACTTGGGACTGTCATTTCTTCTAATCTTTGCATGAGTGCTTGCCTTGTGTGAATTCTCTGTAAAATAGTCTTTTAGGCAAACATATGTTTGACATTCGAACAATGTGGCCAGCCAGCCCATCAGAGCTGTGCTCTCTGCAGTAGACTGTGAATGCCTGGCAGTTCAGGTCAAGAAAGGACCTCAGTGTCTGGTATCTTATCCTGCCAGGTGGTCTTCAGAATCTTCCTAGGACAATTCAGATGGAAGTGATTCAGTTTCTTGGCATGGCACTGGTAGATTGTCCAGGTTTCACAGGCATACAACAATGAGGTCAGCACAACAGCTCTGTAGACCCTCAGTTTGGTAGCCAGTCTAATACCTCTTCTCTCCCACACTTTCCTTCGGAACCTTCCAAACACTGAGCTAGCTTTGGCAATGTGTGCATCAATCTCATTATCAGTACATCACAGCGTCTACATCCCTGGAAAGTATACTGCCGAGGTAAGTGAGCTTGTCCACAGTATTCAAAGCGTTCATAGTTGGAATGACTGTACAGATACTGGGGAGAGGAAAGGTCCAGCAAAGGGGAAAATTTTCTTGCCTATGTCCTATCTACATCTAATGAGTGTCCTTTCTACATCCTTGGTTTTCTGTGATAAATTTGCTATAAGTTCCATGGTGCTTGCAAAGAAATGAAGACACTTAGATGAGACCTAGAAATGAAGCAGATTCCTTTTTTTAAAATTTTTTTTATTTTTGGTGAGGCAATCAGGGTTAAGTGACTTGCCCAGGGTCACACATCTAGTAAGTGTCTGAGGCTGGATTTGAACTCAGGGCCTCCTGGCTCCAGGACCAGTGCTCTATCCACTGCACCACCTAGCTGCCTAAATGAGATCTTTTTTTTCTTTTTTTGTAGGCAATCGAGGTTAAATGACTAGCCCACAGTCACACAGATAGTAAGTAGCTGAGGCTGGATTTGAACTCAGGTCCTCTTGACTTCAGGGCCAGTGCTCTAAACAGGTGTGCCCCCAGCTGCCCTTAATGAAGTAGATTCAGATGCTCCCAGGGCCTAAGCCCTGAGTGGAGCCATATGGATCATTTCTGGACAAAGGGCATTTAGCATTTAAAGCCCTTGACTGCCTGGCCTCAACCTACCTTTCTGGCCTTATTATACTTTCTATTCCTTTCTGCACTTTTCACTCTATCTAAATTGCCCTTCCTGCTGTTCTTTACACGTGACATCCTATCTCCCACTACCATGCATTTGCATAGGCTGTTTCCCATGCCTAGAATGCCCTCTCTGCTCATCATTGGCTCTTAGAATCCCCAGTTTCCTTCAAGGTCCAGCTCAAACGTCATCTCCTACACATGGCCCTTCCTCATCCCCTTAACTACCTATACCTCCCTCCCAAAACTGCCTTGCATTTATTTTGTATATGATTTGAATATGGCAGTTAGGTGGCATAGTGGATAGAGTACTGGGCCTGGAGTCAGGAAGACTTGAGTTCAAGTCTGGCCTCAGACACTTACTAGCTGTGTGCCCCTGGGCAAGTCACTTCAGCCTATTTGCCTCAGTGTCTTCATCATAAAATGATCCGGAAAACGAAATGGCAAACCACTCCAGCATCTTTGCCAAGAAAACCCAAATGAGGTCACAAAGAGTTAAACACCACTGAAAAATGATTCAACAACAACAATTGGAATCTGCTTATACGTAGACATTGTCTCCCCCTTTAGAACGCAAGCTCCTTGAGGATAAGGACTGTTTGATTTTTGTCTTTGTGCCCCCAGGGCCTAGCACAGTGCCTGGTACACAGTAGGTGCTTAATAAATGTTTGTTGCTTGATTGATTCAAAGTTTGATCCAGCACAGGTAGTCCCAGAGTTTTAGTTCCGGGTCACAGCTTATATGCATAGTCTGGAACCCAGATCTCCAGACTCTCCCTATATTGTACTGTCTCTGGTATCTCAGCAAATTAACCTGTTCCTCACAAGCTGTGTGACCTTGGGCAGGCTGCTTCCCCTCTCTCGGCCTCTAAAATCAGGGGGTTGAACCAGCTGGCATGCAGCCCCAACCACCCTCCCGTCCTTGTATATCAGTCCACCTACACGGGCGCGTCCTCAGAAACTGCCATTACTAAAGCAGGCTCCTTGCCTCACTGCAGGAAAAAGAATGCTGACAGCACTGGGACAGCATTCCGTATCAGAAGGACTGTTTAAGGCAGATAGGACTCGGTGGCTTGGCAGATATGACAACAGTCTTTGTGCCTCTCCAAAGCCACATTCATTTCAAGGAGAGAAAATAAATGAATCCGCAGGTAATAATATGTAAATCATGGGTCTCAAAGGTATTTCTAGAGCCTGTCGCATAGTGAGAATGATTTTTTAAAAAATAACAAGCAAGCCAAAACTTTTATATCCCACTGAGCACTGTTCCTTAAAAGAAGTCACCTTGGGAAGTTCCAGACTTATCCCAAGGCCATAGCCCCTGCTCAGAATGCTAAAATGCTTCTCTTTGGGTAGAAACTTCAGAGATTGTGGCAGGCTAATAATCTATAACCCATAGTCCAGCACCCCACACTCAGGGTATGTATGGATCAGGTTCAATCTTGGGGACCTCCCACAGATCACTCTTTGGCTTGGATCCCCGTCCGGTGTTTGCCCTAGGAACCTAGAACTTGGCTCATTTTGTCCCCACTCACAGTTTCCCCTGGGAATAGCAGAATAAAGTTGGTATCTAGATCTCTATAGATTTGTCTAGTTCTCAGCTCCCATGCAAGCATTGATGCTAACAATATGTATATTGGTCAAAAATAGCCTTTATTTCACTACACAGGAAGAACTCAGAAACACCAAGGACTCACTGGTGCTCATAAACAGTTCAAGAACTTTCACTATTTTACCACTGCCCCTAAGTACTACCATCTCTCATTTCTTGGGGTCATATGGTTTCCTGCCTCCAGAAACTCCTTGGCTACTCTGCCACTGCCTCTTCACAGCTATTATTTTTTTGGTTTGGTTTTTTTTTGGTGAGGCATTTGGGCTTAAGTGACTTGCCCAAAGTCACACAGCTAGTAAGTGTTATGCGTCTGAGGCTGGATTTGAACTCAGGTCCTCCTGACTCCAGGGCCGGTGCTCTATCCACTGCGCCACTTAGCTGCCCCCCATCACAGCTATTATTTCTGGGACTTCTGGCTCCCCTGGAGGATTGCTTGGAGTCACAGATTCATGGCACCCTCCCTCTCTCCACCCTAATCTATGCTCCAAAGACAAGAGTGCATTTAAGAAATGTGCCCAACTCAGTTCAGCTTAGCCCAAATTTGGTTGTTCCTTTGTATGTATTACTATAAAGATATAATAGAGGTTACCTACTACATAGGGTACTATCCCTGGGTAGAGTTTAGAACTTCAATAGCCCTGATCGAATCATATCCCCAAATACCTGTCACTCAATTATCTCCATACGTTAATGGGGAGATCCATACCTTTCAAAAGCATAATAAAGGCCTTTTATTTAACCACCCCATCTCAACTGGGAGGACCACTTCTTCTAAATAGGATTTCACAGGATTTAGAACTACAAAGGACTTTAGAGAGGATTTATCTCCTTAAAAATTGAAGTATTTTACTAAAAATTCACATTTCTATAGCAACACAAGGGTTAAAAATAATTTCCATTATAATGATACTGAAAAACAGATACTATGAGTAAGATGATGCCACTCTGGTGGAGAAAGTGAAGAATGAAGAAGCCTCTTGATGAGGGTAAAAGAGGAGAACATAAAAGCTGGCTTGAAATTTCACATCAAAAAAGCTAAGATCTTGACAACTGGTCCCATCACTTCCTGGCAAATAGAGGGAGAAGAAATGGAAGCAGTGTCAGAGTTTATATTCTTGGGCTCAAAGATCGCTGCAGATGGTGACTGCAGCCATGAAATTAAGAGACGCTTGCTCCTTGGAAGGAAGGCTATGGCAAATCTGGACAGCATACTAAAAAGCAGAGATATCACCTTGCCAACAAAGGTCCATGTAATCAAAGCTCTGGTTTTTCCAGGATCGACGTATGGCTGTGAGAGGTAGACTATAAAGAAAGATGAGCACTACAGAATCGATGCTTTTGCATTGTGGTGCCGGAGAAGACTTTGGAGAGTCCCTTGGGCAGCAAGGAGGTCAAATCAGCCAACATTTAAAGAAATGAACTCAGGCTATTCACTGGAAGGTCAAACACTGAAGCTGAAGCTTGAACGTTGGCCACATAATGAGAAGACAGGACTCGTTGGAAAAGATCCTAAGAGTGGGAAAGATTGAAGGCAAAAGGAAAAGAGAATGTCAGAGGATGAGATGGGTGGACAGTGTCATGGAAATAATGAATAGGAGCTTGGACAGACTTCAGGAGATAGCAGAGGATAGAAGGGCCTGGCATGCTGTGCTCCACAGGGTCATGAAGAGTCGGACACAACTGAACAGCAACAACAAACATTATACCCATTTTACAGGTGAGGCTTACATTGAGACTTAAAAAGGGGGAGTGACTTGCTCATTGTCACAATACTATATAGTCTGTGTGACTTCATGACTCCAAGTACAATTTGGACTAGGTGACATGACACCTGGGCTCTCTTCTAACTCAGAGATTCTGTCGTTCTGGGAAGTGACTGAGCTGGCATTCTTTACACTACCCTCTACCACATTCTTTTTGTTGTTGTTGCCATTCAAGTCCTTTCAGTTGTGTCTGACTCTTCCTGACCCCATTTGGGGTTTCCTTGGCAGAGATGCTGGAGTGGTTTTGCCATTTCCTTCTCCAGCTCATTTTACAGATGAGGAAACTGAGGCAAACAGGGTTTAGTGACTCACCCAGGATCATTTATCCAGTAAGTGACTAAGGCTGGATTTGAACTTAGGAAGATGAGTCTTCCTGACTTCAGGCTTGGTGCTGTACTACCTATCTGCCCCACCACATTCTTTGGAATAGTCTCAAATCTTTATCCTGTGAGGTCAGTCTGATATTTGGAAAGAGCAGCAGCCCCTTTAGAGCCCAGCTGGATGGCAAATAAGGTGGAGAAGCAAGCTAAAGGATCCCTTTGGGGATCCAAAACAAGGTTCCTCTCTAGCGGAACGAGATGAATTTTCTCAAGTAGCTAATAAGTCAGTTCTAAAGGTCACCCCCACCCACTAGTGTTTGGAAATATAGGGAAGTTGGCAGCTAGGAGATGCAGTGGTTAGAGCACTGGCCCTGGATTCTGGAGGACCTGAGTTCAAATCCAGCCTCAGACACGTAACACTTCCTAGCTGTGTGACCCTGGGCAAGTCACTTAACCCCATTGTCTAGCCCAAAAAAAAAAAAAGGCAAGCGATTCGATATAGGTTATACATGTGTAGTCATGCAAAGCATTTCCATATTTGTCATGTTGTGAAAGAAAACATGGACCAAAAATGAAAAAATAAAACCTCAAGGAAATACAGGGAAGCCCTTCTGGGATGAGGGTCCCTGGCTTCTTTGAGAAGAGCTCTCCAATCCAATCCAATCTAACCCAACAAGCATTTATACATAGACATTTTGGCCCATTAAAACAAGATCTTCACCTCATAGTTGCACTGCCTAGATACATAATCTGCAAGCTGTTTTCAGAGTAGCACATGCTGTGATTCCAACACTACTAAAAAAAAATTAAGCATCCCAGATTCCATAGAAATAAATAGAATTGTGCATATTTCTGGACTTCTTAGCAATTCCTCCTCCATCACTCACGTAAGCGTCACAATTGTTTTCCTCTAGGATTCCATTCTTGGAAATTGTTTTCAGACATGTAACTAGGGCAGGGCAAACTGGGCCTTCACTCTAGGGCACCAAAATTTGAGGAGAGCTGACAGCACTCCTTCATGGGGTAGGAACAACTCAGCTCAGCACCTCATTAGGAAGAACAATGAATTCCCAGCTTCACCCTGCTCCTTCCCTAGTGGAAGCCTCCCCAATACCCACCTTGCTGTGACTGTCTTTACCTAAGGTATCCCTATTCCCAGGTGAGTTTATAAAGGTTTCTTTCCCACTGCTTGTCCCAGGGAGGCCATTGGTGATGTTTGTCCTGGAAACCAAAACTGTTAGTTATGGCTCTGCTGGTCCCTAATGGCTAGCAGAGCCATCCTGGGTGCTTGAGTCACAGGGCATAGGTCACAAAACCAGCAGGAGCCTTGGAGGTCTTCTAGCCCAAGATGTTAATTTTACAGGGAACAATGAAAACTAGACAGAGGAAGTGACTGGCCCAAGATCACACAGTAAACTAGTGTTACAGCCTCAACTAAATCCTGATTGCTAGACCAAGAAACCATGCCACTTTCAATAACTTGGAAATACATGTTTTTCCTTATCTCAAGCCTCAAGCCATTTCTTTGTCATTTCCATTCACTACTCCTTGTTCTGGCCTCTGAGGCCAAACAGTATAAATCTAATCCTCTTCCACCCAGACACCCTTTAGCGTACTTGAACACATCCATCCTCTCCCCTCCTGAGGCTTCTCTTTTCTCTGATAATCACCCTCAGTTCCTTGAACTGACCATTGTGTGGCAAGGTCTTCAGACCCCTCATTGTCCAGGTGGTCCTCTAGACAATTTCCACTTTATCAATATCCTAAAACAAGACTGCCAGAATTGAATCGGCCTCTGAAGTCTCTTTCAGTTCTAGATCTCTGATCCTATGACGCTATGTGGTCTCACCAGAAAAGAATACAGAGTTTTCTATATTAGATACTATTAGATACTAGACATAGGCCCCTATATATTTTTTTAGTTTTACCTATAGTTTTATCTAATAGGTATAATCCATTTTTGAGCATGAGATACAGAGAAGAATACAGGCTATCATACACACACACACACACACAAACACACACACAGAGGTGTCTTAGATCCAATGCCTCTCTTAATGTAATCCAAGATTCCATTAGCTTTTTTAATTGTCATATTTTTCACAGGATTGTCAGTAATTCTTACCCCTAGGATCAGGCATCATAGCATCATAAATTTAGAGTTGAAAGAAACTTTAATCTAACTCCCTCTTTTCACAGAGGAGGAAATTGAGGCCCAGAGAAATTTTTTTCTTTTTTTTTTTTTCTTTCTTTTCTGTTGTTAATCACCAACAATATGCAATGTGCTGTGGGAAACACAAGGCACAATCCCTGTCCTGGTGGAATTTATGATCTCTTAGACTTCTCATAGATATAAAAACTGAACCTTTGGATCACCTAGTTGTAGTAGATGTAAACTCTCAGGGTCTTTATCCTAATTCATACTCACATTGGCAAGTCAGGTCTCCACAGCTAGGCTGCTATATCCCCCCTCAGGTTTCTAGGGGTAGTCCTGAGGAGTTGAAAGTGTCTTTCTAAAGCAATAATAGCTCATGAGTCCCCCATAGGTGTGCTTCCCACCATCATTGTCAGTTGATTATCAATAAGTCAGCCAGACTTAGCTTTTAGAAAGGGGTATTTCCTAAGGTGATCTAGTAAGAACAGTTGGTATAAAATATGGCCCCTCAAAAATCTATGGCACTCTCTCCCACAAGAATATGCAGATTCCTAGGAAAATGAAATCAAGCTTAGAGAACATGTGTCAAAGAAAGTCCTTCACCCCTCATTGTGGGGTGCTCCAGAAGTTCCCCTCAAATATATGTAGCTTCTCTGTCGAATTCCTTGTGGAAACATGAATCTGCCTTGACTTCCAATGCTAATGTTGCCTCCAATTTCTCCACCAAATGCTTGAATACTTTGGGCACTGGATTCATTTTCTGTTTCATAAATGACACACAAAGTGTGACCGAATTTCCTCAGACAATCTGAAAACTACTACTGTCAATGTCACTCCAGATCATCTAAGGATTTTTTTCTAAAACATTTAATTGAAAGTCTTTGACTAATTGACTGGGACATCATTTCACCTCATTAAAATAGCATTTACTTTACATGGGATGGGATGATTTAACTGATTTATTCAATCTAGTCCATACTTATATAGTACATCTCCTATAGCCTTAATGTTTAGCACAGTGCCTGACACGTAGAAGGGATTTAAATACTTTTTGGCTGACTGACTACAAAAGGCCAAGAAAATGGAAGTGATCTGCCCAAGATCACATAGCTAGTAAGTAATGGAGACAAGATTTGAACCCACATCTCCCAAATCCAAATCCTAGGTTCTCGCCACTCTGCCCACCCCCTTTATGTTTTCATTAATAATGATGCTTAGACTAATAACGAAATTAATGATTTCATTA
Source organism: Phascolarctos cinereus (assembly GCF_003287225.1). Classification (NCBI taxonomy): domain Eukaryota; kingdom Metazoa; phylum Chordata; class Mammalia; order Diprotodontia; family Phascolarctidae; genus Phascolarctos; species Phascolarctos cinereus. Next base: position 380,002,318 of record NW_027556098.1, on the reverse strand, counting down.
AGTGAGGTAAGTCAAGAGGCTCAGCCAGAGTCACATGGTGAAGTCAGTGGCCAAACAGACTTGAATCCAAGTATCCTGATTCCTAGGCAGCTAAGTGGCAGCAGTGGACAGAGTGCCAACCCCGGAGAGTTCAAATGCAAGTCACTGCACCCTGTTTGCCTCAGTTTCCTCATCTCCATTTCCTGGAGAAGGAAATGGCAAATCACTCCAGCATCTTTGCCAAGAAAACGCCAAATGCGTTCATGAGGAGTTGGATACAACTAATTGACTGAACAACAGTATCCTGACTCCTGGGTAGCCTTCTTATTTAATTCATTATATGCTCCGTGGAATAATGGAAAGAGTGTTGGGGGAACATGAATGCTAGTACTCAAATATTACCCAAGTTCTCTAAATTTCTGGGGCTCTGATCTTTGATTTGACCTGGACTATGATTCATATTGGTTTCCCCATGCTTCTCCTTCCAAGACAGTGGGGACCTTCAGGACTGGGCTCTGACTCTCTGACAGAAAAAGTGGGGAAAGTAAGCAGAGCCAAAATCATCTTGTGACGTGGTGCGGCGTCCATGAAGGCAGGAAGAGACACGAGAATGGACTGGAGGAGGAAGCTGAACAGGAACCAGGAGCTATGGCAGCTGACCAGTATCTCAAATCCAGCTCACAGCCCATTAAAGGTTTTCTCTCCTCCCACTGAGGGTCACCCCCAGAGCCACTTTATTTATCTGATCACGTCACTTCTTTTCCCTGATAAAACCAGTGGGAGAAGAGAGTAAACCCCATTCCTACCTCCCCCTCCCCTGCTGCAACCATCAAATCGTCATGGCCTCCAAACAGAAGGCCGCTCCTCTGGATGCGTTTTTATATTCCTGCGCTCTTTGAAATAGATGTTTAAGCTATTAACTGCGATTTAAGCTGTTATGTTAGAAATTAAGGTAAACCAAGAGACAAAGTTCTTTCTGAGCATGATCAATTTATTACTTAGGCTAGCAGTAACCAATAAACAGGGTCAATGGCCTCTCTCAAAGACCAAAGACCCCAAGTGAGGGCTGGCAAGGTTTTTTTATAATAATTAGTAAGATGACAGAGCAAAATCTTGAGCAACATCGTTGTGTCTTCTGATTGGCTGTCCATGACATAGTGAAAATTAAGATTACATCATTTGGACCGCCCCTTTCTCAAAGTCTCTTAACCACACAAAGGTAGCCAGGCAATGGGAGTAGTCTATAAAGCTTTGATTGAATCAACTTGAAATGGAGTTAAGTGGGTGATGGGTGTGGGTTTCAAAGATAGACAATATAAAGGTATAGATTCAATTCATAATAGAATTGAATCTGGAGTGGAGGTCATTATAAAAAGCTTGGCCTTTTGGCAAGGGCGAAGGGTGAAGTTACAAAGGTTACATTTGGATTTACACAATATGAGGTAGTATTAAGTCCTAGCCAGCTCCATTAAGTCTTAAAAAGAGAATTAAAATCAATTTTCAATTTTACAATACCAAGGCTATAAGTGCATAGTTTGGGACTGAGAGGAGAAGATAATTAAAAGGGTACAAAGATTTTCCTCAGTTTAAGTTGAGGCTTACCTCAGCTAATTAAAAGAGAGAATTACTACAATCTAGCAATCTCTTTAATAGTCATACCTAAACTACATTTGAACCCGGAAAAAGATTTAATAAAGAAATGAGCCAGTAACAGTGAGAGGTGGCAATCGGTGTGTTTGTTCAGGTAATCAGACTGTGGGCAGACAGCACTCAGCCTACCCATCATCCGGCTACCTAAAAGACTGAGTGGGAAGAATGGGATTCTACACTGTCAGAACTGGAAGGGACAACAGAAACCATCTAAAGTCCAGTCTCTTCATTTAGCAGGTGAAGAAACTGAGGCACAAGAAGATTAAATGATTTTCCCAAGGTCACATAGGCAATGAGTATCAGAAGCAGGCTTAGAATCCAGATCCTCTCCTTCCAAAACCAGCAGACTTTCCATGTGGCAAGGTACTGTGCTGGGGATGAGGATATACCTTCCTTCAAGCTTTGTTGTTCTGTCCTGTACCACTCTTTGTGACCTCATGAACTTATCCGTGGGGTTTTCTGGGTAAAGATAGTAGAATGGCTAGCCATTTCCTTCTCCAGTGTGTCCCATTTTACAGATGAGGAACTGAGGCAAATTGGGGTTAAATGACTTGCCCAGGGTCACATAGCTAGTGAGTGTCTGAGGACAGATTTGAACCAAGATCTTCTTGACTCCAGGCACAGCACTCTATCCACTGCACCACCTACCTACCTGCTTACATATTATTGGAGAACACTGCATGTATAAAGATAGGTAAATATAAAGCAATTTCAGGGGATGAGGACATGGGATCAGGAAAGACCTCTGTTGAAGAAATGGCATCTACACTCAACCTTAAAGGGAATTCAGAATTTTTAAAGCTTCAAAGATGGAGAAGGAAGAGCATTCCAGGCCTGGGGGATGGCTTGTGTAAAGGCAGGAGCTGTGGGCAAGGAAGAGTAAGCAGGTCAAAGTGGCTGGAAAGCAGAATGCATTAGGAGGAGCAATGTGAAATAAGTTTAGAAAGGTTGACTAGAGACAGCTCATGGAGACTTGTAAACGTCAGGCTGAGGCATTCGTATTTTATCCTGATGGAGAGATTGTTAAGCAGGGCGCTGATGTGGTCAGAGTCAACGTCAGAGCTGGGAGAGACTTTAGAATACAGAATGTCAGAGCCAGAATGGACATTAAAATGCAGAGGATCAGACTGACTAGTTAGACTGACTAACTAGTTGAATGTCCCGGTGTGTGGGACAGCAACTCTAAATCAATTAAACTCAGAGACTTCTCAAGGTGGAAGAAAAGTTACTTTTTATTACAACCCCACCAGAAGGGGCGTCCGCTCCCCCGTACACTTCCAGGAGGAGAGAGGCAGGCACAGAAAGCAAAAATGAGATTATATACCCTAACACAAACAAACCTCCACCCACCACTATCCCTTATTCCCCTTAGCTGGGAGGCAGGCTTATATTCTAGGCTCGAAAATTCAAAGACAAAGAACAATGAAAAGGGGTATAGCCAATCCAAACATACATGTCCTTATTTAGTAAACCTAATTCTGATGTGACAGTGGTGTGGTAATCAGGAGGGGGTTTAGGGCCAGATTCCTATAGGTCTAGGTAATTTCTAGGAAACCTTCCCCTCCCTAACCTCCTTCTCCTTATCCCAGAGACAAGAAAAGGCAGGAAGCTTTTCAAGGGCAAGCAGTTCAGGTTGGGGGCAGGGCTATTCTTTCTGCTAAGCATTTAAAAACAGGGTGGTGGGGGGGAGGGTTTTGAAAGCAACAATCAAGAAATATTAACAAGAACCATTGATCCCCTGAGGAGGCTTCACTTCTGAGAGATCATCTCTCACACTGGGGTCAGGAAAAGGCTGAAGAAAATTCCAAGACTGTGTTGAGGTTTACAGTTGGCAGAGCTGGTTCAAGTGTGAAAGAAGTTACTTAGACCTTCTCCGTAGACACTGGTGATGAGTTCAGGGTGGACCCCAAGAATGTCGGGGTGCTACCTGAAATGATGAGAAATAGACATGCGGGTCCTAGCGTCCTGAAAGAATTCACTCGGAGAGTCTCCAAGTTAAAGAAAGGCATTTATTGGGGTGAGGCACAGCCCCAAGGGGCTCTATTCCACCTGGGCGGCAGCGAGTAGGCCTCAGGCCCTGCTCCCCTAAGGGAGTAGAATGGCCCTTGCTTCCCATAAGAGGCAAAGGCGGTTAGCTAGGTCAAAGGTATGGTTTAAATACAATTTGATGGAATAGCGGGACAAGAGAATGGGAGGAGCAAGCGTAGCTCCAAAATGCCTGGGACATCAGGTAGTCCAAAAGTGGTAAGCAAAGACAACAGGAAAGGGGAGGGGAAGAGTTGTTCTGGAATTCAGGGTGCTTTGTGAAATCACACAGGAAGTCCATGGTGAGAGCTTCAATGCATAGTCTTCTTTGATCACTTCTCAGGCTAGTCGAATCCTGCATCTCATCTCCTATCTCTCCTCCTGCTTGCTCCATGCCTCACATTCCTTTCTACTTCATCAGACTGGATGGCTGTTAGCACAAAACAGGTCGGATTTAGGGGGAAACCCGGACAGGTCTTCAGCTTCATCTGCTCTGCCCCACAGGGAAGAACTGGGAGCAAAGGGTGGGACGTGCAGAGGTAGATTTAGGCTGGATGTCAAGAAAAATTTAGGAGCAGGGTAGACGGGGCAGTGGATAGAGCTGGGCCTGGAGTCAGAAAGACCTGACTTCAAATCGGGCCTCAGACACTTACTAGCTGTGTGACCCTGGGCAAGTCACTTCACCCTGTTTGCCTCAGTTTCCTTATCTGTAAAATGAGCTGGAGAAGGAAATGACAAACCACTCCAGTATCTCTGCTGAGAAAACCTCAAGTAGGGTCATGAAGAGTTGGAAAAGGACCTGAAATGACTGAAGGACAACAAAGAAAAACTTTCTAACATAACTGTCCCCAAAGTGGTCTAAGCTGACTAGATAAGAAATGAGCTCGCCACCACTGGATGTATTCAAGGCATGGGGAGCGTGCTGCTGAGCTCCTCCCCATGCTGGAGACTGAGCCAGAAGAACCTGGGAGGCTGACAGGTCTCAGGGGCCAGGTGCCGCGCATGCGCACGAACCCGCACTGCGCCCCACCCCCTCGTGGAGCAGATTCTGTAAACAATAGCCTCGTGGGCAGAACGCGCCCCCCCACCCCGCCTGTGCGCCTGCGCAGCAGCTGACGCGTGCGCAAACCAGCTCAGGCCTGCGGGCCCGTGGGTCAGTGCTCCTCGGTGTCGTGCGGGCCGCGGTCAAGGCCATGGCTCTGCGACAGGCGCTGGGCCGGGGCTTGCAGCTCGGCCGGGCGCTGCTGCTGCGCTTCTCGGCCAAGCCGGGCCCGCCGGGAGGCCTAGGGCGGGCGGAGCGGCCCGGGCCGGGCTGGGGCCTCAGGGCCCGAGGGGCGGCGGAGCCGGCTCCGGGGCCGGGGCCGGGGCTGGGGCTGGGCCTTCCCAGCCAGCCGTTACCGCTTTTTCCGGGAGTCGGTGGCCGGGCTGGCGGCCCGCCTGCAGCGTCAGCTGGTGCTGCGGGCCCGGGGCGCCGGGCCCCCCTGCGGCCGCGCAGTCTTCTTGGCCTTTGGCCTGGGGCTTGGGCTCCTGGAGGAGAAGCAGGCAGAGGGTCAGCGGGCGGCCTCGGCCTGCCGGGACATCCAGGTGAGGGCCGGGCCCCGGGCAGCTCGCCCCGCCGGGCCCCGGGACTTGTGTCCTCCCCTCGGACCGCCCCCCGCGGAGACCGCGTGCCCGAAGGCGGGGCAAGGTCAAACCGGAGCCCCAGGCGGGAGGGTCAGCTGGGGGGGGCGGGAGTGGGGAGAGACCTGGTAACCATGAGAGAGCCTAGAGCCTTCGCTGTCCGAGGTAAAGGTGCGCTAAGAGCAGGCGCTGTCTGGCCCGGCCCAGGAGAGACGTCTTAGTGTTCTCCTGTGTGATGTCAGCGTGGGAGCTGAGCTGGGAACGGCTTTAGACCCAAAGACCTAGACCCAAAGACCTTAGGATGTGGCGTGTCACCCCTGAAAGGAATCCTAGCCCGTGGAATGTCACAGTTATAAGGAACCTTGGAACACAGAATGTCATGTCTAAAATCACCTTAAGACATAGCAAGTGTCAAGTTGGGAGGGCCCTTAGAACAGGGGATGTCAGAGCTGGGAGGGAGCCTTAGAAGCCAGAATGTCAGAGCTGGGAGGACCCTTAGAACACAAAATGTTAAAACTAGGAGGGGCCTTAGAACACAGAGTGTTAGTACTTGAGGGACCTTGAAACCTAGAACATAGTCATAATTGGAAAGGACCTTAGGACATAGAAATGTCAGTGCTGGGACAGTCCTAGGACACATAGGACTAGGAGGAACCTTAGAACATAGAACGTTAGAACTAGAAGAGATCTTAGAACAAAGAACATCATAGCTGAGAGATTATGTGTTACAATGGAAAGAGTATTGAATTTGGAGTCTTTGGACTTCCTTTGAATTCCAGTATGCCATTTATTACCTATTTGACCTTGTGCAAGTAGTACAGTGGAAAAAGCATTGAGACTTGAATCAGGAAGATTTGAGTTCAAATCCAACCTCAGATACTTTACAAACTGTGTGACCCTAGGCAAGTCACTTAATTTGTCTTCCTCAATTTCCTCAAATGTAAAATGAAGATAATAATACATTACCACCTAGCAGCTAGGTGGTGCAGTAGATAGGGCCTGGAGTCAGGAAGATTCGTCTTCCAGAGTTCAAATCTAGTCTCAGACACTTATTAGCTGTGTGACCCTGGGCAAGTCATCTAACCTGGTTTGCCTCAGGTTCCTCATCTGTCAAATGAGCTGGAGAAGGAAATGGCAAACCAGTATCTCTGCCAAGAAAACCCCAGATGGGGTGACGGAGAGTCAGACAGGACTGAAAAGAGTGAACAGCAAGCTTAGCAGTGTGCCTGGCATAAATGCTGGTTCCCCTCAATCTCATCTTTAAATGGAGGGCGTTGGATGAGAAGGTCTTCCGTTTCCAGATCCTTTAAAGCAATATGATGTGGCACAAAGAGTTCTGGATTTGAATTCAGGTGACTTGGATTAAAACTTGTTGTTGCTTCACTTTATGGCTTGACAGTGTCCAGGTTTTAAGGTATCACAGATGCCATCTGTAGAGCCAGAAAGGACCTCATAGGCCATCTAGTACAACCCTCTCATTTATAAAAGATGGCGAAGCTAGGGCCGAGTTAAGTAAGTGACATGCTCAGTTGCAGTTTAAGCAGGAAGTGGCAGAGCCTAGGTTTGAAGCAGGCCCTCTGACTCCAAGCCTGTTGTGTTGGGGGTGGAGAGATGAAGACATTGGCACACAGAGTATCCCAGAGTTCCTTGAGGGCTGAGACTTTTTTTTTTGGTCTCTATCCTGATTTTTGTGACTTTAACTCACAGGATGTCAGAGATAGGAGAGGCTTTGGAAGCTCTATAACCCCTTAGCATTCGAGGTACAGCCAGCCTGAGATTTAAAGCAAAAAAACTTGTTTTAGCTATTTAGCTAGCACACATGATGTCAATAGGGTCCAACTAATTGGCTTTCCTTATTGGTGTGTAATTTGCTGATGCTGACTGTTGTGTTAGTGAGCTTAAAATGAAACAGTAATTGACACCAAATGTAATTAAATCTGTAATTAAACTCATGTTGTACACTCCCACTTAGGAACTTCTGACCCTGTGGCCCATGCCTACACCTGATCTGGCCCAACATCCTTATTTTACAGAGAAGACTGAAGCCCAGAACGTTTAAGGGATTTTCCCAGGGTCATAAAACAAGTTATTCAGCAGCCCCAGACCTGGAAGCCAGATCTCGTGATTCCTAGTTCCAAGTCTCTTTTGTTTTACAGATAGGAAAACTGAGACCCAAGGAAAGGGATGGGTTTGTCCAAGATCAAGTGATCAGTCCACATTTAAGGTCCTGTTTGGTGCCTTAGCACTTAGCCCTCAGAATACAAAAAGAGGCCAAAGGCAGTCCCTGCCCTCGAGTGAGGCATCTACAGGATAAATGAGAAATAGTTAAGAAGAGGGAAGGTACCAGAAACAAGAGGGGCTGGGAAAGGCTTCCTGTAGATGGTGGGATTTTAGCTGGGACTTGAAGGAAGCCAGGAGGCAGAGATGAGGGAGAACAGTCCAGGCATGGGGGACAGCCAGAGAGAATGCCCAGAGCTGAGAGCTGGATGGTCTCCTTTGTGGAACACCCAGAGGCCAGTATCACTGGATCCAAGTACGTATTGGGGTGTGAGGTGGGAGAAGACTGGTGAGGTAGGAGGGGGACGATTGAGAAGGCCATTGAGTGCCAGACTCTTTTGTATTTGTTCCTGGAGGCAGTAGGGAGCTGCTGGAGTTCATTGAGTAGAGATGTGACATATTCAGATCTGAACTTTAGGAAACTACTTTGAGGCTCAATGGAGGGTGGATTGGAGTGAGGAGAGACTTGAGACAGACAGGAACCCCCCCATCCCCATAGCAGGCTACTGCAGCAGCCTAGATGTGAAGCGATGAGGGTCTGCACCAGGGCGGGGTTGGAGGAGAGAAGGGGGTGTATTGGAGAGATGTCGTAAAGGTGAAATCGACAGACCATGACGACAACTTGGATGTGGGGGGGTGCGGGATGACATTGAGGTTGGAAGGATGGTGATGCCCTTTCCAGTAACAGGGAAGGTGGAAGGAGGCGGGAGTTTGGGGAGAGAGATAAGCAGTTCTGTTTTGGATGTGTGGAGTTTAAGGTGACTACTGGACATCCAGTTTGAGAAGTCTGAGCTTGTTAGGGACCAACCTATGTGAACTTCTGTCTTCTGACTCTTGACCCAGGGCTCCTCCCACTACTCAGGGCCACCTCCCAGCTGAGCTTGAGCCAACCTTTGGTGACCCCAAGTTCTATGCTTTGGCTCTTCCTGCCCTTCTGATGAGCAGAGGCCAAGGACAGGAAGCTTAGGGAGGTTCTCCACCAAGTGTGTCGGTGGAAGAGACGGAACCACTCCCGGCTCCCAGATCTTTCCATTCCATACTCCTGCTTCTTCATTCCTTCTCCCACATGTTTGTGTTGAGTAAGTGAGAAGCCGAGGGGGACGCTGGGGCTGCCAGCCTGCATGACTGGAAAGATGGTGGGGAGGGATGGAGGCCAAAAGGGTGGTTTCTCCTCGGTTCATTTTTAGAGTCTCTCAGCACATATTTATTGAGGCTTTCCTAGGCACAAGTCACTGTACTGGATACTGTGAGAGATACGAAGATCATGATAATATCTCCAGTTTACCTGTGGCTTCAATGCTTGCCCAGCATTGTCCCTTTGACAAATAGCCCCATTTCACAGATGAGGAAAACAAGGACTGGACATCAAATGACTTGTCTAGGGCCACTTAACTAGTAGATGACACTCCAACCCAACTCTTTTTTTTTTTTTAGGATAGGCAGTGGGGTTAAGTGACTTGCCCAGGGTCACACAGCTAGTAAGTGTTATGCGTCTGAGGCTGGATTTGAACTCAGGTCCTCCTGAATCCAAGGCCGGTTCTCTATCCACTGCACCACCTAGCTGCCCCCCAACCCAACTCTTATGACTTCATGGCCAAAAGTCATGGCCACTGACCTAGAGAACTTGCAGTTTGTTGGCAAAATGAGACATACATAAAGTAACAAATATCATACATAAGACAAAAATGGCACGGTGGAAAGAGTGGTGGACTTGGAGTGAGGAAGAGTTGAGTTCCAATTTTGCCTCAGCTATTTGGCTGTGAGCCCCTGGACAAGTCTCAGCTTTCTGTGGGGATAATAATAGTACCTGCCTCACAAGATTATTGTAAGGGCCAAATTAGATAACATATAAAGTCTTTGTAAACCGTAAAGCAGTAAATAATAATTAGCTGTTCTTTTTATTTAGTCCTGTAATGTTACGAAGCGCTCTCCTCGTAACAGCCCTGTGAGGTAGGTGATGCTGGTATTATTCACATTTTACAGATGAAGAAACTGGGGCTCGGAGCAGTTACGTGACTTACTGGTAAATGTCAGAGCTGGGATACAGACCCAGATCCCTGGCTTGTGCCATGCTGAGAAGATACAGAGTAAATGTGAAGCACCATGTGGTTGGTCTGGACAGAACCGTGGAGGAAGTAAGAAGTGAGGGGGGCGCTGAAGTCAGGGAAGTGGGTGCAGCAGAGTAGGGAGGTGAGCATCCCTGTCAGTAAGCATTTATTAAGCTCCTGCTGTGTGTCAGGAACTGAGCGAAGGGTGAGGAGTACAAAGAAGAGAAACAGCCCGTGCCTTCAAGGAGCTTACATTCTAGCGGGATTCAAATGAAATTTAGCTGGTTAGATAACCAAATAGATACAAAATGGACGTTTTAAGGTAGTTTGGGGAAAGAAGGCACTAGCAGTTGGGGGAAGCAGGAAAAGTCTCGTGTAGAAAGTGAGACAGGGATTCTAAGAGGCAGAGGTGAGGAGGGAGGGCATTCCAGGGTGAAGAACAGCCAGCGCAAAGGTGTGGCGATGGCAGATGGAATGCTTGTTAGGGCAGAACAGCAGGTGGGCCAGCAGGACCACGTTGCAGAGTGTATAGAGCGAAGTAATGTGGAAAAAGACTCAAGGAGCTTTTATATGCATATATATGGGATCCTGCAGGTAATTGGGAGCCATTGCAGTTTATTGAGAGAGAGAAGTGTGCAGATCTAGAAACTGGAGTGTCGGAGTCAAGAAACATTAAGGGTCTACCATGTACTCAACACTGTGAAGAAGGATCTGGGAGGAGCTCTCTCTCCAGTCAAACGTGGAGGGGGAGCAGGTAGTATTGAGGAGGTGAAAATTTCAGAGTTGATGTCATCTTGTGGGATGATGAATTTACAGAGATCGTGAAGTCCAGAAGAGCAGGCAATGATTTAGGAGAATCTCTTTGGCATAGTGGAGGATAGATTGGAGTGTGGAAGCTCAAGCAAGGGAAACCAAAGACACTTGAGAAGGCCTATCCCAGGGTGATGGCTATGTGAGGGGGAGGAAGGGTGGTGAAAGATGTGGAGGTGAAGTGACGTGATGTGGCAGCTGACGTCAGGGCGAGGCGAGTGAGAGGAAAGAGCAGCAGATGACCCTGAGGCTGCAAACCTGGGTGACCAGAAGGGTGCTGGTGCCCTTGATAGCACTGTCTAAGAAGAGGGGTGTTGAGGGTAGGGGAGATGATGAGTTCTCTTTTGGACGGTTTGAATTTGTGGTGCCTACAGGACAAGTAGCTCAAATGTCCGATAGGCAGCTTGTGGTGTGTGGGACTGGAGCTCAGGAGAGGGGGACTATTGTTGTCTGAGGTCGAATTTGAACTCAGGTCTTCCTGACTTCAGGCCTAGTGCTCTATCCACTGTGCCACTTAGCTGATATGTCGATCTGGGAATCATCAGCACAGAAAAGGTCACTGAACCCATGAGAAATGATAAGGTCACCCGGGGAAGAAGCAATGTGAATGTGAGGAGGAAGAGGAGACAGGATTGTGCAAGGCATGCTTGACAGATGTCATGTAGACCAGAGCAGCTGGAGCCAAGTGTCCATGGAGGGCAGAAGTGCTTTAAGGAAGCATTTCCTAACAGAGCTACCCGGAGGTGATGCAGATGTGTCAGAAGGAAGTGGTTTTCCCCCTCTGCGGGCTTTCACTTGGGGCCAGATTCTGCAGGGCCCTGAAGGCTGTACTCTGTATTTAATTGTGTTGGTCATAGAGGACCTTGGAAGGCTTTTCAGGAGAGGAGTGCCGTATTTCTGGCAGATTCATTTGACAGCCTTTCCAGGCTGAATTGGGAAAGGGTAGAGACTGGAGGCAAGGGGAAGCAGTGTGGCACAGGCGAAAGAGTCAGAGGACCTGGGTTCCAATCCCGCCCCGGATACGTGTCTGAGGGAACTTGGACAAGACGCTTACCATCCTTGGGCCTTGGTTTCCTCATCTGTGAAATGAGGGAGTTGGACCAGAAGGCTGTCGCGGTCTCTTCCAGGTCTAGGTTTCTGATTCTTTGAATTAGTTTCAAAGTCATTGCACTTACCTCTAATTGAAATTTAGCCTTTCCTTCAATGATGAGTTTTAAGGAACGTAACATGAAGAGTCCCAAAGGTTCACCAAACTGCCAGAGGTGGGCATGATACCCAAAGAGCTAGGAACTCCTGCAGTTGTCCCCAAAAAGGGTCATAATGGCTTGGACCAAGGGGGTAGGAGAAGGAATGGAAAGCAAGGACCGAAGAAAATACAAAAATCTTAGGTCTTAGGATTTAGAGATCCTCTGGATGAGGACTCGTTGGATATGGGGGAGAAGGGAGAGAAGGGAGCACCAGCTATTAGGAGCCACCCTGATTGGGAGGATTCCATTAACAAAGAAAGGAAAGCCAGCTTTAGGGTGGTCGACCCATCTTCAGGCTTTTCCTTTTTCCAGCAGCTCCTGGTTGTCCTGTAGGCACCACAAAGATTTCACTCCTTATTAAGACCTTCTGCTTCAAACTGAGAGGGAGAATCAGCCTCATTAGAAGATGGATGTTGGGACTTTGCTCTGTCTTCAGATTTCAGAAGACCTTGATTAAGGGCAGTAGTGACCTCAAGGCACTAACAAGTCATTAGCCTAACTGCCAGTTGTGGCACACTGCCCATCATCCTCACTACCGTGCCCAGTACCTGTCTAATACTTGTCGTCTAAGGTCTTTGTAAAAAGAGGTATCTCTCTAGTACAGAGAGCTCTGAGTTGGTGCCAAGAGACAGATGGCAGCACGTCAGTAATTGTGCCAGCTGCAGAGTCCCGAAATTCTGACCCCTAATCAATTATTCTTTCTGCTGTGCAGGGGAAAAAAAAATGAGTGTTTGTAGCAAAGTTGCTTTGAACAACAAAAGAAAGAGGCTGAACAGCTTATGGCCTGAGCTCAGGCCTAGCAGCAAAGGACAGTTGTTTCTGCTGGCTCCTAATCTGACCTTGCTTGAGGGACCTCTCTACCTCAGCACTGCTCTGTTCACAGGTCTGTGGACATATAAGCCTCAGCTAGCCCCTTGCTTCACCAGGGCCTTTTTTCTAACCTCACAGGAAATTTTTACCCAGAAAAATAAACTTCTTCCTGACCCCCTGGCAAGTAGGCGTTGGCAGGGCTTCCGGCTGGAGGAATACCTCATAGGACAGTCCATTGGCAAGGGGTGCAGTGCTGCAGTTTATGAAGCCACCATGCCCACCTGGCCCCAGAAGCCAGAAGGCCCCAGGGACAGGCTTCTTCTGGGACAGGATCCAGCCATTGCCCCTCGGGCAGAAAGCAAGCAGAGTGCTCAGCACATGGCCACAGCCTTTCCCCTGGCCATCAAGATGATGTGGAACATCTCAGTAAGTACATCACCCCCTCCGGCCCTGGCTCCTTTAGAGGAGGCTGCTCTTCTGTGAGAGTACCAGTCTTGCAGGACAAAACAAACTTCTTCAGTCGATAAATGGACATCAGAAAGGATGTTTGCGACGACCAGTCCTCCTCACCCTCCTTAACTGGTCAATCATAGTAAACAAGTTGATCCCAGGGCGTTGGCTAGTTGATTTGGGGGCTTCAAACCCGCAGAGTATATAACCTGGAGTACCCAGCCCTTTGTCAGGCTGCCTTCCTTCCCTGCGGTCTGCCAGCATTTCAGGGGCAAGATATGCCATCTCAGAAAAAGTCAAGTAGTCTGGCTTTTGTTAGAGAAATGGCCAGCCTGAGCACTTCTGTCGATTAGGTTTGGAGTCGGAAATGAGAAGTAACTTGTGAGTGACAGCTATTTCACTTAGAAAAACCAGAGAAATTGATCTGGAATCTCGTGGTTAATGTGATACTCTGAGGAGAGCGTGCGTTTCCTTATCCCAACTAACCAGGGCTCTACAGTAGGTGACGTGCGTGTCCCACCAAACAGGCTGATTGAAGCCCAGCTACCAGAGCCAAGTAAGGGGAGTTTGTTTGCCCCACCACCTTTGCTCACCCTGGGTGTTACAGGTGCTCGGATTGTTAGGAGTCCAAGGCTTGGGGTAGCTCCAGCAGTGCCTGACCTGCCCTTCCTCGGGAACCTCACTCTCTAGACATCCCTTATCCCATACCCTACCCACTGCCCCCACGAGAGGGAATGAAGACTTGCTTGGCCTGTCACTGAAAGGTGCTCAGGGCTAAGGAGACTGTGTCTGATTTCGAAATAGGAGATGGGGGCTGGTCTCGGCTTAGGCCATTGGAAATGCTTGCCATGATAGCTCCCTCTCCTAACACCCTGTCTCATCCCGTATATGATGCCTCTTGTGTTTGTATAATGCTCTGTTTGTTGGGGACTTGTCACAGGCAGGTTCCTCCAGTGAAGCCATCCTCAGCACCATGAGCCAGGAACTGGTTCCAGCCAGCCGCTTGGCCCTGTCTGGGGAGTATGGGGCCACCATTTCCAGGTAAGGGTCAGTAGCCCTTGGCAGAGATTGGGGGTAGGGTGGGGGATGAGGGAACAGTGGGTCATAGTGGAAGGACCACTCACCTGGAAGGCAGCAGAGGACAGACTTGGCAGAGGCAGCAAACTCATGCCCCTGGACCCTGAGGACAGAACCAGGGGCCATGAATAGAAGTTGCCAAGAGGTCACTTTAGGCCTAGTGATGAAGACAGCTGTCCAAGGTGGAAAAGACTGCCTCAAGAGGTAGTAGCCTGCCCTTCTCACCCACCTACCTCACCCCCTGGCTCTCGAGCCAAGGCAGGCGGTGGCCCTGGAGGAGAGGGGACCCTTAAGCATGCTGACCTAGACAGTCGCCGAGACCCCACCGATGCGGAGCTTGTAGGCAGCCCAGAGCCTCGCACCACCTTCATGTGGGAGGGCACTGGCCTGAAGATCCCTGAGGCCAAAGGTTCTGTGCCCTAAGGTTCCTTCCAGCTTTTCAGTGCTCTTCTGCTCGAATTAGTGGGCTAACTTTGCCTGGTAAAGAGGTAAGAGCCTGAGGGTCAAGCCATTCCAGTACTCCCAGTTTTTAGATTGTTGAAGCCTATCCCAGGATTCCTCTCTGGAAGGTTGGCAGCTGCTGACAAAATGCAAGTGGGGGGCGCCCTCTAGTGGCATCCACAAACAGGGTGCCCATATAGCTACAGCTGGTCAGCGCCGATCTCCCATCCTTGCAGGAGCCCTGGGATTGGCACAAGAGGAGACACTAAGGTAAATATGGTGAGACTCCTCCGGAGTAGCAGGGGAATGAGGTGTGCACAGGTGTGTGACAGCTACAAGTCTTAAGAGCAACGGAGTGCAGCGGGCATTGTTGCAACCTGGGGTCTCGGCAGGGGTGTCAGCAAGGAGGCGGCATCATCAAAGATACAGGGGCCAGAACGTTCACGTAGTGACATATTGACTGGGATGTCACACGGAAGGGGAGTAGTGGGACACAAAGGGAGGCAACAGAGAATGTGGCCGCATCCAGGCCTGAAGGCCCAGCCAGGCCAGGCCCACAGACACTGATTAAGTGTACACTCTGGGCTAGGCCCTGAGAATACAAAGTCAAGACAGCCCTGCCTTTAAGGAGCTTACATTCCGGGTTTGAATCCAGGTGCGTGTGACATAGAATCAGATCTGGAGCCAGAAAGGACCTCACAGGGCATCTGGTCCAACCTCCTCATTTTATAAATGAGGAGACCGAGGCCTAGAGAGGATGAGGTTGGAGTCTCTACGTGTCAGCGTCAGCAGGGTTCAGACTTCTCCTTTCACTCCAAAGAGAGTGCTCTTTCTGTTGTACCAAGCAAGTCACTCGTATCTTTGGCCCTTAGTTTCCTGGTCTGTAAATGAGAAAACTGGACCAGATGGTCTCCAAGGTCCCTTCGCGCTCTGAAGCTCCCATCCTCTTAAAGTGTAAAATGAGCTCAGGGGCTCTGCCAAGAAGTTTGGCCTTTATTCTGTAGGCAGTGGGGAACCACTGAAGAATTTTGAGCAGGTAAGTCATGTAAGTAGTGCCAGAGGGCTAAGATATGAGTAATAATGGGAATATGAACTGAGGCTGCTAACAGACTTAAGATAGGTCTGTCTGGCCCTTACATGTCATAGATACTTAATCAGTGTTGATCAGATGAATGAGTAAGTAATCAGCATTTTCTCAAAGACTGTAATGTAAGCCGCTTGTAAGGTAAAAGTAAATGGTCTTCCAGCCCAGTACATGTGATCTTAGACCTGGACCCATGCTTTGGAAGAAGGGTCTTATGTAAATAGCTGGTATCTGCCATATTAGCATTCCTTATAAAGTTGGAGCAATAGAATTCTTTGCGTGTTCAAGGCCTGGCCTGATGTGTGCTCTCACTTTGAAACAGAAAACACGAGAGAGGTTCCAAGCAGCTGGCCCCACACCCCAACATCATCCGGGTACTCCGGGCCTTCACCTCATCTGTGCCCCTCCTGCCTGGGGCCCTGGTGGACTACCCTGATGTCCTGCCTCCAAAGCTCTGCCCCTCAGGCCTGGGTCATGGACGAACGCTGTTCCTTGTTATGAAGAAGTAAGTGCCAGTGAGATCTGTGGGAGCCTGGGCCTTGCCTGGGCAGGCGCCTCATTTTTGGAGTGTGAGAGCTGGCCATGTACAACTGCATGGTTACTGCACAGCAGCAGATATCGGGGGTTGTCTGGGAGAAAGAGCCTCCAAGTGGGATGTGTCAAAGCTTAACTAAGGAGAGCCTCCCTTTGGGAACAGGGTGTAGTATAGAGAATACTGATGTGGAGACTGGCCTTGCATCTCCTCTTTGGTACGTAGAGAGTAATTACTAGGGGGCAGCTAGGTGGCACAGTGGATAGAGCACCAGCCCTGAAGTCAGGAGGATCTGAGTTCAAATCCGGTCTCAGACCAAACACTTGACACTTACTAGCTGTGTGACCCTGGGCAAGTCACTTAACCCCAAATGCCTAAAAAAAAAGAGTAATGACTAACACATTTGTAAAGTGGGGGCAATAGTCAGTGCACCAGCTGCCCCATGAGGTGTTCTTAAGAAAGCATTTTGTAAACCTTTAAGTGTTATAAAAATGAGAGTTATGTCATTTAAGTCAACCTGATTCAACAAACATTAGGCACCTGCAGTGTGCAGGACACTGTGCTGGGTGCTTGGAAAACAAAAAGTAGTCTTTGCCCTTGGCAAGCGTACATTGCACTGGGAGAATTGGGGGAATACACTGTGTGCCCTGCTGACTAAATGCAGAGTCCAAATGGAGAAAAAGAAAGTCATTTCAAGAGGGTTTGGTTGGGCAGGATGGCTGCTGAGGCCCCTTTCAGACCTCAGGATTCTGAGATGCTGGATTCAGATGCTCCCTAATTAAGACATGTGTGTTACGCCCTTCCCTGGGCCCAAGCCCTGCTGGCTGTCCTACTGAGGTGGTGATTGGGCTGGTGCCACAATGTGACATCAGACAAGTGGGGGAGAGTGTAGAATGCAGAGTGGAAATGAGAAGACAGGCAGGTCCCAGACAGAGGCAAAGGGAAGTCCTTTTTGGTACTGGAGACGGGAGATCAGCCACTCAAGTGAACCTGTCTCCCTCTGTGCCCAGCTACCCCTGGACCCTGCGCCAGTACCTGCAGCTGCACCCTCCAAGCCCCCGCCTTGCCACCATGATGACCCTGCAGCTGTTAGAAGGGGTGGATCACCTGGTTCAGCAGGGCATCGCACACAGGGACTTAAAGTCAGACAACATCCTGGTGGAGTTTGACTCAGGTAGGTGGCCAGCCATTGTATTCACTGAGAAGAGCCTCTCCCAGAAAAGTCAGCCCAGGCTCTTCTGCCTGTTCTCTCTGGTCCCTTCCAGGGTGTGAGGCAGAGGTGGAATCCACCTCCTTCTGCAGAATGTGTCACCTCTCACTGGGGGAGGGTGGATGGAACCCCCAGAACACTTTGGATCACCAGCTTCCTTCCTGTTGTCTTTGACTGGGCCCCAGTTAGGTCTGGAACATGGGCAGCCATGCAGTTTGTTAGAGCCCTGGATTTCTGGATTCTGCTTTTGTTCCCTGTGAGGCCTTGGAGAAGTCAGTTCTCTCCGAGCCTCAGTTTCCTCATCTCTGTGATGAGGAAATGTGTCAGTTGCATAAATCAAGGTCAGAGAGTCACAGGATTTAAAGCTGGAAGGGATCTTAGAGACTACCTAGTCTAACGATCTCATTTTACAGATGAGGAAATCGAGGCGCAGAGGGGCTGGGTGACTTGCCTGGGGCCATACAGCTAGTCTGAAGTGTTAGAAGTGGGATCTGAAGCCAGGTCTTCCTTATTTCCAGTGTAGTGCTCCACCTATCACTTTGCTTCTGTCTCACATAGTAAGATGGCGTTTTGGAGCCTTCCAACTCTAAATCCATAAATACTTATATGGCCTTTTTTTTTTTAATGCAATTGATAAATAGTAAATGGCCACTGTTTTTGTCTGTCTCTTAATTTTGGATATTTGTAGATTGGGTTTTCTTAAAAATCAATGCATATCCTTTACCACACTTGGTCCTCCAGTCTTCTGGTATGCCAGTAAATTATTATTAACAACCAGTGATTTGGGGAGATCCAGATGTCCCCCTTTTTTCTAAAGTCCTGATTTCAAAAGCTCAGTTTCTTGAAGGACATTACTGATAATGAGTTTGGACTAACTTTCTCAGCAATTTTGATCAGACCCTACCCAGATGGGGAAGCCATTGTGCTCCACTCAGGTTTGGGTGGGGGATAAACTTTTTGACTAGGTTGCCCAAGGCTGGGGGTGGTCTCTCTTTGACATGATGTCACTCTCAGCCCCTCATTGTAATATTCATCCTCTCATTAATTGTTAACCAATCGGAGTTGATTGCTACCCTCAGAATACCCATTTACCAATGGACATAAAAGCTGTAAGCTCACTGTCATAATGGTCTTTGGTCTAAGAGAGAGATGGCCAAATGACCATCCTTAAATGCTGGCATTATTAATAAAATGATTAAATTATCCTGAAATTACATCTCTCAGACTTTTTAAGCACCACATCAGCCGTTTTCCCAAACAGACCCTGTCCGCACTGCCCAGATTCCTGTTCCCTCTCACCCGTCTTCTGCTGCTATGGGAAGAGTGAGAGGCACAGCAGGTTTTGGAAAATGCCCTGGACTAGAAGCTGGCAACGTGGGTTCTGGTCTGGTCCTAACTTGCCCTGTGACATGGAAGGAGCCTCGTCCCCTCACTGGGCCTCAGCTTTTTCATCTGTAAAATGAGAGGGGTTGGACCAGGTGACCCCCTCAGCCAGTCAGGGACCTGTGGCTTTAGACCTGAAGTCAGTGGGGATCGGAGAAGGGAGGGAGGGGGTCCTCTCCACTGACTGTTCATTGGCCCCTACCTGTTGCCTTACCAGCTGGCTGCCCCTGGCTGGTAATAACAGATTTCGGTTGCTGTCTGGCTGATGAGAGCATTGGCCTACAATTGCCTTTCACCAGCTGGTACGTGGACCGGGGAGGAAATAGCTGCTTGATGGCTCCTGAGGTAACTCTTGCTGTGTGTTTGTCATTAGGCAGGAACCCCTCCCTGGATCCGATGGTTGGGTTTCTTCCCCCATCACACAGTGGATCCAAGACCTGACACTCCATCGTCCTCTAGGACCCCTTGATCTTTGCATGTGTGTGGTGGATAAAAAGAGCACTGCATTTGGAGAAGGAGCTAGGTTCAAATCCAGGCTCAGACACAAGTGCTATATGAATATGGATTATGTTTTCTGGCCCATACACCCAACAAAGACCTTTTCTATCCCTTATTATGAGACATTTAACCTTTTGTAAGTTCTGTCTGAGCTTAAAAAGGACGTACAGGATTCTCTAAGGAGCAAGTCTAGTCATGCCAGGGCCAGCAGATGCCCATTCAGTGTGATTTTGATTATGTCAGTGGACCACACGACCCACACAGTCTTTATCGAAACACCAGCAGCACAAGGTGGTAGGTGTTCCACCTCTTTCTTGTTGCCCATGCAGGTGTCAACAGCCTGTCCTGGTCCTGGAGTGGTGATTGACTACAGCAAAGCTGATGCCTGGGCAGTGGGAGCAATTGCCTATGAGATCTTTGGACTCCCCAATCCCTTCTATGGACATGGCAGGACCCAGCTGGAAAGCCGCAGTTACCGTGAGTCTCAGCTTCCTTCACTGCCAGAGAACATGCCCGTGGACGCGAGGCAGCTGGTAAAGGCGCTGCTCCAGCGAGATGCCAGCAAGGTGAGGACTGACGCCAACTCCACTGGTGTCACCTTTAGTTTGTTACCTGGGACACTGGTCTTAAGGCCTGAAAACTCAGTTCATCTGCAGGGCCTGCCAGGTTGTGAGGAGCATTAACTAAGAAACTGGTAGGTACCACAGTGAGAGAGTTAGCTGAAGGCTAATCCTCACAAGCTTAAAATGTCTTTAGTTTTTCCGTCAAGCAGGAGGTCACCGAGGCAGATGATTGGTCAGAATTCTAGGAATTTTGGTTCACTTTCCTCTCTCTGGGGGAATATATAAGTTGTTAGAAGGCATTTAGAAGAGAGGGCAGAGACAAGATGGTAGAGTAGAGGCAGCAGTCCAGCCAGACTCTCTCAATATTCCCCTCCAACTTTATAATAATTCCTCAAATCAAATTCAGGAGCAGGAGAGCCAAGAAAAGGGCAGGATGAGATATCTCTCCAGTAGTCCGCAGGAGTGCACACAGTGGCAGTACCAGCATTGGGTCTTGGAGGTGGGCTGTGGCATGGCAGCATCAGCTTTGGGAGCCTACCACCCAGAGATGGTCAGGGGATGATTAGACAGCTAGAAAGATGTCCAGAAAGAGAGTAGAGGGTACCCTGAGCTGACACTGGATGCTGGACCACATGCTATTTGGCAACTCTATCATCTATACCCAGTTCCGGGTCTCAGTTAGTTCCATGGCAGCAAGAGCACCAGCATTTGCAGCTGCAGGGAAGCTGGGGCCCTTCCTGACTAAAGGCCAGAACACAGACCATGACAGCAGTAGCCCACACCTCTCCCTAGATCGTACCTCCTTGGAAGCACTGAAAATTTGCAGACTCCCCAGAACTAACTGAAAACAGCAGCAGGAAAAAGCCTGAAGCTTGGAACAGTGCCTCCCTTCCTCCCCCCAAGGTGGGCAGAGCCCAACTTTAACATAAAATTCAAAGTCAAGAAATAGACTAGAAAAATGAGAAAACAACAACAAAAAGAACACGACCATAGAAAGTTACCATGGTGACAGGGAAGGTCAAAACACAAACTCATTTTTTGTGTGTGTTTTCTTTCACAACATGACTATTACGGATATGTTTTGCAAGACTACACATGTATAACCTATATCAAATTTCTTGCCTTCTCAATGAGGGGGGGTGGGGAGGGAGGAAGGGAGAGAATTTGGAACTCAAAAGTTTTAAAAACAAATATTAAAAATTGTTTTTACATTTAACTGTGGAAAAATAGAATACTAAATTAAAAGAAGAAAATTTTTTTAAATTAAAAAAAATAAAGTATGAGCTCCTCAAGAGCAAAAATGATATAAAGTATTGGCTTTAAAAAAAACTCAGAAGATGACAAAGTCAAAAGCAGTTATATCTAAAGCCTCAAAGAAAAATGTGAATTGGTTTCAGCCCCCCCCAAAAAAATTCCTACAACAGCTCAAAAAGGATTTTTAAAATCTAATAAGAGAGATAAAGGAAAAATTGGGAAAAGAAATTAGAGGGATACAGGAAAATAATGAAAAGAGTCAACAACTTGGTAAAAGAGGCACAAAAAAAGTACTAAAGAAAATAACACCTTAAAAAACAGAATAGGCCAAATGGTAAAAGAGGCCCAAAAAATTCACTGAAGAAAAGAACTTAAAAAGCAGACCTGGCCAAATGGAAATGGAGGTACAAAAGCTCACTGAAGAAAATAATCCTTAAAAATTAGAATTGGGTAAGTGGAAACTAATAACTCTATGAGACACTAAGAAACAATAAGACAAAGTCAGAAGTATGAAAAAAATAGAAGAAAACGTGAACTGTCTTATTGGAATAACAAATGACCTGGAAAATAGACCAAACAGGGATAATTTAAGAATCACTGGACTACCTGAAAGTCATGATCAAAAAAAGAGCCTAGACATCATATTTCAAGAAATTATCAAGGAAAACTGCCCTGATATCTTAGAACCAGAAGGTAAAATAGGAAATCGAAAGAATCTACCAGTCACCTCCTGAAAGAGATCCCAAAATGAAAACTCCCGGGAATATTATAGTCAAATTCCAGAACTCCTAGATCAAAGAGAAAATATTATAAGCAGCCAGAAAGAAACAGCTCAGATATTATGGAGCCACAGTAAGGATCATACAAGGTTTAGCAGCTTCCAAGTTAAAAGGATAGAGAGCTTGGAATATGATACTCTGAAAGACAGAGGAGCTAGAATTACAACCAAGAACAATCCACCTAGCGAGACTGAGTGTAAGTTTTCAGGGGAAAGAAATGGCTATTTAATGAAGTAGAGGACTTTCCAGCATTCCTAATGAAAAGACCAGAGCTGAATAGAAAACTTGACTTTCAAACACAAGACTCAAGAGAAGCATAAAAAGGCAAATATGAAAATCATAAAGGACTCAATAAGGTTAAATTATTTATATTCCCACCTAGGAATTCCTACATGGGAAAATGACGCTTGTAACCCTAAAAACGTTATCATTATTAGGGCAGCTAGAAGGAGTCTACACAGTCTGAGGGCACAAGTGGGAGCTGATTGGGTTGCAGTGATCTGGGGGAAGGAGGGGAACAAAGGGGTAAGAAAGAGGGATGAACCAGGATAAGGGGGAAGGGAGAGGCAGGATGGGGAAAACTACCTCACAGTAAGAGGCATGCAAGGGAAAGCTTTTACAGCAGAGAGGGCAATTGGTGGGGGTTGGGGGTGGCTCACAACACTTGAACCTCAGTCTTATCAGAACTGGGTCAGAGAGAACCAGTTACATCCAGACTCAGTGGGTATATCTGTCTTAACCCAGTGATAAGAGGAAGGGGGAAGAGTGGTAAAAGAGAGGGTGGATCAAGGGAAGCAGTGGTCAGGAGCAAAACAGACTTGAGGAGGAACAGGGTAAAAAGAGAGAGAAGACAAACACTAAATGGGATGTAATCATACCTGTGAATGGAATGAATTCACCCGTAAAACAGGAGCAGATAGCAGGATGAATTAGAAACCAGAATCCAACAATATGTTGTTTACAAAAGAGATACTTGAAACAGAAACACACACACAAGGGGCTGGAATAAGCCATTATACCTCCTCCAAAATAAAGGTAGGGGCATCAATCATATTATCTCAGACAAAGCCAAAGCAAAAATAGATCTGATTAGAAAAGATAATCAGGGAAACTACATTTTGCTAAAAGGCACCATAGACAATGAAGTAATAACAAAATTTTTACAGCAAGTTTCTTTGATAAATGCTTCATTTCTCAAATATGTAGGGAACTGAGTCAAATTTATAAAAATGAGAATCGTTCCTCAGTTGATAATGGTCATAGGATATAAACAGGCAGTTTTCAGAATAAAAGGTATCAATAGTCATATGAAAAAATTATGTAAATCACTAATAGGGAAATGCAAATTAAAACAACTCTGAGGAACCACTTCACATCCATCAAATTGAGGAACATGATAGAAAAGGATAATGAGAACTGCTGGAGAATATGGAAAAATAGACACTAATGTACTATTGGTGGAGTTGTGAACTAGTTCAGCCATTCTAGAGAAAACTATCTGGAACTGTATCCAAAGGGCAACCAGACTGTGCGTCCCCCTTGACCCAACAGTACCACAGCTAGGTTTGTATCAAAAGAGAGATCAAAGAAAAAGGAAAAAGACCTATTTGCACAAAAAATACTTACAGCAGTGCTTTTTGTGGTGGCAGAGAATTGGAAATTGAAGGACGCCCATTAATCAGGGAATGGCTGAGCAAGTTCTGGTATATGGTTGTGATGGACTAGTATTGTGCTATAAGAAATGAGGGGGATGGTTTCAGAAAAACCTGGACTTATGTGAACTGACGTAGAGTGAAGTGAGCAGGACCACATCCTTGTGCACGGTAACTGCCATATTGTAATGATGACCAACTGTGAAAGACTCAGCTTCTCTGATCAATACAGTGAGCCAAGACAACTCCAAAAGATGCATGATAAATGCTATCTGCCTCCAGAGAATTGATGAACTCTTGAGTGCAAATCAAAGTATTTTTTCACTTTTTTTGGAACATGGCTAATATGGACACGTTTTACATGATTGCATATGTATAATTGATATACTGCTTGCCTTCTCAATGAGTGAGGGAGGAGCTGTAGGGAGGGAATCTGGAACTCAAAGAAAAATTTTAATACTAAAATTTCCTACTATTTAATATTAAAATAAAGAAAAAAATAGAAGTCATTCAGAAGAGAAAGCTGAATTTTTAGTGTGCATCGAGAGTAGAGCAGAGCAGAGATTTGAGCAGGTATAGACTGGCCAAGAGGCTTCCTAGGAGGAAAGGGAGACATTCTGAATTTGTGCTAAAGGCAAAAGAACTAATTATCAGTCAACTAATACAACAGGGAAAATGTATACGAGAACTTTTAGCTTCTGAAATGTTTCCTCTTCTTTACGAGAAACAACAGCCAATCCACCTACCTCTTAAGGTAAGGTGGGTTGTGGGCTAATTGTACTGTGGCTCATTCCACCTTTCTTCTCTTTCAGAGACCATCTGCCCGAGTAGCAGCAAATGTGCTTCACTTGAGCCTCTGGGGTGAAAGCATTTTAGCCATGAAGAGTCTGAAATCAGACAAGATGATTGGCTGGCTCCTTCACCAATCAGCTGCCACTCTGCTGACTGATCGGTTGATAGAGGGGAACAGCGTAGAAACCAAAATGAAGATGTGCTTCTTGGCTAACCTGGAGTACGAAGCCCTCTGTCAGGCTGCATTCCTTCTCTGTTCCTGGAGGGCAGCCCCTTGATGCTCCCATGTCACCCAAGTTTACTAAAAGCACTTAGCAGCATTCTTTGTGTCTTGACAGTATCTCAAGGGAACCCAGTGGCTTTGCAGGTGCAGGTGGTTTGTGTGTGGATAGGGCAGGAAAATAACAGATGGAGTCGGGGGGAACGATGTGTGGACTCCCAGTCTTTGAGCCCTGAGCCAGAGCAGGGGAGACACAAAAGCCTTGGAATGGGTAGCTGTTGGAAGGATTGTGAAAGGAGTCCCTTCATGATCAGATTGTAGCTATTAACTCTAGTTATGCAGCAATGGGCAGGTCATTTAACTTGCCAGTTTCAGCTCCTGGTCTATAAAATGAGAAGGATCAGACTAAGAGGTCATGGAAAAAAATTGATTCCTTGTTTGCCCAGTTATTTAGTAGAAGCAGGCAAACTAAAGAATCCAATCCTGATTTCCAAAAAATGAAATTCTTTTATTTCACAAGAAACTTAAGACAAAAACACTCTTTTTGCACCAGGGGGAAAGGGAAGAGGCAGAGGCTGGCCAAGTCAAAGTGATGGAGAAGGTCCAAGTTAGAACTCTCTGGTTGTAAAATTAGAGTATCTTGTGCTGAGAAGTGGGGGTTCTGCTACCTAATTGGTAAGCATGCAGCATGGTCCTGGTGCATTTCTGGGAGGAAAAACCAAAAACCTGGCTCTTGTAGCAGCTTTCTGTGAAGCCTTCTATTTAACATATCCAGCATCTCAAGAAACAGAAGTAAGTGTGCTGTGGAGCATCCTTCTGACTAAGGTCTCTTGCAGGAGCTACTTTCAAGAATTAAATGCATGTTTACAAAGGTACAGTATGCCTTGAAATGAATAATAGGGACTTTGTGTGGTTTTATGTTTGGGGACAAAAATAATACCTCTTCACAAACATCTCATATAGTTTAAAAAAAAAAAAAAGCTCAGGCCCAGTTACCCTAAACTTTCGGCTATAAGGAAACCTGGGTCCAAGGCTTGGTTGTGACAACTGCAAGCTTCACAGACCTCTGAATCTCATCTATAAAATGGGGGCAAGAACAGTTCTAATATCCAGAGGCGAGAGCCAATTTTTAGATAGAGACAGATATATGTATATGTTTATACATATATATATATCAGTTGTCACAGATACTGTTTGGTATCATTTAAATGCAAAATAGTTCATAAAAACACACTAGCAATGGCTTAAGGAGTCATTGCCCTAATATGGTTTTTAGTGATCTGATACAGAGAGCCAATGGACAAAAGATGTTTTGAGTACAGGTAGAATGTGACTCTGTGTGGCTTGTGTTTTACATGGATCAGGAACCAGTTAGGGGAACACCTATTTTTATTTCACAAGTGGGAATGGGTGGCTTCAGCCACAGAAGACCCCAGGGCAGAGATGCTGGAAGAGAAATGATGCCCCACCCCTGGTAACCCAATTGTCTCTCAGAGAGGTCAGGCTGGTCCAGGCCACCCACACTTGCCAAGCCAACAGCCCGTGAGGGTCCAAGGGCTCTGCCTCTTCAATCAGATTTTTCTTTCTCTTTCATGTGCAAAAAGACGGCGCTGAAGAGAAAGAGTCCAGCCATCATAGAGAAAGCACTTGCGTAGTAAGGGAAGGCCGAGGGGATGAATCGCTCGTACTGTGTGTGCTGAAGGGGCCGCACAGACACCTGTGAGAAAGACAAAAGAGGGAGCAGACTGGTCTAGAATGATCGCTTGGCTGGGCACCTGAGCACATGGTTTTGCCCATCCGGAGCCATCAGCTGCTTACCTGAGTAGAGGAGTACAAGTGAGTGTAGCCCAACCGATTGTAATCCACTTTGAACTGGAAGACCCCATAGACATCTGGCAACTTGAACTGGACGCTGTACTTGCCACCTAGAAAAGCCCCAACCACATCAGAATAGAATTCAAAGGGTGTCCTGTCTTAACCCCAAAAGCAAGGTAGCCCAGCCAGGCAGGCTGTGTCAAGAGTCAGAATTTGAACTCAAGATCTCATCCCTCCTACGTCTAACCCACTTTTTTAGGACACTGTGATTACCCACTGGAGGCAGGTGCTTGCACTGTTGCCTGCATGTTCCTCCCCACCCTATTTCAGCATGTTGGGATCCAGATAGGGAGTCAAAGGGGCTGTGGCTAAATACCACTGTGAGGAAAAGTGGGAGCTACCAATAACTGTACAGCTAATAAAGCCAGTCTAGGACCACCCTGCCTGGTGGGGAGAGGGAGGCTGCCTGGCCTCCAGACTGAGACTTACCCTTCCTCTTCAAGAAAGTCCTCACAAAAGGATCAATCCGAACAAACTCTAGCTGAATGTCATCTCCATCAAAGGGGACCCACTTGCCTTCGGAGAGCTTCTCGATCACAATGCTATACTCCTAAGGCACAAGGTGGGGTTAAGCAGGGCACGACAAAGGCCATGGTCGCTGATCTGACCCCCGCCCCCCCCAACACACACACACACACACACATACACACACACACAAGACCACTGAAAAGGCCTAGAAATAATCACAACCAGATAAAAGTCAGCTACTGCCCCTCACCCACAAACGGTATCTCTGGGGTACACAGACATGTCCTCTTAATTCCTCATCACCAAGTTTTGCATTGAACCCTTCTCAAGCAAAACATACACTCCATAGCCTCCTTGCCCCCACAGGTCCTTACCACGAGGTCTGTGACAGTGTAAGCACTGGGTGGGGCCTTCTCTCCAACTCGATGATGAGATACAGCCCCTACCCGAAGCACACCCTCCTCCTTGAACACCCATCGAGACAAAGCAACCGCCAACTCGTAGTTGCCTGTTTGGGAGTACCTGTACAAGACAGACAAAAAAAGATGGGAACCGCGATGGCTAAGCAGCCCTGAGGCCCCAGGCTAGAAAGAAAGGGGAAGCGACACACTCCAGCTGACAGCAACATCCTTGTGCTGGCCTGAAGGGAAAGGCACACTGCGCCACGCTGGGATCAAAGGACTCCAAGCTGGAAAGGATCAGATAACCCTCTCTTTACGAAGGAGGAGGCTGAGACGCAAAGGTGGAACGATTTAGTCATGAGGGCCAAGTGACAACCTGGAATCACTTAGAAGAACCCCAAAGGTTTCACTGAAGAGCCAAGAAGAGGAAAGAGAGCCCCCAGGGAGGTTACCATCTACTTCTCTCCTACAGACATCTTTAAAAACTAGAAGTAAGCTTCTAATATTCCTGGCTCTACATCACACGTAGGAAAATGCTTTAAATGACTCCAGAGGATGATGTGCTGTGTACATCTAGGAAGAGCTAAGCTAGCCCTGCCTGTGGACACTCCTAGCTCTCTCACCAGACCCTGTGGGCCATACCTCTGTGAGCCAGGGCTGGCCTTCTGCACAGCCGAGTTAAAGAAGGCATCACTGAAGAAGTCCAAGGAGCCGCTGAAGATGACTCGGGCGTTATTCCGGGCCTGGAGGCCTGCAATCAGGAGGGTGTTCTTCCCCACTGCATGGGGATACTAACAACAAAACAAGATTAAGTCAGCTTCTTGTCGGCTTGGGCCCTGGCCCAAACCCTGAAATCGTAGTTGACCCTAGCTTTCTTAAATGTCCTTCCACTTCCTACCCAGCACCCCAGCTTTCAAAGTCCACCATCCCAAGGTCTGATTTGCTCATCCAAATTCTGCCCCTAGAGTCAGTACAAGAAAGACATGTGTCACCTGTCGCCAGATGCCCAAGGGCTGGGTTACTTGAAGCCTCCTAACGACAGGGCTGGTATCATAGGTGCTCCAGTGGGCACTCACCTGTGTGATGGGTTTGTCTGGGAAAAAGGAATATGAAGTAGAGGAGCCTGTTAGAATATCCAGTACCAGAGGATTATCGGGATCAGCAACCATCCTACAGGAGAAAGAAAGGAAGCCAGTGCATACACAGGACTTACCATACAGACGTGCCCCAATGCTGAGCCAAGCAGGTGGCACCTGGAGTACCCTAGTGGCTATTTTCCCCAGGGGTGAGTCCCATTTTAAAATAACCAAACAAACTGACACTTTCTATCCTGAGAAAATGAAGTCTGACTCCCAATGACAAAGAACAGAATAACACTGTTATGCTCACAGGGGCAAACTAATAGCCAAAGAACGCTGAGTTTTGTTTTGTACCCAGGGAAAATTTCTACCATTTTCTATGGGAAGGAAAAAGTGACACCCCGCCTCCCACTTCATGGAGGTCTCTGCCGGCCTTTGCTGGATCACTTACCCAACACCCCGAAACAAGATGGGATTGAGGGATGTTCTTCCTACAATGGTCGGGGCCTTGAGGAGGTTTTCAGTGTCTGCCACGATGAGTGTGTGCTGTGAGGAACGGAGGGAAAGGCAGAGATGATAAAGAGAAGGTGCCTCCCACACAGTGCTGCTCTCCCACCACGGCCCTTCCCTTCTCTGCCTGCATCACGGAGACTGGGTCCTTACCTCTCCAGGGTCAGAGATGTCATAGTTGTGATGGTCAATGACAGCTGTTTTCTCCTCGTCAAATTCAATCCCACATTCACTGCCCAGCTCCCTCAGTGGGTCACCTAGACCAGGAAATGCCCAGCTTAGCCTTTACAAGTTAAAGATAGGGACTTAGGGACCAAAAAGAAACAAGTTGTGTGTGGCATTTTCCACTGCCTGCCTGTCAGCCCAAGCATCACATTTAGGGGCCAAAAAATCTAAATGTCAAGGCCATCTATCATGTTCCCTCTTCTCGCCAGTTCTTTAGCTCCAGTCCCCTCCACCTCAATCCCTTTTGCTCTAAGCTCAAGGAGGTGCTTCTCAGTTTCTGGCCAAGGCCAAGCCCTTTACCTGTACCCTCCATCCCTCTCTCCCCTAGGAGCTTACCCCTTTGATCATTCTCATTCTCTTCCTAATTTTCAACCTCTTTTTATCCACTGGTTCCTTCCCTGCTGCTTATAAACACTCTCCCATCTCCCCCATCCTTGACCATCCTCTCAAGCGCCAGGAGTGGGGAACCTGCAGCCTCAAGGCTACATGTTCCCCATCTCTGCCTCAAGCTATTGGACTGAATCGCTCCTGCTCACAGCCAAACTCCTAGAAAAAGCTGTCCCTTCTCACTGTCTCCACTTTCTCCCAAGACACTGTCCCTACCACTCCAATTAAAGTGCTCTCTCTGAGGTCACCAACAGCATTCTTCTCAGTCTTCATCATTCTGGACCAACCTGAAGCATCTACGACAGTGAGCCAGACCCCACTCCTACTTCTGGATACTCTTTCCTCCTCCCTGCATTTCAAAAGGCTGTTCTGTCAGAGTTCCCTTCTGCACAGTCAGAATGCTCCTTCTCAGTCTCCTTTGCACGTTCACTCATGATCCACCTGTCTCTTTGTATGGATGAACTCCAGGCCTCTGTCCTGGGCCTAGTTCTTAGGCCCAAGTTTTGTGTGACAGACCCCTTTAGCAGTCTGTGTGATGACTACGGACACCCTTCTCAGAATGTTTTCATATGCATAAAATAAATACACAGGATTATAAGGTAAGCCAATTATATTGAAACAGTTATCAAATTAATGTTTTTTAAAAACCAAGTTCAAGAACTCCAGGCTGATTCCTACTCTACATTCTCTCTCATTTCCTCCCACGGGATCAACTATTATATCTCTGAAGACAATACCACATCTATATAGCTACACCTCATCTCTCAAATTCCATTCCATAAAACCAACTGCCTGCCCTACATCTCCACCTGACTGTCCCATAGACGACTCAAACTCAACGTGGTTGAAACAGAATTCGTTACGTTTCCCCCTAAACCCACTTCTTCTACTCGCCAAAGTTCACAACCTCAGAAACATCCTTGACTCATTCTCCTTCGTATGCAATCAGCTGTTAAGTCTTGTTGATTTTCCCTCCTGAGCATCTGCCCCCTTCTCTCCACATACCTACTACCTTAGGTCAGTGGTCTCTCTCTTCATGGCTTCCCAGCTGGTCTCCCTGACTCCAGGCCCTCTCGATTCCATCCTCCACTTGGCTGCCAAAGTGATCTTCCTAAAGCCCACAACTACCGAAGATACTCAGCTGCTCAAGAAGTTCCAATGGCTTCTCCTTGCCTCCAGGTAAAATACAACCCCCTCTGGTATCTACAGCATTTCACACGCAGGCTCCTACCCACCTTTCCAGACTGGTCACACACATACAAACACACCCCCTTCCAGACTGAAATCTCTATCTCTGTCTCTCTCTGACACTCACTCCCCATCATACACTCTACATTTTTGCCAAACTGATAGTTCCAATACAAGACAGTCTATCTCCCACCCTGTGTACAGTCTCTTCCCCTTTGCCTCTCTTCTTCTGGATCACAAGTTCCATAACGAAGGGAGGGGAGGAATCCTCCCACCCCCTCCCAAAAAAAAGAATCTTTTAGGGCCCCACACCAGGCTCACAGCTTCTATTTCCTTTACTCACAATAACAGCAACTTATAACCATACAGCACGTTTTGGTTTAAAATATCTACCCCCTTTGAGTCTCACAACAATCCAGTTGGGTAAAAAGAAATAACAATACAAGAATCATCACCTCCAAAACCAAGGACCTAAGAGATTTGGCCAGTCTCTCATCACACTATGAGTTACAGAGCTGGGCTCTGAACTTGTCTCCTGACTCCACACCAATTTTCTTTCCAATATACCACAGTTAGAACCGTAGAGAAACAAGGTCGGGGTATGATGGCATTGCCATGTTGTTCCAGCTCACCCAGGCTAGGCAAATACTAATCTGACAATCTGCACTTGTGATTGGGGGGGGGGGTGCGCCAAGAAAATGAAAAATAGCCTGTGTCTTGAATTCAAGGAAAGGCCATACTCACCAATGTCTGAGCTGGCAGCCACCAAGACACTGCCCCCTCCATCAATAAAAGAACTGATGGTCTCTACATTAATATTGCCTCCAAAATCTGAAAGAAATCAAGGCACAATGAGTCACTACTGTCTCAAGGATTCTGCCCCACAAAGATCAGAGACGTAGCGGGCCCAGCTTGGGCACTACCTACACCAGGAAGTCTTATCTAACCCTACTTTCTACCTCCAACAAAAGTAAACACTCTCACCTCAAATTCCTTTCAGCTCTTTGATGGGACTTCATCCTTTGCACTTACCTGATCCTCCCCTGTTTGTGGTTTCCCTTCCTTTCCCATCTCACCCCACCCCCATCTAGTCAGTTATGCTTCTGTCCTCCATGCTTATGCACAGTGCTGGACAGTGTGGACACAAAACAGATGTGATGGCGAATGAAGGGGGCTGGGAGCTGCCCCTGTCATGGGAACAAATCACTGTATTGCTGATTCCCCTTCTGCTTCTAGGAAACCTTTTAAGCATCGACCCCAGCCTCAACACAACAGCAGGCAGCCTGGGTCAGCTGCCTGGTCCATCTGGTAATGGCTGGTGAAGGCTCTGCACCACCCACCCCTAACTTTGGGGACCTGAAAGTGGACCATCTGTAATAAAGAAGGCTTCTTTGAGGACAGCAACAACAAAAGGCAGGCTGAGGACAGAGTGACTGTTGCTTCAGCACCGTCTCTACTACCTGGGCCTCTCTCTTCAAGGTCAGATGCTCCCTGCTCAGGACCACAAACACTTACCTTCCACAGAAGGAGAGAAGATGATAAGATTGTCATATAGGAACTCCCCATACTTAATAAGAGACAGGCTGGGGTCATCAGCAGTCCTATAGGTGAGGTCAAAGCCACGGTCTGCAAGAAAATAAATAAGGAGGCAATGACACTACACACGTCAAGGCACAAAGACCACAGGCCCCACTGAAATCTCCCTTCTAAGGATTAGACAGGAGTGAGACGAAACGTTTTCTAGGCCTTCCCTAAACCTGTGCTGTCCTCCCCAAATCTCTATGTGTTAAAATCCTACTTACCTTGGAAGGCCAAGCTTACTCATATAAATGCCACCACCTCCATTCAGCTTTCCTTGATTCCCTTCAGCAATGGGGCACACAGTTCATAGATCATACATGAATATTAATGATAATTTAATTCTTTATGTGTAATGAACTGATCAAGGACATGTGGTAGCAGGTAGAAAGGGGTCCTGCATTTTCCCTTGACATGAGTAATCCCATTTTTTAATATGCCTTCATTTCAAGTATAAATGAGCAATTATACCTAATTCTAATGCCAATCAAAAGACAAAATCCACTATCTAGGACCCACGAAGTCAATGCCAGAGTAGCAGACAGAAAATATCTGTATCTCCTACTCTGAAACACAATGAACAAGGCCAGTTGCTACCATCCTAAAGTCAGAATGGCTGTTTTCTGTATACTCTAAGTATCTATGGGAAATAGTATATATTGAGAAACCCATTTGCCCCACAAAGACACACTTCTCTGAGTGTTAACTGATTATATCTTCTGCCATGACATACGAAAATGTAGAAATGAAGCCTTCTTCTAATGTATTATCAATTTTTTATCTTGCCATGACAGTTCAATTCCGAAAGAACTAAGCTCTTAGTACTTCTGATCTATTAAAAGAACCAAAGGACAGCGGGGTAGATGCCAGAAGACATAGACAAGATTAGGCTACAGAAGACTGGGGGAGTGAGGGGAAGAAGGTTTGAGGCGATGAAACTAATCAATACCTACAAGGGCCCTGGAATCAGCAAGACCCAAATTCAAATCCAGCCTCAGACACTTCCTAGCTGTATGACCCTAGGCAAGTCACTTCACCCTGTCTGCCTCAGTTTCCTCATCTGTAAAAGAGCTGGAGAAAGAAATGGCAAACTACACCCCAAACGGGCTCACAAAGAGAGGGGTGCGACTGAAACGACTCCACAAGAAGAAGCACCTACTAATCGAAGGGCATTGTGCAAAGGATGCGGAGAAAGGTAACAGATAAGCCCTGGCCCTCATGGAGCACAAGATCCTAAGGGAGAGACACCCAGCCAATGCCTTGGTACAAACAAGCGACAGACAAATTAAGACAGTCTTAAAAGGAAGGAACTAACACTGAGGGAAATGGAAAAGCTTCTTGCCCAAGACAGGACTTCTGTTGTTGAGTTATGTCTGACTCTTCATAACGCCATTTGGGTTTTCTTGGCAGATACTGGAGTGGCTTGCCATTTCCTCCTCCAGCTCATTTTACAGATGTGGAAACTGAGGCAAACAGGATTAAGTGACTTGCCCAGGGTCATACATAAGTGTCTAAGGCTGGGGGCTCTATACCTAAGCACAGAAGGAAGCCGGGGGGAAAGAGGATGCAGGGAGAGGGCATTCCAACCCATCCCAAGGCCGCCCCTTCTCGGTCAGCCCGGGACCTCCCCCACCTCAATCCTTCCATCTCCTCCCCTAGACTCCTCACCCTCGTGACCTCTCCACGACCCCCGTTCTTACCCCACAGCCCCCGAAGCTGCCTTCCCCTCCTACCTATGCCCCCACTTCGTGGTCAATTCACTTCTCGCAGAAGACAACACCCCCATCTCCCGGGGGTCCCTCTCCCCCAGCGCAGGCCTCCGCCCCCTCCCCCCACAGCGCCCTCCCCTAGCACACGCCCCCCGCCTCCTCACCCGCCAGGCTCCGGAAGAAGAGCGAGTGTGTCTCGCGCAGGTTGACGTTCTCCAGCAGCACGAGGGTCCGGCGCGCTCCGGCGCTGGCGCTGGCGGTGTCGAGTCTCAGCAGCGGCAGCAGGAGCAGGAGGAGCAGGCTCGGAGCCCGCACGGAGGCGGGGGCGCGGCAGGACTGGCGAGCGGCAGACACGGGGCCAGCCTCCATCTTCCTCCCGCCGCCACAGTGCCCCGGAATGCCGCCCCGGAAGTGCCGCGGCCGCAGCCGTCCAATCGCCACGAGCGGGCGCCGGTAGCAATTCGGCCTCCCGGAAGTCCGGGTGGAAGTGTACTGGCAGCACGAGCGGAAGCTCCCGAAGGGCGGGGGGGGGAAGACTCTTGAAGCCCATTGGGTAGGAAGGACGACGTCCCGCCCTCGCCACCTAGGGAACGCGTCAATCCCGATGAGCCAGCTCTGCAGAGGAGACCAATCAGTAACGCCCGCCCCAGAGGGGCAGCCCCTTTCCGGCTCGTCGCAGAGCTAGTACCTGGAGCTCTTCCCATCACACCGTGCGTCCTCCGCCCCCCAGCCCCTCCTGCAGCGCCTGTCCTCCCACTCGAGTTTGCTGACCACGCCACCCCGCTGCAGGCCTAGGGGGGCGGGAGGGGGGCCGACACTGGACCTCGGGACTGAAAAGAACCTTGGAGGCCACCGGGTCCCCGCCCCCATTTTGTAGATGAGAACACTGAGGCCCAGAGAGGGCGAACTGGCCCAAGGTCACACCACGAGGCAACGGCCTTGGAGCTGCTCTTTCCATCCCCTTGTTCTCACGCCCTGAACCACTCCTAGGAAGGCGCCCCGAAGTACTGCAACATCCTCCTTGTTTTCCGGTGTCCAGTCCCCTCTCCATTCTGCTTCCAGATCAATCCAAGGTCCATCTGACCAGGTCACTCCTGCTCAGAAACCTTCAGTGACTCCCTATTGCCTCCTACTCACTTGGAAAAGTTAAAAAAAAAAATACTGAGTCACTTAACCTCAGTGCCTGAGTTAGCACCACTTACTTCCAAGGTTTATGAGGATAAAAATAAGATAGTTGCAAATGACTTTAGGAATCTTAAAGCCCTATATAAATGTTGTTACTTTCATCATAAGTGTGATTTCCTGGTGTGAAATGACCCCTGATCTGATGCAGATACTATAGAGTTGCCTGGGACACAGGTTAAATGACGTACTCAGGTGTCAGGAAGGTCTCCAGCCCAAGGCTTCCTGATTCTGAAGCTAGTCCTCTGGCTTCCCACCCAGTAAGTCACTTGCATATTTACAGAGTAGGCATTTAGTGTTTATGGAATTGAACTGACTTGAGGGTATGATTTGTAAATGCATGCCTATCAGTAATGTTTTAAGACAATGGTCATAAATGGGGCGGATGAGATGGAGGAGGAAGACATAGGAGTCAGGAAGAACACTCCAGGAGCCTATTAAATCGTGCTTCTTAGGGTCCTCGCTGTAGAGACATGTAGTTCAATTGTCTATTTTTGCCTATGAGGAAACTGACAAGGGCTCAAGGGACTTGGCCAAGGTTAGACACATAATATAGATAGGGGCAGAAGCCTGGGTTTGAAGCCGCCTCATCTAACTCCTTACATCCCACCTTCCCCCATACCATGTTACCTCCCCTTCCCAGACTCCCCGTTTTGGGGGCACCTGAGGGGCCCAGCTCCGGATGGCCCTGCTAGACGGGCACCTTGGGTAAAACAGAGCCCAGAAGGGGTTCTTAAAACAACAGAGAGGAGTCGCTCCGGGGGAGCTTGTCAGAATGAGGCAGTTTAATGTGCCAGCTCCGTGGGAGGCTCCCCGTGTTCGTTGGGGAGGGCCGGCTCCCACCTAGAGCCGGGGGCTCCGCAGGGAGGCCAGGGCTTGTCCCTCCATCCATCTGGACGCGCCATTTATTTTTCTCATCAGGAATCCAAAGCTCAGTCAGCAGGAGAGGCCAAAGAAGGACCCTCTCCCTCCCTCTGGTCAAATGGCTTTCGTTCCAGTCTCATCCATGCAATTAACCCTGAAGGGTGGCCCCCCAGAAAACCCTTGGCGGTGGTGCGTTTGGGGAGGGGTGGTCTGCTAAGGTCCGTCAGGATCACCACTGGCTGGCAGGTTCTCAGGGGGGCTCAGGCTGCAGGTGCAAACAAAATGGGGGGGAGTGGGGGGCAGGAAAACAGCTACTGCTGTGTCCCTTTTTTAGGAGCGAGAACAGAGCTGTTGGAGGGGTTGGACAGGTGTCCGGATCATGAAGCGCAAGGAGTCTTTCCTTGCCTCAGTCCTGCCAGCCAGGCAGGCTGAGGGCAGGCTGGAGGAGCTGTCCCTGGCCCAGGGCCAGCTGGCACCCTCCGCACCCCCTCCCCCCGGCCGGAGGAGAGGGGAGGCAGAGTCTAGCAGGGCCAGGACAGGGGCAGCTAGCTCCGGGCGGGGCGGGGTGGGGTGGGGGGTGCGGAGCTCAGAGGGGCTCATTGCCAAAGTTACTTTTGCTTTTCTTGCGCTTGGCCTTGGCAAAGGGGATGTCCAGGGACTCGAGACGGAAGGGCCGAGGCTGGGGCATGTCCGTGGCCTGGGTGGGTGAGATGGGTGTCAGGATGGAAGAGGCGTTGTTCAGGGAGGAATTGAGCCCGGGCGGTGAGTTATGGTGAGCTGCGGAGGCAAGGGAGACAAGGAAATCAAATGAGGAATCCTGAAGGAAACAGAGCTTACAGAAGTGGCCATCTATCCATCCATCCACTGCTTCACTCACCTTCACTCACCTACTTTGTGCAAAATATGATAGGCAGCATAAGACCCAAGTCCTTGCATTTAAGGAACTTAGTAGGGGTGATAAGTCTACAGACATAAAATAAAGCACCCTGAGAAAAATGACTCCCATTCATAGCGCTTTGGGAAATATTGCAAACCCCATCTTACAGACGAGGAAATGTAGGCTTGGAGCATGGTTGGGACTCAAGGTCACATTGATAGCAAGGGGCAGAACCAGGTCTTGGAACCCAGGACTTTTATGCCTTGAAGGGTAATGTTCTTTCC
Source organism: Phascolarctos cinereus (assembly GCF_003287225.1). Classification (NCBI taxonomy): domain Eukaryota; kingdom Metazoa; phylum Chordata; class Mammalia; order Diprotodontia; family Phascolarctidae; genus Phascolarctos; species Phascolarctos cinereus. The sequence continues at coordinate 379,965,290 of NW_027556098.1, read as the reverse complement.
ATTGTACAAGCTGATACCTAAGCAAGGTATTGAACTGTTTGTTGCTTAAGTGATCAGAATTATCGTTACATACACATATCTTTGCAACGTCAAGGGAAAGGAAGGAAGACACCGGCTGCCCCTCCGCGCGCTGGATGGACCCCCAGTGATGAATTTAAGGAAGGACACGGACAAGGGTCACAAAGGGCAGGCACACAGGGATAGGTTGTAATCTGCGTTGTTGGAGAGATTAATGAGACCTTAGCCCTGTTGGTGTGTTTGAGTAGCATTATAGAAGAGCTCCCATGGATAGTGACTTACAATTTATACAGGATTTGGGGGGGGGGGGGTCAGTCAGTAAGCATTTATTAATAGTCTGCTGTGTGCCAAGCACTGAGGACACACAGAAGGGAAAAAGGTAATCTCTGCATTCAAGGAACACATACTCTAGTGGAGCATTTGAGGGGGTCAGGAAAGGCTTTTTGTAGAAGATGGGATTTTTGCTAGGGCTTAGAGGAAGAAGCCAGGGAAGCCAAGAGAAGAAGATATTTCTCTGTGTGGTCTCTTCTCCAAGTTAAACCTCTCCAATTCCTTCAATGGATCCTCATATAATGTGGACTACAGCTGTCCAATTCGTTGTCAATGGTCACCATCCTCTGGAAGTACTTCAGTTTGTCAATATCCTGTCTAAAATGTGATGCTCATTAAAGAGCATAATACTCCAGATCATACAGAATTTTCTTCACTAGGGCTGTGAGTTGGGTGACTTAGTATTATCCCCATTTTACATAAGAGGAAATAGGCCCAAAGAGACTGGGTGACTTGCCTACAGTCATGCTGCAGGGTCAGGACTCAAACCCAAGATTGCTGACTTTAAGTCAGAGATGTTCTCCCTCCTACATCTTGCTTTGCACAAGTACGATGTATATTGCTTGCTTTTAAAAATTGAAAAGGTTGTTTTATACACCAAAGAATTACCACTGATGATCCCCCATAGAGCAATGGAGAGAGGCAGTCTTCAATCCATTGGGAGTGAGAAATCATACAAGAGAAGTGGTTTAAAGCGGTGGGACCAAGTTCAGATAGAAACACTTCCCTATAGACTGCACATTGACTCAGAAGCCCACAAATCAACATTTATCTGTTATGTTGTATTCTTGCTTATTTTGCTAAACATTTCCTAATTCCCTTTTCATCTGGTTCCTGGCTGTGCCAGACATCTGGCTACAAATTTGACACCTCTGGCCTAAAGGATATCACCTATAAAAAGTGTGACTGGAGAAAAAGATGAATATGGAGGGAGAGCAAAGGACAACAGATAGCCTGTACACTCCAGTGGTATATAGAACAAGTGTCAATAGAACAAGAGGAAGACTCTCAGCATGTTGAATGGACCATCAGGGATAACTTTATGGAAGGACCTTGGCAAGAGTAACCCAAGATGAGTAGGCAGGTAGCTGTGATCTCCATCACTTCAAGGAAAAGCCATGTCGATGGGGTTATGTATAGTTGTTGTTCAGTCTTTTTTCAGTCGTGTCTGACTCTTTGTGACCTCATCTGGGGTTTTTTTGGCAGAGATACTAGAGTGATTTTCTATTTCCTTTTCCAGCCCATTTTACAGATGAGGAAACAAGGTTAAATGACTTGCCCAGGATGACACAGCTAGTAGGTATCTGAAGTCAGATATGAACTCAAGAGTGAGTCTTCCTAACTGCCAGCCAAGTACTCTGTCCACTATGCCACCTAGCTGCCCACAGAACCAAGAGATCCTTTTACCTGTATGTTCCATCCCTTTATATATTTTTTTTCTATTGATTACTGGCCCTTGGCAGATCAAGTTTCTCTGTCCCTGGTGACTATAACTTAGTAATCATCATTTCCATTTCTATAGCACCTGAAGGTTAGCAAAGTTCTCTCCTCTTGATAGCTCTAAGAAATGAAGAACTTCTGCTTACAGTGGACCCCTGGTTCTCCCCTACAGCACTAAGATTTGGGTTTGAATCCCAGCAATGCCACTTAGTGACCTTGTAGCCACTGTAACCCTAGGCAAGTTACCTGTCCTCTAAGGTGTACAACAAGGTCTCAGAAAAGACATTAGTAATTCCTTCTCCCATTTCCGTGATTTTGCCATTGGCATCCCCTGTGTCTAAAATGCACATTCCTCCTTTCTGCTTCATAAAATCCTTCACTTCTGCCAAGACTTCTACACAAAGCCTTCCCTGTTCCCCCTAATATGTTAGAGTCCTCCCTCCCAAATTAACTTGCAATTACTTTACACATATTTATATGTGTATATATATATATATGGGTGGGTGTATGACATATTATTCCCCTCAATAGAATGTAAGCTCCTTGAGGGCAGGGGCTGTTTCATTTTAGTCTTTGTATCCCCAGAACCTTGGACAGTGCCTGGCCCACAGTAGAAGCTTAAGAAATATTTTTGATTGACCAATTGATGTATTTGTAAATATGTATATATTATTCCCCTCCCCCAACAGAATGTAAGTTTCTCGAGGGCAGGGAATGCTTCATTTTAGTCTCTGTAACCTCAGTGCCTGGCTTACAGATGGATTGACTGACTGATGGACTCACTAATATAGACCAAGAGTCCCACCCTGGATGAGGGACCAAGATTCCGTGGACAGCCACTTTTTCTTCCCTTCCCCTCTATCCTCTCCAGGGGTGTCAGGGTTGTCTGGCCAGGTCTAGTTATAGCAAGACTTTTTCAGACAGGCTATGAATTAAGGAGGAGGAGGAGGAAATGAGAAGCATCCCCTACCCAGACTCTTCATGGGATCCGTACTGAGGATCTGGCTGGCCCGTTTGGATCGGAAATAGTTGCTGGCAATATTTTCACTGTCGCTCCTATTCAGCATTAGCTTGTAGCGATCTTCTTCCTGCTGGGATAACCAAGGCCCGTAAGCTGAGACCCCTCAGTGGCTCCAGTCCCACCCCCACCCCATCCCCACCAATGCCAGCACACAAAGCTCTATCACTGCAGGATTTACAAAACATTTTCCTTAAATAGGTAGGGCAGAAATTATTAATCTCATTTTATAGATGAGGAAACTGAGCCCCAAGAAGGTGAAGTTTCATGAAGCTATTAAGGGCCACCAATAGGTTTCAAACTCAAGACTGGCCATTCCCAAGGCTTTCCCAGTCTTTGCACTTTGCACTAATACTAGTTTCTCCCCCTCCCAAACCCCTTTCTGCTCCTGCTGCAGCTGCCATCTTTAGCCCTTGCCCCCATCTAGTAATAACAACAATTATAATAATTGCTAGCATATATAGCACCTACTATGTGCAAGGCACCATGCTAAGTGCTTTACATATATCTCATTTGATTCTCACAACAACCCCAAGAGGTAGGTGCCATTGCTGTTTTACATTTGAGGAAACTGAGGTGGACAGCGATTAAGTGACTTGCCCAGGATCACATAGCCCATTAAGTGTCTGAGGCCAGATTTGAACTCAAGCCTTCCTGCCTCCAGGCCCAGTGTTCTATGTACTGCTCCATCTTTTCCCTACCTTGTCCCCATGTTAGATTGCCTCCATTCTTCCTCATCCCTCCAGCTGAAGAATATGTATTCCACTCACCTACTCCAGGCCCAGCCCTGGCAGCCTCTGGCCCACCCTCAACCCCTGAGATCTGTTGTGAAAACATCATCAGTGCCTCCTTTGACCTTCTCAGTGGTTTTCAGAGAGCAAAGGTTCCAAGCAGTCTTTCCCTTCCCTGTCTGTGGAGCCTACGCTCTCTATCTTTTTTCCCTCCTTCATCAAGTTCTGGCAGGTCCATTGGCTGTGATCCATCCACATTTGGTACACTCTTATCTTTGCACACACACACAGCCCACTCCTCTAAGTGTCCCCTTCTCCACATCAATCCACAATTCAACTTGGTCCCACCTCCTCTAATCCTAACCATTCCCACCCATGCCATCCTCTGACCCCCTTCCCCAAACTCCTACAGTGCTTGTCCATACCACCATTCAGTTTAGCCTTAGACTGATTCATACTGCTGATTATCTTCCAATTTTTTGCATGAAGTCCTAATACCTGAGCAAAGAAAACTACCCTAAGGCCTTGGAAGTGTGCAGGGTTCATTTCTTCTATGCTTTCCCATTTCTAGCCAAACCAACAATGCCATGCTCCATTGCCCCCATAGGCGCGTGCTGTACCCGAGATGGTGATGCACATCTCCATCTACGAGTGAGTACAGCCCTGAGCAGGGAGGGGCCGAGAAAGCCATCCACACATGCAATGTGCCCCAAGCCCAGGCCAGTATGGGGGTCAACATATGCAACAAGAGGCCAATACGTGACAGCCAAAAATCCTAACGCTGTCTTGGGCTGCAATAAGAAAGGCATTGCTTCCAAGAAGAAAGGAGGGAAGAGTCCCTCTGTTCTCTGCCCTCGTCAGACCACACGTGAGGCATTGTGTTCAGTTCTGGGCTCCACCATTAGGGAAGGACACTCCCAGGACAGAGGCCATCCAAACAAGGGCAGCTCGTTTGGTGAGGGGCCTCGAACCTATGCCACGTGAAGAAAGGCTGAAGGAACTGCAGACGTTTTGCCTGAGGAAGAGAAAACTCAGAAAGAATGTGATAAATGAGGTCAAGTATCTGAAGGGCTGTTATGTGGGAGGAAGATTGGGCTTGCTCTGTTTGGCCCCAGAAGACAGCCCCAGGAATAGTAGGTGGAAGTTATAAAGAAGTCAATGTTTTCAAGTTTCCAGGAAGTTTTCCCTGAAATTGATGCCTGGCGATCAGAGCTATGCCAACGAGGAATGGGTCCTGGAGGGGTGGCAGCTCCTTCTCCCCAGAAGTCTTCAAGCAGTGGCTGGATGGCCCGTGGGAGGGATGATGTCGAAGGGACTTTTGGACGGGAATGGGTAGGGCCTGGTGACCTCCCCTCTGCGGGTAAGATTCTCTGACTCTGAGAGACTAACACCAATAATCATCACTAACACTGAGGAAGCACTTGGAGGTTTTCGGCCACTGAGAAGAGTGACTTTACGTCTGCTGACTCAGAATCTAGCTAAGGGAGAAGAGGCTCAAATGCCAGGTTTATTCATTTCTTCAATTCACAATGGATCGTTGACTAAGTGATTGGTTACTAAGACACTGGAGGGTTCGTGAGCTACACTGACTGAAATGTGTATATATTATATATATATACACACACACAACTTACTCATGGTGTTACGTGCTCAAGAAATTCTATAATAGACATTCTATCTTTTTTTTTTCCTTTTGGTGAGGCAATAGGGGTTAAGTGATTTGCCCAGGGTCACACAGCTAGTAAGGGTTATGTGTCTGAGGCCAGATTTGAACTCAGGTCCTCCTGACTTCAGGGCTGGTACTCCATCCACTGCGCCACCTAGCTGCCCCTGAGTAATAGATATTCTAAAGGGCAAATATGACTAAAAAAGAAGGAGGCAGGTAATGTAGTGAGAATTAACAGCAGCACAAGGTCAGCTTAGGTGTGGCAATGGTATCCAGAGGTTTTTTGTTTCTTTTTGTTAATTTTTATTTTTTTAAGACTAATTCTCTCCATGTCCTCCAGGAAAGTCCAGGGATTCGGTCCGGTCATCCCACTACTAATGGGCATGGGAGCTTTGACCTGCTCTGTTTATGACCTGGGCTGGTTCACCCCTCCTTAGACAAGCTGGTGGCCCCCCAATATGAGAGGCTCATCATAATAATGCCAAACTTAGTGGTGATGCCCAGTCAACGTAACTCACTGAGGCTCAGAACTGGCAGATGGGACAAGCCACCATGCCCGGCTCTAGAAGTTTTTACAAGCCAGAGGAAGGCTTCTGACAGAATAGGTCAGTCCTCTGTGGGACTTTACAATGTAAAAACCAGTATAAGAATCTTGTAGGAATGGACAGGTTGCCATCTGTACTGAGGGAGGAAGTCCTTGTGCTGATAAAATCATGGATCCATTAAACATGCCAATTATCAGCAAATTATTGAGAATAATCATCCTTCAGTCTTGGTTCAGAGGAGCCAACAGGAAGAGCATGGTCAGCTTCAGCTTCATAAGCGCCATGCTACTCTAACTGTAAGTTAATTTGAAGGATAGGGACATAAAGTTAGGTCAATCCAAATACAGTCTTTCTTCATTCATGTAGGAGGTAATAGGTGGGAGGACTAGGACATGAGGATGTCAATCTTCAGGCTCCTAGAAATGGAAATACTGAATCTAAAGCCTTACTATCTCTAAATTCCCTTTCCAACTTAAATATTCTATATCTAACATTACTCTCAAGTTCTAACATTCTTTGTTTTAAGTTCCCTCCCAGCTCTGACATCCTCTGTTTTAGGGTTCCTCCCAGTTCTGATTTCCATGTCCTAAGGGCCCTCTCAGCTCTGACATTCTGTGTTCTAAGGCTCCTCCCAGCTCTGACATTTTGTGTTCTAAGGGCTCTCCTAGCTCTGACATTCTTCATTCTCTTGCCTTCATTCATACTATGTTCTACCAAACTCAGTTCAAGCTGCATCATGAGATACTGGGACCTACCAATGGTTCTCCATTATCAGCTGAACAGGTTTTTCTTGAAGGCTTATTCTGTGGTAATGTTGAAACTGCTATGAGAAAAGAGAAATTGGAGTCACTCCTTACACAAACAGGCCTCTGGGCAAAAAGCAGGTCTCTTCTGACTTCAAACCCAGGGTGCTTCTACTACACTGAGCTGTGGCTTAGGAGTAAGAGGGAAACCTTGGCTAAGGAGGAAGGAAAAGATGATGCTTCTAAGGGAGCAGATGACAGTTCCTCGGGAAAACATGGACTCGCAAGGAGGCTACTGAGGCCATTCCTCTGCCTCTGACAGCACAGGTGGAACACATCATGGCAGATCTAGAAGGTCCCCTAGAACATGCATGGTTAGAGTTAGAAATAAACTTACAGACCATCTAGTCTAATCCCTGGGTGTATGATAAGGAAACTGAGGCCAGGAAAAGGTAAGTGGCCAACCCAAGAACAAACAAGTTTGGTTCAAAGGGCACATTTTAGGGTTTGTTTGAAGGCTCAAAGGAGCCAGAAAGCTGTGAGATGGAGGGGGAGGGCAGATATTGAAGACAGAATTAGGCAGAGGGTGGGAGGGAGGCAGTGTTTCGTATTAGAAAGATGACTGGATTAGGCGCTAGAAGAAAGGGGTTTGAATCCTGTCTCCGCCACTAACTTAATGTTAATTTTACCTGTGTAAAATGAAATATTTGCCCTAGATGACTATAAGTGCCTCCCAGCTCTGACGTCCTGTGTCCTAAGGGCCCTCCCAGCTCTGACATCCTGTGTTCTAAGGCCCTCCAGCCTGTGTTCTAAGCTCTGCATCTGTTTAAGGGCCTCCCAGCTCTGATATCCTGTGTTCTAAGGGCCCTCCCAGCTCTGACATCCTGTGTTCTAAGGGCCCTCCCAGCTCTGACACTCTCTGTCCTCAGGGCCCTCCCAGCTCTGACAGCCTGTGTTCTAAGGGCCCTCCCAGCTCTGACAGCCTGTGTTCTAAGGGCCCTCCCAGCTCTGACATTCTGTGTCCTAAGGCTCCTCCCAGTTCTGACATTCTGTGTTCTGAGGGCCCTCCAAGCTCTGACATCCTGTGTTCTAAGGGCCCTCCCAGCTCTGACATCCTGTGTCCTAAGGCTCCTCCCAGCTCTGACATTTTGTGTTCTAAGGGCCCTCCCACCTCTGACATTCCCTGATTCTGTGACACTTGAAGAAGGAGGGGAAAGCACCCATGCAAAGGTGAGGGTAACAATTTCTAGGCGCCTTTCAGGTCAGACGCAGCCAAACTCTTTACCTACAGGGAGACTGGTTTTCACAATGACAGGCTCTGGCACCTTCCAGAAGCCATTCTCTTCATCCCAGGATGATTCCCGCTTGATCTTATCAAGGTTGCTATAGTTACAGTCCCGTCGAATCAGTGGCTGCATCTGTTCAAGAAGCTGCTGGAAAAGCAGGAAGTCTCGCTCTTGCCTGCGGATGGTGGCCAAGTAATCAATCTTCTCCAGCTCAAATTCTGACTGTAGATCTTTGATCTCTACCTCTGCAGCCCGCAGCTAAAAGACAAGCATGCTGATGCATGAGATGGGAAAGGGCATTTCATAGTTTGTTTCATTCATTCATTCATTCATTCATTCATTCATTCATTCATTCATTCAATGACATTTCCCCTCCTCTCCAGCCTGTAGCCTGAAAGACAAGAACATCAGTCAGTGAGTTAGTAGTAAAGGGCATTTCATGAGGAGCCATAAGTAAAAAATTATTTATAGCAGCTCTTTTTTGTAGTAGCAAAGAACAGGAACCTAAAGGGAGTTGGCCTTTTATTAGAGAATGACTGAACAAATTTATAGTATATGAATGTAGTGGAATATTATTATTCTGCCATTGGAAATGACAAAAGGTACTTTTTTTTTTTTTGCAAGGCAATTGGGGTTAAGTGACTTGCCCAGGGTCACACAGCTAGTATCAAATGTCTGACGCCTTATTTGAACTCAGGTCCTCTGGACTCCAGGGCAGGTACTCTACCCACTGTGCCACCTAGCTGCCTCCAAAAGGTACTATTTTAGAGAAACCTGGGAAGACTCATATGTACTGATGCAGAGGGACATGAGCTGAACCAGGAGAACAATTTATATAATGATAACATTGAAAAAGATAAACATCTCTGAAAGCATTAAAAACTCTGGTCAGCAAAATGATCACACATGACTCCAGAAGACAGAGGATAAAGCGTGCTACTCACCTTATGTCAGGGAAAGAATGGACTAAATATGTAAAATGAGACATATAGTTTTTGGATGTGACCAATGAGAGAACTGGTTTTACTTGACTATGTATAGTTTTTGTAAAGATTTTGTTTTTGTTTTGTTTCTTTTAAATTGGGGGGGGGGGAGGAAGGAAAGAAAATTCCATGAATTCTCATCATTCACAATAGTTATGTTCTATAAAGTCACCATGAACACTGAATTAGCAAATATTGAACCATTGTTCCCAGGGAAAATACAAAGTTAAGTTCCTGCGGACCTCTGGTTATATTTACTTTAGCACATCACAGAGAAGTCTGCAGACCAGAGAATTTTCTCTTCCTTTTTCTAGATGTATCATATTGTTGATTCATTAACTTTAAACTCACAGTCTTCAGTGCTATAACTCATGCATGACGGAAACGTATTTAATGCACATATTTTCTCTGCAAGATCCCACTTGTGCCTTTATCCAATTCATTGATAACAATATCAAACAGCATCTGGCCAGAGCTGAGATACTTCCCCGCAGACCTACGTCTGAGATTTTATCAAATCATCAAGCCGGCTATCCAACCATTTATGAATCCATCTAATCAGACCATCTCTACCCCACTGTTCTCTTTTCCACAAGAATAATGTGAGATATATTACTGGGTAATCTTAGGTAAAATCAAGGTAAACTCAATAACATTCTCCAGGCCTATCTGTGTAGCAACCCTGTCAAAAAGAAAAGAAAGAACTAAGTCTAGTCTAGCAAGATCTGTTTTTGTTGGAGCCATGTGGGACCATGGGATCACTTCTACATAATCACAAACCTTCTCTTTAATCATCCATTCTAAGGAATCAGTCAAGTTCACTGCCTATAGTTTCCAGACTTGATTCCCTTCCCTTCTTTGGAAATCAGGACAACATTTGCCCTTCTCCAATCCTGTGACAACTTTCCCCTTCTCCATGATATTTCAAGTATCACGCCGAGTGATCCAGCTAGCTCTTTTGTTGTTTAAGGAAGTAGTGCATTCAGGCCAGATGCCTTGAATTCATCAGGGGAGCTAAGTGCCCTTACCATCTCCTTACTTATCTAAGCTCCTGATTGGTCTGGGGGCTATTATTGGTCATTTGATGAAAGCCAGAGGGATTTGGGTAGTAGCCAGTAGAGATTTGCAAAGAATCACTGGACTCCTTTCAAACCATTATTTAAAAGAAAAAAAATAGCCATTTTTGTCCTTTCCTTTCCAGGACTCAAAGTCATTCTCTTTGGCAGAGAAAATAGAAGGAAAATAAGTCATTCGATTAGCATTTACTACTATGGCTTACTATGTGCCAGGCTCTGTGCTAAGTCAGCTCTGCCTGCCCTGTCATCAGTTACCAACATCTCACCCGTCCCTTCTTTGATCCTGCTCTGCTCCTCTAGATAGCTTTAAATTCTATTTTTGTCATTCTTTGCTTTCTTCAGAAATCTCAGCTCATTCTGAGCTTTAGCATTCCTAACACTATTATTATAGGATTGTGCTAGGCTTTGCATTAACCGCTGTTACCTGCCCTAATTTCCATCTTTGGTACATTCTTTTTTAACATTTAAGCTGGTTGATGAGTTCCCAATACACCCGTATCGATCAGTCTCTCCAGATAATTCTCAGTTTCCCTCCTCCTATGAACTGGTAACCTTTGTGGCAAAGGCTAAGAGGGAATTGATACTCAAGCTAAGTAAAGAGGTAATCAGAGATTGCTCAGCTGCCTGAGATGAATTCAAGTCACCCATCCCCAGTGAACTGCTTCCTAGGACACTGAAAATGGGCAGAATATGGAGCCAACGTTCAGTGATCCCTTAAAGGTCATGGAGAAGGAAGAGGAGAGGTACCCCAAGATTGGAGAAGGGCAAATGAAATTTTCCCAAAAAGCTGGGGGGGAGGGTGGAATTTAGAGAATAGAATTTACAAACTATAGGTAGTGAATATGACTTCAATCCCTGGTGGAATTCTAGAAAGGAATACTTTTCTAACATATGGAAGAGTAAGTCTTGCTCACAAGGAACCAGCATGGCTTCAACATGGTTTTTCTGGACAACAAATAATGAAACAACTTGTCCCCATGGCATTAAGATGGGATGTAACCAGGGCACAGTACCATATGCCCATATCTACAGATGCAGTCACCACATCGGGTGATTTTGCTTTGTTACAAGGGAGCACTCGATCTGTAGGGAATGACATGGGTTCACCACTCCCCCTGCCCCCAGAAATGACTATGATGGAAAGACAAAAGGCGTCAATAAAATACATTTAAAAAAAAAGACATCATGCTGCATTAAACTCATTTCCTTTTTTTTCCCACGTTACCAGATTCTTGGATCAGAAGAAAGCTATAAATTAGGGATTCTTAAGCCTGGGGCCTGTGAACTCGATTTTAAAAAATTCTTGATAATTGTATTTCGATATAAATGGTTTCCTTTATTATGAGCCCAGTTCACTTGATCCTCACAACATCCCTGGGAGGTAGGTGCTATTATCATCCCCATTTCATAGACGAGAAACCTGAGGCTGTCTCTCGCTTAGGATCACACAGCACTTGAATTCAGGTCCTCCTGACACCATCTAGCTCCCTCCAACTGGTAACTGGTAACCAATCGGGTTTCGAGAAGTGAAGGAGAGAGAAGAGTCTGGCAAAGAAGACCAGATGAATGGATCAGACTTTGCTGGCCATCTGATCCAACTGTCTCAACTGAAGGATGAGGAGACTGGGGTCCAGAGAGACCACTTGCCCAAGGTCACCCTGGTACTAAGGGGCAGAAGTGGGATCGGAAGCAAGGTCCTCTCTCTCCAGACCCATTGTCCTTTCCACTGCTCCTTGGTATACCATGGGGTCACTGACAGATTTGGAGATGTGTTCTGGGGGGGCTCAGCTGTTGCTACAGTGAGTTCTAGGTGCTGGGCAGTGGGGACCACCGGTAAGGAGATTTGGTTGCTGTGTTTTGTTGTGGTTTTCTCTTTTTGAAAACACTCCTTTGATGTCACCCTGGTAGAGAAAGCCTGGTAAAGCACTTCCTCTCTTCCCCCCGTGAATACTGTCTGTAATCTCCAGGGCTTGGGCACTGAGGGGCTAAGTCACCTGCCTGCAGTCAGACGGCTGGCGCGTGCCAAACAGGGGCCTCAGACCCAGGTCTTTTTGGCCCTGATGCTGACCTGTGCATTCTAATGTGCTTCTTATCTAAGGGAGAGATCTTAGAAATCATTCAGTCCAGTCCCCCGATTTTACGGATGGGGAAATTGTGTCGCAGAGAAGAAAAGTGATCAGTACGAGGTCCGGGTCGGACTACAAGTATTTATGTGCCAGGCACCATGCTCAGAACACAAAGAAAGCAAAAGACAGTCAGCGCCCTCAAGACGCTTACGTGTAAGATAGATGGACAGAGGAAGCGGAAGGCACAAGCATCCTTGTGAACAGGGAAAAAGGAAAACAGGAAAGGCCACCTACAGGAGGAAGGATTTGAGTGATTCTTGAAGGAAGCTGGAGAAGCCAAGAGGCAGAGAAGAGTAGAGAAGGTGCTCCAGGCATGAGGCACAGCCAGTGCAAACGCCTGGAGAGGGGAGATGAACGGCAGACCGGGACTGGCACTGAATCCACCGCTCCACGCCTGCTCCAGGCTGGCATTTACCTTTCTCTGCATCTTCTCCAGGAGCTTGCTCTTGGCTCTCACTTCCTCCTGAATGGAATCGTAGACGTTCAGGAGCACCCAGTCACCTCCGTCCTCATCAGAGTTCTGCAGGGCTGCCACCAGCTGCTTCTTCCGCTCATCTGCGTAGCGTTTGCGCCGCTTCAATTTCTCCTTCAGGTCCTTGTTCTTCGCTTGCTCTCCTCCCACCACCTGCTGCTCCAGCATGTGCAGCCTGGGACACACAGTGAGAGACAGAGAGAGCCAGCTGGGAGGGGGAAGGGTGAGAGCCTCCAGCCAGGCCAGGCCCTCAGAGGGGAGAATGAAAAGAGCCGTAGGCAGAACTGGCCAGTAGAAAGAAATGGCCTGGGCTGGGAAAGCGGCCCAGAAACTCAGATCTCACTCAAGCCTCTGCCACGAACTCATGCTGCCATTTGAGGGCAACTCATTTTGCTTCTCTGGACCCATTTCCTCTTCCATAAAATGAAAGAATTGGACTAGATGAGCTCTAAGACCCCTCCCAGCTCTGACACCTGTGTTCTAAGACCCCTCCCAGCTCTGACACCTGTGTTCTAAGGGCCCTCCCAGCTCTGACATTCTGGGTTCTAAGGGCCCTCCCAGCTCTGACACCTGTGTTCTAAGGGCCCTTCCAGCTCCGACATTCTATGTCCTAAGGCCCCTGCCAGCTCTGACATCCTGTGTTCTAAGGGCCCTCCCAGCTCTAACATCCTGTGTTCTAAGGGCCCTCCCAGCTCTGACATTCTGGGTTCTAAGGCCTTCCCAGCTCTGACATTCTGTGTTCTAAGATCATTACCAGCTTTGACATTCTGTGTCCTAAGGGCCCTCCCAGCTCTAACATCCTGTGTTCTAAGAACCCTCCCAGCTCTGACAGTCTCTATTCTAAGGGCCCTCCCAGCTCTGACATTCTATGTTCTCAGGTCCCTTCCAGTTCTCTTATTCTAGGTTCTAAGGCCCTTCCCAGCTCTAATAACTTGTGTTGCTAACATTCTATGTTTTAAAGGCATGGCTATCTTACAGCTGACCTCCTGAAATCTTGCAAGGACAGTCACAAACCAGGGTACTCCTCCTCAGTTCTGGCAACATTTACACCACCTCTCTCTCCCTCCAGGCTCCATTGTTATTCCTGGCCACAGACTTCCTTTCTCTCTGATAAAGGATGCCTCATATTCCTATGTTAGAAATTCCTAAAGCATTGTGAACATTTCACTGGTACACCCTGGTGACCTGGTGGTGATCCCCACTGTCTTTGCGATATTGTACCAGTCTTCATTTCTCTAAGTTTTCTTATCTACAAAATGGAGCTAATAGCACTGACCCAATCTGCCTTGGAGTACTGTTAGTGGGTCAAATGAGAGAGCACAGTCAAATTTCACTTTTTGAATCTATTATCTAAGGTTTTTGACTCTACTTTTCTATTTCTTTCTTTCTTTCTTTCTTTTCTTTTGGTTAGGCAATGGGGTTAAGTGACTTGCCCAGAGTCACACAGCTAGTAATTATTAAGCGTCTGAGGCTGGATTTGAACTCAGGTCCTCCTGACTCCAGGGCCAGTGCTCTATCCACTGCACCACCTAGGGGCCCCTAACTTCCTCTACTTTTGACACTCAAGGGGATGTCTGAGGGACATGAAATTTTTAATGTATCCCTTAGTGAAAGAGGTTGGGTTGTATGGCTATTTCCCCAGGAATAGAGAACACAAGAGTATCTCTGTTCCCAAACACTTTTCTCATTAAAAACTTCCATTTGGTAGAAAATATCTGTAAATGAACTTGCAAGGGTCCTTGGAACACAGAGTGTCAGAGATGTGAGGGCCCTTAGGACACAGGCTGTCAGAGCTGGGAGGGCCCTTAGGACACAGAATGTCAGTTCTGGGAGGGCCCTCAGAACACAGGATGTTAGAGCTGGGAGGGCCCTTAGGACACAGGCTGTCAGAGCTGGGAGGGCCCTTAGGACACAGAATGTCAGTTCTGGGAGGGCCCTCAGAACACAGGATGTCAGAACTGGGAGGGCCCTTAGAACACAGAATGTCAGAATTGGGAGGGCCCTTAGAACACAGGATGTCAGAGTGGGAGTTACCTTAGAACACAGGATGTCAGAGCTGGGAGGGCCCTTAGAGCACAGAATGTCAGAGATGGGAGGGCCCTTAGAATGCAGGATGTCAGAGCTGGGAGGGGTCTGTGCTCTCACTGAGAGATCCTTGCCCTTCCTTTCTGTCCTCTTCCTCAGACCTGCTTTCCCACAGCTGGTGTTTGATTTTAAACTGTCTAAATCAGCAGCCTTTGTTGGCTACCAAATGGGATCCTGCTTGGCTAAGCAGTCAGGAGCTCTCCCACCCCCAGACATCCAGCACAACCCAAGCTCTTCTCTGGGCGCTGATTACCATGTGCCTGGGACACCAGACAGCCTCAGCCTGCTCCCAGCTCTCCTGGAGAGCCCAGTGCACCCTCTGAGTTTCCTTTCTCCCTTGTGTTAAAATTAATAATAATGCTGGTGACTGCAACTCATTCTTCCCTAAGACTTCAAGGATTACACAATATTCTCCCCACAATAGTCCTGGAAGGTCAGTAATACAAGGCTCAGATTTAGAGAAAGGACTCGCCCAAGGTCACAAAGGTAGTAGCAGAGCCACTCTGATCTCCTGACTCCCAGATTAAAGAACATGCCACCTGATCTAAATATGAACCTGAACTGTGTCTAATTTTAATGACCAAGTCTGGCCCTGGAGAAGGAAGAAAAAAAATTCACCTCCCTCCTTTGTTTGAAAGGTGAGGGACTATGGGTGTGGAATGTTGTATATACTATCACACATCAATATGTTGCATGGTTTTGCCAAATTTGGAAGGAGGTTACACTTGGGATGGTTCCCTCAATGTAGGATGCTGGAGGGAAATATTGAGAAATGAATGTGATGCAGGGAAAAAAAAAAAGTACAACTTTTTAAAAAAACGAAGTGGAAGGGGGCCGCTAGGTAGCGCAGTGGATAGAGCACCAACCCTGAAGTCAGGAGGACCTGAGTTCAAATTCGGCCTCAGACCAAACACTTGACATTTACTATGCCTAAAAAAAAAAAATGAAGTGGAAAGCTCTTTCCAAGCATGGCTAAGCCCAGGAGGCACAATGGGGTGCTTGGGGCTCATCAGAGCAGCTGGGGACCAGGTCAGGGAGATCATCTTTCCACAACGAGTTTTGTCATAAAGCATCCATTCATGTTGTGTGGCTGTGGTTGTGATTGGGTTTGGCCTTCATTTTCTAAGAGGATCTTGACATCAGGAAGGTGATGCCTGACTTCCAAATGAATTGGATATAAACGAGGCAGGGCTGTGCAAAGTCACCAGCCTCACTCTCTCCTCTGGAGCCATCTGGGTCCAGTGGCCAGATATAGACCAGGATGTCTGGAGATGGCCCAGACCCATTCATGCATGCATTCATTCAGCCTCTACGGGCCTGCTGTTTGCAGAGTACTGTGCTGGTCCCTGCCCTTGCAGAGCTAACGGTGACCACACACACACACACACACAAGCTCAATCCTTAGCACCAGAGAAGCCAGCTTGATGCAGAAAGCTGAATCATTCGGAGAGGTCCCTGACCTTGGGAGAGGAGGCACAAATATGCACTGAGCTTGGGGAAAATGACACAAAAGCCATCCTCCAATCAACTTTTTAAGACCACTGCAATTCAGGGGACATTCCTGACACTGCCCTGTGATGGGAACCGAAGACCCTGGGACACAGCTAGGTCCCAAGAGGAGAGTAAGAGTATGAGACATTCACCCGGGGTCCAGCCCAGGGACAAAATGGAGGCCTCCTCTGATGGCTTCCTGTGCTGACCAATTATTCTTGCTAACTAGGTGCTAGAAGTGGAAAGTGAAGTAGAAAACATAATTGAGAGCTATTAAAGTCTGACGCCCCGGACAAGGCTCCTGACACACAACCTTAGTGGCAGTTCCATGCAGATGTGACTCTGTGTAGTCTTGCACCGTGACTTTTCCTTTTCCAAGAGGACACACCTATCTGTGTGTATGTGTGAGATACTGGTGAGGCAAATGAAGTAGCGTAGGGCTGGGGAAGCAGTGTTACTTCTAAATGGGTCAAGTCAGCAAGGCAGTAGGGTGACACAGTAGATCTGAATGCTGGACTTGGATGCAGGAAGTCCCGAGTTCAAATCCTGCCTCAGATACTTCTTAGCTATATGACTCTGGGCAAATCTGCAGAGGCCTATTGTCTGTCCTTGTAGGTCTCTGCCCAGCAGGGAAGTTCTCCTGAGAAAATATGAGGCATACCAGGGCACAAAAACATACCTGGGGTTAGGCAGGGCATAACGTTCAGGAAAGGAAGGGGGGATGTTTGCTGAACCAAGCTGATTTTTCAGAATCTATTTCACAGAATTACAGAATGTCAGAGTTGGGAGAAGCCTTAGAACATGGAATGTCAGAGCTGGGAAGGGCCTTAGAACCCAGAATGTTAGAATTGGGAAAGGCCTTAGAACATAGAATGTCAGAACTGGGAGGGGCCCTAGAACATAGAGTGTCAGAGCAGAGAGAGATCTTAGAACACAGGACGTCAAAGCTGGGAGGGGCCCTGGAACATAGAATGTCAAAGGTAGGAGGGCCCTTAGGACACAGAATGTCAGGGATGGGAGGAACCTTAGAACACAGCATGTCAGAGCTGGGAGGGGACTTAGAACACAGGACATCAGAGTTGGGAGGGTATGCATATCAATTTCCATTCCCCTTCCCTCAGCCTAGTTACCCTTTTCTGGATATATCCCAGCTCGTCAAGCTTGTCAACTAAATTATGGTCCCAGACATGGAAAGAATGTGCCAGATGTCGTCTGCCCAGGGCAGAGTAGGGCGCAGCACTCTCACCTCCCTTATTCTGCAGACCATCCCTCCATTATTGTGGATCTGGTTAGCTTTCTCTTCTCTGATCAGCCCAGAGGCCCATGGACTCCCGCAATGCTTGTGCCCGCCCCAGCCTCTCTCCTGCAGGGCCCTAGAGCAGCCCTCTCCTCCAGCTCTCACCTGGCCAGCACCTGCTCCTGGTCCACAGCCGCAGGGATTTCCTCTGTCACCACCGCCACTTCCACTCCTACGCTCTCTTTTTTGGGGATCCCCACGTGCTGGGCTATCTGTGGTGGCTGCTCAGCCTCCTGGGCAGGAGCAAAAAGAAGAATGAGGCTTCTGCCGGCTCGAAAGGTGGGGCCAGAGGAGGGACGGAGGTGGCCAGCACGTCAGGCACTGGAGGGAATGGAGGGGTCGCGATGGACCTATTCCACTCACTCTTCTGCTCTGTGGGCCTGGGAGTGCTATGCTCCAGCCAAACCGGACTCCTTTCCTTCCCCAGAAGTCAGCCTGCACTCTCCCACCTCCACTCCTTTGCTTACTCTATGCTTTCTGTCTAGAATTGCCTCCCTCCTCTCTTCCCCTGCTGAATTCCTGCCCACCCTTGACCACCACAGTGCCACCTCGCCCACCAGGAAAGCTTCCCCCAGATCTGCTCTGGGGCTGAACTGTTCTGACTGGAGAGGCAGTCAGCGCAACTGCACACGGTCCACTCTGGCTGGCTGGCCCCAGGCACCAGAAATCCCATGCATTCCAGCAATCTCCTGGCCGCCTGCGGCTCCTCAGGTAAGCTCCGGGAGGGCAGGGCCTGCTTTGCCTTTGTGTCGTGCCCCGCTACCTGGCACACGGGAAGAAACTACTGAATGCTTGCTGGCTGCTTAACTGAACAGGTTCAACTCAATTACCTGTCGTCTGTTCAGCCCTAAATCTATGATTCCATGACTGCTCTGGACACCGTAATCAAATCAATTCCACCACTGCCTACTCTCCCTTCTAGCGCTAAATCTGAGATGCTATGAACCTAGAGTCTAGCATGGAATAGTGGAAGAGAGCGCTAGACTTGGGAGTCAGGAAGACATGAGTTCAAATCCTCCCTCAGACACTAGCTGTGTAACCCTGGGTGAGTCACTTCTCTCTGAGCCTCCATTTCCACATCTGTAAAATGGGGGTGTTAGACACTGAAGTCCTATGACTCCACTCCCCATCCCTGTGACTTCTCAAAGCAAAACGCCCTTTCCTGGGCACTGCTTCCCCCCTTTGTGCCGTTTCCCCCTGGTAGAATGGAAGCTCTTTGAGGGCAGGGATTGTCTGACTTCTGCTTCTGTGTCCCTAGCACTCAGCAGAGTGCCTGCTACCTAATAAACACTTCATTTTTCACTCATTCATTCAGGCACAGAATCTCAGGCACAGAATCTCAGGCACAGGTACTTGCTACAGTGATACTGTATATTATCATTTGTGACTCATCTTCCCGCCAAACTCTAAGCTCTATGAGACCTGGGATGAGTGTCCTAATTAAACTTTGTCTCTTCCCCTCACTGAACCCAGCATAAAGTTTGTATTTCAGTCAAATACATTGAGTGAAAATTAATTACCTTCCTCAAACTCCAGTAAGTCTAAAGCAAATACTTAAAGAAACAAACAAACAAAAATAATTTCTTGCTTTATTGCAATGCCTAGGGGCCTGGATTCAAATCCTGCCTCCGACCCTTACTACCTGAGAGATGCTGTGCTTTTTCCCCTCATCTGTAAAATGATGGGGTTGGGTTCCATGGCCTCTAAGGACCCTCTCAGCTCTAAATTCAAGAAGAGCTATGTCTCGTTTCAAAGGAACTGAGTTCAGGAAACTTGAGTGTTTCTGCTTGGAGTCCCTACCAGGAGTCAATGCTAGCCTGTCATCTGAGCATAGGGCAGGTGGGACCTCCTACAATGGGCTTCACCCTGATGGCCCCAGGTAGCAGCACTCTCTCCCTCCGGAAACCACCTTGTATCTATGTGGCACGTGGCCTGTATCTACTGCTCCATGTATGTAGTGTATCTCTTCAGCAGAATATACGCTCCCTGAGGGCAGTGACCCATTCATTCTTGTCCCTCTATCCCCATTGTTCTAGCACACAGCAGGGGCTTAATGAATGGGATGAATCCAATTCCTGGATAACATAGAACTAGTCCAGTTCCATAACTACAGGATGGCAGCTTTGTAGCAAGGCATTCTGGGAATCGGGGAGATGCTGGGGGACCCTTCAATGGGGGCACCAGGGAAAGGGATGAATCTCTCACACTGTTGACAAGCAAGGCTCCTGCTTCTCTGAATTTGTATCACAACAACCCTGGAAGGGAGGCGATGTGTGCAGGACTGAAGACCTTTAGAAACCTTGTCTTGGTTAGAACCTTGTTCAGACTTCTATGTGGGGAAGGCAGGTGTGAGCAGCTACTCACACTTTTGGGCACTGTCTCAAAGCCAGGGTCGGCTTCAGGCTTCATGTCACTCAGCAGCAGCAGGTCGGTCATGGAATACTTGAAATGGGGAGGGATGAAAAAAGGAATGGGGTGATCTGAGCAGCAGCACCCTCTCCCAACTACTCACCTCCTCCCTTAACACTGGCATTCAACACCTTCTCCCCCTGCATTGAGGAGAGGAGAGAGAAGGAGAGAAGGGGAAGGGAAGGAGAGAGGGGAGAAAGAGAGGAAGAGGAGGAGAAAGGAAGAGGGAAGAAGAGAAAGAGGAGGAGGAGGAGAGAGATGAAGGGGAGAGGAGAAGAGGGGAGGAGAGGAAGAAGAGAGGAAAGGAATAGAGAAGAAGAGAAGGGAGGAGGAGGAAAGAGAAGGAAGAGAGAAGAGAAAGAAGATAGGAGAAGGAGAAGAAAGATGAAGGGGAAAGTGAGAAGAGAGGAGAGAAGGAAGAAAGGAAAGGAAGAGGGGAGAGAAGGAGAGAAGGAAGGGGAAAGGAGAGAGAGGGAGAGAAGGAAGGGGAAAGGAGAGAAGAAAGGGAAAGAAGAGAGGAGGAGAGGAAGAGGAGAAAGAAAGAGGGAAGAAGAGAATGGAGGGGAGGAAAAAGATGAAAGGGAAAGGAGAGAGAAGGAAGGAGATGGAGGCAGAGAAAGGGGGAGGGAGAAAGGGGATAAAGAGAGGATGGATCAGAGAATCATAGATGGAAGGGTCCTTAGAAGTCAATGAATGCAATCCCCTCATTTTGCAGATGAGCCCCAGAGAAGTTACAAGACTCACCTAGGGTAATGAAGGGGAGGAGAGAAAAGGGGTGAATGAAAATAGGAGAAAAGGGAAGTTGAAGACAGAAGGAAGAAAAGAGAAGAAGAAAACAAAGGAGAACAGAGAAAAAGAAGGAGGAAGGAGATAAGAGGAGAAGGGAAGGAGGAAGTAAAGGAGAGAGAAGGGAAAGAAGAAAAGGCAAGAGAAGAAAGGAGGAGAGAGGAAGGGAGTGAAGGCTAGAAGGGGAGAGAGGAAAAATGGGTGAGAGAAGGAAAAGAAGAGGGGAAATAGAGTTCTTTAGTTAGAGGAAAGAGGAGGAGGAATATTCAAAGACAATCTAGAAGTGAAAGGCTGAGCTGAATTCCTCCACATGAGAGAAGGAAGCATGTTCTACATCCCTCACTCTTCCAGTCCCATGGCCTCTTCCACCCACCGCTCAGACAAGAGCACTTCAAGGTCAGCCTCACACCTCCATCTCCTTCCCTTCCTCCATCTCCCACTGCTCCTTTGCCCCAGGAATAACTGAGGGCATTTGCCTCCCCTAACCAAGTCACTGGCGGGCTCTTCCCAGACAGGACACAGAATGGACTCCTCCTTGAGAAGTTACTGATTTACAAAATCCAGTCTATGTATCCCCAGTTTTCTGGGAGGGCTAGATTTGTCCTCCCTTCTCCAGGGTCCCTGAAGTCTACTGTGCCCATCCCCAGGCCATCAAGGAGGAGAGGCACCATGATTACAAATTCTAGTCATGCCCTTCCAACATACTGCTTTAGAAGGCGTACCCTGCTTTACAAATCCAAGGGTAGCAAGCTTCCTTTCATCAAGTCACCACAAAGCGAAAGATACCTGCAGTAGGATTTCTGATATATCCAGCTTGTTGGCAGCCCCAGAGGAAATCTTGGACAGCTTTACCTCCAGCTCATCGAAAATGGCCAGCTGCCCTGTGATCTGTTCAGCTTCCGGAGAGGTAATGTCTAGCATAAGAGGCTGCAACTCCACAAATGTCTGCTCCAGGGAAGGCTGCATTGTCTGCTCAGAGTTGTTTTCACCCTTGAAGAAGGCTTCAGGCTTGGGGAGGACCTCATCCTTGGACAACTCGTTGGGCTTGAACAGAGCTTCAGATGCAGCGATTTCAGATGGCAGTGGGGCCTCTCGCTCAGCAGGAGTGTCTGATGGAAACAGCTCCTCAGACACACATGGGACTTCGGCCTTAGGGGGGACTTCAGATGGGAAGGGGGTCTCAGGTAGGAAGGGGACCTCAGGCTGGCAGGGCTCCTCGGGCTTGTCGGATACCTCCAACGAGGGGAGCTCCAATGACAAGACCTCCGACGATGGGCCCTGAAGGAGTACCTCCAACTGGCCCTCGGATTTCAGAAGGTCTTCGTCCTTGAGGACAGCTTCAGCCTTGGACAGGGTCTCAATCCTGAGCAGTTCCTCAGCTTTGGCCAGTGCCTCAGCTTTGGCCAGGGCCTCAGCCTTGGACAGGGCCTCGGCCTTGAGGGCAGCCTCTGGAAAATGAAAACTTCTTTGTTACTTTTTTTTTTAAGGGGCAGAGGGAATGTTGAGCTCAGGTGACTTCCCCAAACCCAGGATCATTCCAATAAGAGAAAGTTTGCTCCAAATTATCCCAAAGCACACTCTCTCTAAATGGCTAGTTTATATTCAAGGCTCCAAGTGGTCAAGCTTCAGCCAGAAGAGTTTCCTCCTTACTAGCTGTGTGACCCTAGGCAAGTCACTTAACCCCAACTGCCTAAAAAAAAAATAATAAAATAAAAAAGGGAACAGAAGAGTTTCCTCACTAATCCCCCCAACACACATGTATATTCCAGCCTCTGTGTCTTTGTTCACATCATTTCCCCAACTAGAATGTCCTACCATTCCCTCTTACCCCTCTCCCCTTATCCAAACCCTACCCATCCTTCTGGGGTCAGCTGGCTACCCAGTTTCAGAAAGTCTTTCCTGACCAGCCCATTGCACTGGGATCACTCTGCCCATGGCATGACATTTGTGATATTATTGTAGGCACCTAAGTGCCCAAGTTCAAATCCAGTCTCAGACGCTTACTAGCTCTGTGGCCCTGGGCAAGTCACCCTTGAAAAAGCAAGAAATATGATGCCCATTGGACATATAAAGTCATGCAAAATATGTTTCCTCATTAGAAACATACATATTCAAATATAGTTCATGTCTTCATTTGTTTTGCTTGATTGTAACTATTTACTACCAGGGAGAATTCTATTAGGTGCAGAGGATTTGGTGAGATAGTGATAGAAGACAAGAAAAGAGCACCCACAAAACATTGAAAAAGACCAAAAGGGGGCTAGACAGAATTTTAAAACAATGGAGTGTCTCATATGAATGAACAGAACATCCCTGAGCCACCACTGGGAGGACAAGCCCTTTGGGGTGTTTCCCCAGCCCTACAAATCATCCCGGTCCGCTTTTCCATGGGATCAATGGCAGACCTGTGCTAGCAGGCGCCATATGTAATCAGGAAGCAGAGGAAAGATCATCACCTGCCGTGAGAATCACATCTAAGACTTGGCCTCACGAAAACTGGGCTTAAACCACTGAACCAAATGGTTCAGCGTGGAGAAGTGGGAAGGGCCCTGGATCTGAAATTAGAGGGCCTGGGTTCAAATCCCACTTCTGACGCTTATTACCTCCTCTTTGGGCCTCAGTTTCTTCCTCTGCTTGAACCAGATGGCCTCTGAGGTCCCTTCCAGAGCGATGATGCCATGAGATGCCGATGAGCCCCAATCTTAGCGCTCAATACCCCCCACCACCACTCGCCCCTGGACGGTACCCACCAGCCTCCTTCCTGAGGTTCTCTTCCAAGGTAGAAAGTTTCACATCATATGAATTGCGCATGGCGGTGATGTCCTCTTCCAGCTTGGCTCTTGACTCCTGTTCTGCTTCATAATCAGCCTTTAGACGGGCCAGCCGTTCCTCGTATTCCTGAAAGACAGGGCAGCATACGCATGATCGGAGGATCAGAAGATTAAGAGCTAAAGGGACCTTAGAGATAATCTAGACCAATCCATTCAATTATCAGTAACTGCTGGTGCAGTGGTTTGCTCCGGGCAAAAATTGTCAGAAAAACCTGAGTTCAAATCTAGCCTCAGTCGCTTACTAGATGTGTGACTCTGAGTAAGTCATTTCCCCTTTGTCTGCCTCAGTTTCCTCATCTGCAAAATTAGGGTGATAATAATAACACCTCTCTCCCAGGGTTGTTGTGAGGATCAAATGAAATAATATTTGTAAAGCACTTAGTGCAGTGCTTGGCACATAGTAGGTACTATATAAATGCTCAACCCCTCCCCTCCCCTCCCCTCCCCTTCCCTTATAAATGAGCCTTGTCCAAAGTCATACAAGAAGTTCCTGGCAAAGCAAGGATTCCAACTCAAATCCAGTGCTCTTTCCACTATCCCAGGCTTCCCTGGGGCTCAACCAAGAGCAAAGAGGCCTGGGGGGATACCTGCTGTCATCTAAGGAAGGGACCCCTTCCTGTCCAGCTTCACCAGGACCTGGTAGCAGTTAAAGGGACCTGGCACACTGAGTGCATAAGTTGTTTCTGGAGTTTTTTTTTTAAATTTGTATATATACTTTTCGTTTTAACATTACCTTAATTTTTAAACAGATCTTTTCCCTACCTAACCAATCATCCCTTGTAACAAAGAATGAAAAAGGGGGTAGGGTTGGGGGGAGAAACACTACTATGTCAATATCTTCCATAAGGAAGAGAGGGAGACAGATCTATTTTCTCATCTCTACTTGGAGGCCACGTTTGCTAATCATAATGTTAATGAATTACTTTTGCCTAAATCATTTATCTCTTGGTGACCAACTACCTGGTAATGACCATCTCCTCAGTCTGTCATTGGGCCCAGCTGGAGGCCTTTTCTCATGCTGACATAGGCTTTGAGAATTCAAGGTACCATCCACACTGGGATGAAGTATGGAAGGACTTTGTAGAAAGAGGAATAGTTATTATTATCATTATCATTATTATTATTTTGCACAAGAAGAAACTGAGGTTCACAAAGATAGAGTTAATTGCTCAAAGCTAGCCAGCCTGTTAAAGCCGGCAAAGCAGGGACCAGAATCCAGGTCCCCTGGCTTAGGGCTTCTTCCCTCGCTACAGAAGAATCCAGAGCCATACTCCTTCAAACAGCCTAGACATAGGCAACCCAAAGGGAAACCAAGGACCTCAGAGGTGCCTCTGTCCCTTATTACCTGTGTGGCATTTGGTAAGTCATTTAATTTCTCTGGGCCTCAGTTTCCTCATTCATAAAATGAAGGGGTTGGAATAGATTAACTTTGAAGTCATAGAACCTTGTGATCCTAGGACTTCTGAGTCCCCCATTATGTCTGGTGTAAGAGTAACAATCATCATCATCATCATCATCATCATTGTTTTAATAAGTGTTTTAAGATTCACCATGAATCATTTGATTCTCACCACCTAATGAAGAGACACTATTATTATCCCCATTTTACAGAGGAAGAAACCGAGGCAAACAGAGGGGAAGTGAATTCCTCAGGGTCCTGCATCTATGTCCATGGTTAGGACTCATTCCAAGCAGGTAAGCTTGCTTTCTCTTGTCCTTATAAAGGTAGGTTCCCAGAGAGTGCCTAGGCTCCCTGACCTTGTGGGAACAAGCCGTGACTGCCAATCACTCCCCAGGCAACAGACCTCTTGGGTGCCATATGGAGCCATGGAGTAGAGGAAAGATCACTGGACCCCGTGAAAATCAAAGCCAAGACCTGGCCTCATGAAAGACCATGGACTCCAATCACCGAGCTTGCGACACAAAGAAGTCAACATGAGAAAAGCACTGGATTTGAAATCAGTGGGTCCGAGTTCAAAACCCTCTTCTGAATCTGACATTCTACATGACCCTTACAGAGTAAGTCGCACCTCACCTTGCTGGACCCCAGCTGGGGAAACGGCTGCCTCATTTCCCAGGCCCAAGCCCTTGCTAGTTCTTACCTCCCGAATCAGTTGCTTCTCTGCTTCGGTGTCTGGCTGAGGAGGGGGTGGGGGTGGCGGCTTCTCCTCGGTCTGCTCAACTTTACCACACAGCTGGTTCGATAACAAGGCTGGCAGGAAGCAGATCACAGGGGTCAATGTGTCATCCCAAGCACACAAGTGCTTTAGAAACCACGACTCGAAATTAGTTTGTATAATCCTATCGATAACAAACAGTTTTACATACATCACATAAATAAATTAAATATGTTTATCTGGAGTTTAGACCGGACTTGGGGAGCCGCTGGTCTACGGTCATGGTGTCAACCTCATATAGAAACAGATCCCGGCAGGCAGTCATATTGACCTAGAAAACCACAAATCAACATTATCTAGGTTGTATCCAATTTTTATTTATCCTGTTAAAGATTTCCCCAAATGCATTTTAATCAGGTTCAGCAGGGTGTTTTGTTCAAGTTTGACACCTCTGGTATAAGGCACTCCTGAGGAGGAAATTCCTCCAGCAATGAAGATCAACCCCTACTCTCTAAAGTGATTTTCCTTAAGCACAGATCAGGACCCTGTAACTCCCTGGCTCAGTCGACTCTGGCGGTTTCCTATTGCCTCTACATCAAACATAAGCTCTTCTGTTTAGTTTCCAAAGCCTCGATGTCCCCACCTACCTTTCCAGCCTCAAAGGATATCACTCCCCTCACCACATTCCAGGAACCAGCCAAACTGGCCCTCTTTCTGCTCCTCACACAAGACCCTCCATCTCCTATCTAGAATGCCAGTGCTTCCCTCATCACCATGTCTGAAATGCCCTCTTCTTACCCCTGCCTTTTTTTTTAAGCAATTGGGATTAAGTGACTTGGCCAGGGTCACACAGCTAGTAAGTGTCAAATGTTTGGTCTAAGGCTGGATTTGAACTCAGGTCCTCCTGACTTCAGGGCCAGTGCTCTATCCACTGCGCCATCTAGCTCCCCCTCTACCCCTGCCTTTCTTATAAAGCCCCTCTCTTCTTATAACGGTAGAAGGGTCAGAATTTAAGAATACCTCATAAGAAAAAACAGCATCGACTGACACTATAGTAGGTTTCTGTTTTTTTATCAGTAAGGCAAGGAAAATAGAGTAGAACTAAAATCTTTATTTCAAAGCAAAATTAAATAATTAACTTATAAAATAATTAATGAATAAGGCCTGCTTATAATTATTTGTTTTTAAAATGCATTTGCACAGATAGAAATCATAATAAAATTATTTACATTTTTTTAAAATTCTTAGTGCAATCAACTCGTGTGATTGGCTCACCTGATCTTAGAGACCGTCTTTTACATGAATCCTTTCCTAACTCCCCCAGCTCCCTTCCAGATTACCTTGAATTTTATTACTTTGTCTATATTTGTATTTCATCACTTTAAATTAATTCTGTCTATATTTTATACACAATTCTCTTCCCCACAAGCTCATTGCAAGTAGGAGTCTTCAGTCTTTGTACTTATATCCTCAGCGGCTGGCACATAGTAGGCACTTAGTCTTCACGGGAACGTAGTAGGCACGTGGTGTTCACGGCAATAGTAGGCACTTAGTACATGTTGATTGGTTGATATAAGAACTACTTCTAGAATAGAGGTTCTCAAAACTTTTTATGCTTTACAGTCTCAAAACTGATTGGTCACCTACCCCCAAAGAGCTTCTGTTATGTGGGTTATATCAGGGGGCATGTTGGAGCCAGCTCATATCAGCTCAAGAAAGCTGATTATTAAATTTTCATTGTGAGCATTTACATCGTAGAAATAGGCAAGTAATACAAATCAGGGCTTGATGCGTTGTTTGGTTGCTTGTCTAGGCTCAAGAAAGTGATGGAGAAAATGATAATTTTGCAGATTAAACTTAAAAGTATATTATAAATATATCCTCTCCCCAGAGCTGGTTGTTAACTATTTGCCAGCACATCCTTGGTTTTCTCTATCAATATTTACCATATTAGAAATTAAAACATCTTAGTATTATTATGAAAATAGTTTTGATCTCACAAACCCCCTGAAAGGGTTTCAGGGAGCCCCAGGGCTAAATGCTATTCTAGAAGGCATTTCCTGGTTCCAGTAAGTGCCTTCCTTTCCAAGGTTACCTTGTATCCACTTTATACGTGTCCTCTATATGCCTATATATGTATTTTGTATAGCCCTATGTATGTAGAGTCACACAGCCAATAAATATCTGAGGGAAGGTTCAAACTCAGGTTTTCCCGACTCCCAGGCCCAGCGCTCTGTGCACTGGCGCCCCCTAGCTGCCCATCGGAAGGAACCAGAGGGAAGCCTCCTTATGTCGGTAGGTCTTCTGTAGCTGCTTTATGGAAAGAACTGGACCCAAATCGCCTCTGCTGATGTGGGAGTGGGTTGGGCAGCCCTGCCTCTGGGGATGAGGTCAGAGAGCCCTTGGCGTCATCATTAAAATATAATAACATCTGGCCTTTACTTATAAAGGGTTGATGCTTCACAAAGTGTTTTCCCATCAGTAAGGCAGGGGTTGTTATCCCTATTTTACAGAAGGTAAAGCTGAGGCCCAGGGAGCCAACTTGCCTGAAGTCTTGCCTAAAGTCACACAAGGAGTTAGTGGTCGGACCAGAAGCTGGACCGAGTTCTCTGGAATCCAAGGACAGCGCTCTCTCCATGACATCATAGGAGATGCAGCCCACCCCCAAGGAGAAGGCTAGATGGGAGCACAGGCAAATGTTCCCTTGCTTCAGGGTTCTGATGAGGGCTGGTCCTCTGTCTCAGCTTTTGCAGCTCCCCTCAGTCCCTTATCAAGTCAGAACTGATGGGCAGCATGCCTGCAATGACCTTTGGGGTCATTGAATCTGGAGGCAGGAAGACCTGAGTTCAGATCTCGCTATGTGATCCTGGGCCTTGGTTTCCTCATATGTAAAATGACAGGACTGGCTTTGATGGTCTCTAATTTCCTTTCTGCTTTAAACCTGTGAACCTATGAGTATGATGAGAAAGGAGCATCTCCAGATGGATGGAGGAGTCTGGGGGCTCTCTGGTTCAGTGCCCCTGCATTACAGCAGACCCCAAGAGCTGGACGATCATGGCTCTGGAGTTAGGGTTGGGGGCTTTCTGGGAGCCACGGCCATTTTCACCCCATATTCCCACGGTCTCTAGTGACAGCAGAACATTTTGGTAGGACACATGATGAGCAAGACAGTCTAATAAGCATGTGGGGGGGGTGAGTCATCCCAGCTGATGAGCAGCTCAGCACTGCTGCCATGGGGACTGGCGGAGGAGGGTGGCGGTGCATGGGTGGTGGGAGCAAGGAGAAAGAGGCCTGCCCCCTAACTGGCAGATATGATCAACATGGCCCTCCCACCTCCTACACCCACTGTTGCCCTGGGGTTTGCCAGGAAGCTTCAAAGAGCCCACTATCTCCCCTAGCCTACGTGGGCAAGAATTCAGTGGAAAAGGTCCCCGTCATACAGATGGGAAGACCAAAATACTCAGAGGGAAAAGGATGTGAGGCTCAAATGAGACAGACAGACACAGACAGATAGATAGATAGATAAGATAGAAAGACAGACACATGCATATATATGTATTATATATGTGTGTGGATGGATGGATGGATGTGTATATATGTTTATACAGATACATAAAAATGCAATATAAATGCCAGCTGTTATAATTACAAACAATGAATTTTTTCAGCCCCAGCGACTTATGAGGATGTTCTGCTATACCATGAAAGGGCCGAGAACTGTGTTGGGGAAGGTGTGCCTCTACCAAGAAATCACCAATCCATGAGGGATTTCAGCATAGTTTACATTAGACTTAGCCTCTGGAGACCTCAGGCAACCTTGGATACCTGAGGAGGCATGTTACAGTGGGTAGAGCACTGGTTGGGAAGCCCTGGGTTTGAATCCAGCCCCAGCTATCTACTGGGTGGCCATGGGCAAGTCATGGGATGTCCTGGGGCTCCAGGCAATCCTGAAATGATAAGTTACAGAGCAGCAGGTTTATTAGTCAAGGGAAATTTCTCACTGGGAGCTTCCTATGCTTATAATAAAATAACAGGTCTGCCTGAAAGAAAAATGCAAGGGATCATTCTTATGAGGGCAAATAACACCACTCCATCTCCTAAGAACAGAAGGATTTAAGAAGCCCCAAGGTGGGCAAACATCTTGTCCCATCCCATCTCCTACAAAGACCCTGAGGGACAGTTTGGGGGCAGGTGTCCTCCCTGAAGGACTCCAAAGTTCAGGAATGGTCCTGCTGAACCCATCTCAGGGGCCCCCTCCTACAGGAAGCTTTTCATGATTTCCCCTACGTGTGTCTTCCTCCTCAAATCCTCTTAGACCTACTTATCTGTGTAAAGGCAGCAAACCTCTAGCAGAATGAAAACTCTTTGAGATCAGGGTCTGTTTATCATTTGGGCTTTCACACATTCCAAGTGCCCAGCATGGTGTCTACCACACAGTAGGCACTTAATCGATGTTTGTTTAATTGAATTGAGTTCCTATTTCGACCTGGTAGTGATTCAACTCAACAAATCCAACAAATATAGTAGTGCCTGCTACGTTCATAGTGATACAAAAATTGAAAACAAATCACCGTGGATTATTGCAACAGCTTCCTAATTATTCTCCCGACCGAAAGCCTCTCTCTACTTGAAAACATCCTCCACTTTGGCCAGAGGGACCTTCCCAAAGTACCGAGCTCCCCACGTTACTTCCCTGCTCGTTAAGCTCCAATGGCTCTTTGTGGCCTCTAGAATAAAACCCTGTGACCTTTAAAGACAAAGTCACGATCTGGTTCCATCACAGCTTTCCAGACTTACTCCACATTACTCCCCTACTCCAGGAAGGAGTGAAATAGTTGGATGTCCTAAAAGACTCTCTCTCCTCGAGAACCTTCTGAAGCTCCCTATCCCCTCCAGGATAATGTATAAATTCCTCTCCCTTTCTAGTCCAAGTCTATATGGGTGGGAGGATGGATTAGACCACGGCACAAGAGAGATCAATTAGGAAGCTAGGGCAATGACAAGGGGTTGTAGACACGTGCCATCCAAATAGACATCTACAGCTTTGACGCTCATCCCCACACAGATCAGCCAAAGAGCCACGGCGTCCCCTGGTGGCCCCGGCGAGCCTACCTGTCAAGTGGTTTGAGTTCACCGTTTGAGCCAAGATGGCCTTCAGTTTCTTGATCTCCTCCTGGTACTCTCTCAGGAGGGCGTCCTTGGGATCCTCGTTGATGCGAGGCTTGTTCTTGATGTTTTTAGCTCGGTTGGCATACCGCAGGGTGCTGAGCGTCTCATCGTAGTTATTGTCGGCAGGGGACAGGCAGGCCACCATGAGGGTCTTGGTGTTGCCCCCAAGGGAGTCCTGCAGCAGCCGGGTCAGCTTCGAGTCGCGGTAGGGGATGTGCTTGCAGCGGCCGTCCACCAGGGCCGAGATGACGTTGCCCAAAGCCGATAGTGAGAGGTTAATTTTTGTGGCTTCCTTGAGCCTCTCCCCTGTAGCTCCCGTTTTTGACTGCCGCTCACTGCCGGCCAGGTCGACGAGGTTCAATTTCCCAGCCCGGAGGTGGTCTTTGCCTCGCTCATCTGCAGGGGAATAAACAAGTGGTAGCCAGGGAGAGAGAAAGGGAGAGGGGTGGGTTGTTTGGTAATCTCCATCCCTGGTCTGCCAAGATGAGACCTTGGGGAGACCTTATCCAACAGGCTCAGTGGACAGGGCAGTGGGCCTGGAGTCACAAAGGCCCGGCTTCAAATCCCCCCCTTAGACACTTACCAGCCACACACCCCTAGGCAAGTCACTCAAATTCTCTGAGCCACAGTTCCTTAATTTGTAAAATGAAGGGGTTGGATTTGAGGGCCTCCAAGGTCCCTTCCAGCTCAAAATCTACAATCTGATAATACATTAGAGCTATGTGACCCTCGACAAGTCTCTTTATCTCTCTGTGCCTCAGTTTCCTCATCTGTAAAATAAGGGAGTTGGACTTGATGGCTTCTAAAACCCTTTCTAATGCAATGATTGTCTATCTGTAATCCTGGACTCTTTCCTCTCCTAAATAGTTCCCAAGTCTTGAAAATTCCATCTCAGCAACATCTTTTGAGACCATCCCCCTCCCTCTAGTCCCACCCTAGCACAGGCGGCCTCTGATTACTCCCCTCCTAGACTATTCCAATAACTTCCTAACAGATTCTCCCACTCCCCTTCTCTTCCCACTCAAGTCCATCTTGTAAACCCTGGAAAAATCCTCTTTCTTACACAGACATACAATCCTGTCCCTTTTTCCTCTGCTCACAAGTTTTGCTAGCTCCCTGCCTAGCTAGTTAGCTAGCTTCCTAGCAAGTAAAAGTCACCCAGGCTAAAATTTAAGGACCTCTATGATGGAGGACCAGGGAATCTCAGAATGAGTTGGCAAGGACCCGAGATACCATCTAATCTGACCTTTAACTGAACAAGTATCCCTTTCGCAACACACCAGGACGAGAAGTCACGGAGCCTTCAATGGGTGGCCCATTCCCCTTGGGGACAGCTTAATTGATATCAAACCTAGATATACCTCTTTGTAGTGACTCTCCAAGGCTCCTCATCCTGACCTCTGGAGCCAGGGAGGTGAAGACTAATGGTCTTTTTCATGACAGCTTCAATATGCTTTCAATATACAATCTATTTCAAATACTTTAAGACAGCTCTCATCCCAAATCTCTCTGACTCTTCTCTTGCTCAGGTTAAATATACCAGTTCCTTCAGCTGAATCTTCTATGGACACAAGATCATTAACCATCCCAGCCTCCCCTCCCCTGGACGATGCTCTCCAGCTTATCCACATCCTTAATAAGTGGGGTGCCCAGAACTGAACACAGCACCCTAGATGTACTCTGACCAGAAAAAAGGACAGTGTCCCTCTTTGTGGACACCAGGCCTGTCTTAGTGCAGTTCAAGATCCCATTAGCTTTCTTAGTGGCCACATCACACTGCTGACTCATATTGAGTATGTGGTCAACTGAGACCTCCAGATTTCTACCCCAAACAACCAGTATCAAACTATGACTCCATCTTGTACTTGTAAAGTTGACTTTATAAATCTACTTTGGGCCCAACGTAAGATTTACATTTTTCCCTGTCCCATT
This sequence comes from Phascolarctos cinereus, assembly GCF_003287225.1. Lineage (NCBI taxonomy): Eukaryota > Metazoa > Chordata > Mammalia > Diprotodontia > Phascolarctidae > Phascolarctos > Phascolarctos cinereus. Next base: position 379,932,739 of record NW_027556098.1, on the reverse strand, counting down.
TCATCTTGAGAGGGTAAATGGCATAATATATGGAGAGCTGGCCTTGGAGTCTGGAAATCCTGCATTGAAATTCTTCCTCTGTTCCAGCCTAGTTATGAGACCAGGGGCCAATCCCCCTAACTTCCCTTCTTCCAAATAACCCTCTAAAGCTGTAAGTTACAGAAGAATGGCTGATCTAGATTGCTGGAGGGAGTTCCCATACTGGGATCATAGGTTCAGATGCCCCCCATTTTTACTGTATTAGATTCAGCCCAGTGTGCCAGCCTGTGACGCTCCCTTAGAATCCTGACTCTCTGACCCAGTGTGTTAGCTCTCTTTCCAAGCTCTACCCCATCTATCTTTCTCACCTCATATCACTCTCCTACACATAAGGTAGAGTGTTGTCCAATTTCTCTCCTCTGTGTGGTCTGAGCGCTTTTGTTCACCCCACTCTTTATTAGCTACAATGCTCTTCTTCTTTCCTTTCCTCTTAAAGAATTCCTCTTCATCCCTTAAAGCCCCATTCAAACCTTACTTCCTCCAGGAAGCCTTTTCTGATTCCTCCCAGTCAGTAATAAATTCTCCTCTTGGACCTTACAGGGCACTCTGTGCACACCTCTCTATAGCATTTTTTCATGTAACATTGTAGGAATCCACGTTTGAATCTTATCCCTATACTAGACTGTAAGCTCTATGAGGGCAGGGACTGAGTTAGCTAAGAATCTGGCATGATATTCTGCACACAGAAAGTGCAAGCCTGCACCTGAACTTTTGAAACAGTGGCCTTTCATTAACCCCAGAAAACCCCATCTGTTCTATGGTGGATTCAGGGTGCAGGGAAGAAGAGAAAGGCAGGAAAAGGAAAGGAAACTTGCTTCAGCAACAGAGCTGGCACTGGGAAATTTTGTATCTAGGACAAGAACCTAGACATCCCCAAATGGCTCAGTGAAATCCAGATATTACACACCCCCAAAACCAGAAAACAATTCATCTTAAGTAAGCCCTAATAATAACTACCCTGTCTCTATAGCACCATCTGAGAGCTTCCTATTTTCTATTCTTCTTATTTTAACTAACTGTTCTCACTAATGAGGTGCTACGTGTTGTCCTTTGCTTGTATCGTCAACGCCCTCCAAACTCAGTGCTCTCACAATGACACCCTCTAAATTCAGCACCATGGGGCAAAGCCTCAGTCCCCCTGCCCTAGTTACAGCTCTGTCTAGTGGTGGCAGGAGAAAGGGGGCTGCCCTTGCAATGTGGATACTCAGCCTCAGAAGGCAAGTGCCTGTGGTAAGTTGATTACTGCTTGGGTCCCATCATAAAATGGTTCTAAATCAGATGGGGGAAGGGTTCTTTGATTCTCCGATGTTTCTGTATGTCAGGCCAAATGGGATCAATGAATGCATGTGATATTGGGGGGAGAAGAAAGAGGGAAGGAGGGGGCTGAAAGACAAATTTCCTGGTGGTACTTGAGTGCTGTCAAGCAGCACAATAAAATACAAACAATCCAAAAAATTGCTCATCTTAAATAAGTCACTGGGAGTGCCCTAATAATAAAAACCAAGTTTCTAAGTGCCACAGCAGATAGAATGCTGGGGCCTGGAGTTAAAAAGACCTGAGTTCAACTCCAGCCTCAGACACTTCCTAGCTGTATGACCCTGGGCAAGTCACTTAACCTCTCCCTGCCTCAGTGTCTTCATCTATAAAATGGGGATAATAATAGCACCTACCTCGAAGGTTGTTGACCAAATAAGGTAATATTTGTAAAGCACCTAACAAGTACTGTTCCCTTCCCCACCCCCACCCCACCCCCTTTTCAGCATTTCCAGTTTGACAAAGCATCTTCCTCACAGCCCTAAGAAGCAGAGAGGTACCCACTTTACAGATGAGGACACTTTTACCTAGAATCGTGAAATGTCTTCTCTACCAACACACAGCTAGGAGGAAGAATCTGAACTCAGGTCTCCTGGCCCCCAGATCTGGTGCTTTTTCTATTCTATTATATCACACTCCCTCCTGAGCCACACTCAAGGCAGGGGGTGGGCCTCCCACCCTAGAATGAAGCCACTGTCCAGCCTGAGGAGGAAGACTGGGGAGATGGCCCTCAGCCCATCCTCTGGCCCAATGAGAGGGATCTCTGGGTTGGGATCGGTCAACCTTCTCTTCTAACAACAAAAAATCCTCTACACCCCTAAGGTCAGAGGGAAATTGCATGGAGGGAAGGAACCAAACTTTTGTTTGTAGAAGCAAACTTTGCTAGAAACGGGTAAGGAGTTAGACTCAGAGAAACAGGAAAGGGTTTTGGAGACCACCAAGAGTCTCAGTGGTGGGGAACCTGCAGCCTCAAGGCCACATGTGGTCCTCTAGGTCCTCAAGTGTGGCCTCAAGGCTGCAGCTTCCCCACCCCTGAGAGACCCTCCTTTGACAAAAGGAGAGGGTAAGGCCTGGATTAGAGGGAGCCACTTGCTTCAGGGCACACAGCACATCAGGGATAGACCTCAGGCCATAGGATCATGAGACCACTGATCTAGAGCTGGAAGAGGTCTTGGAGGTCATCTAGCCCCCTCAATTTACAGATGAGGAAACTGAGGCTGAGAAATTAATTGGCTTGCCCAGGGTTACTTGGCTAGTATATGTCTGAGGAAGAATTTGAACTCAAGTCTCCTTGATACAGTCCCTCAGTGTCTCACTTTAACCAAACAGCACATGAAAATAAGGATTTATAGATAATTCTTGACTTTCCCACTTTCCCACTGCCCCTGGCCCTTACTGCAATCTGTCTGGATGCTGCCATAGCATCCTAGTGGGTCTTCCCACTTGGACTCTCTTCCTCTCTGATTCATCCTTCATAACACCAGCAAGACCTTTTGTACAGAATCTGGACATGTCACTTCTCTGGTCAGGAATATTTAATAGCCTCCTATGACTTCCTAGGTAAAGTCCATCTCTTCTGTCTGGCCTTCACGGCCTTTGTGTTGACCCTCCCACTGGACCGGGAGCTCCTAGAGAACAGAATCTGTCTTTTTGCCTTTCTTTGTATCCCCCAGCATTTGGCATAGTGCCTGAAACATAGTAGGTGCTTAATAAATACTTGTTAACCCCACAGTCTGGCACCACCCTCCCTTTACAAACTTATATTATGCCTTTCTATCAACTCTACACTATACTAAATGGACTACTTATTCCCCATATGAGTCCTAACCTTTCCTGTCTTTGAGCCTTTGGTATGTGCCTGGAAAGTCCGCCTTCCCAAGGATCTGATGAATTCCTATTCATCCTTTAAAACCCACATCAGATACCACCTCCTCCAGGGCACCATCTCTAATCCCCCTCTCCTCAGTCATAATAACCTTTCCTCCTGCTATATAAAGCTAAGGTTCTTGGCATAAACCATTTTGTATTTGTGCATCATGTCCTTCTGCCAGATAGTAAGCTCTTGGAGAAGAGAGCTCATGGCATATTTAATCTTTGAATCTCCACCCCACCCCACTCCTTACCCTCAGTGCATTGTATACAAGATGTTTAATTCAACTCCACAAGCATTCATTAAGCTCCTACTATGTCCTAGAAATTGTGCTAGTTACTGGAGATACAAAGATGAAAACAAATGCCTGCCCTCAAGGAGCTTACATTCTTATGGGAAGAAATAACATGTCTACACAGATAAGCAAATACAAAGCTAACAGAAGTCTGAAATTTCAGCACACTGCTGGGAAACCCTTTAAGAGAAGACACTTGGAAGAAAGCTAAAGATGCTAAGACCTGGAAGAGAAGAGGGAGAACTAAGCATTTGTGGAATTCAACGGAATATGTCGGCTGAGGCTCAGCTTGGGCATGAAGTTGGAGGATCTTGGCTCAAGTCTCGGCTCTATTGCTTTACTAGCTGCATGATCCTGATCCAGTCACTTTAGCTGGGCTGGGTTCGAATCCCTGCTCTACCACTCACTATCTAAGTAACCTTGGTCAAAACCCTTTGCCCTTCTGTGTCTCAGTTTCCTCATCCGTAAAATGAAGGGGGTGGATTAGATGACCTCGGAGACTCCTTCTAGTTCTAAATCTGTAGCTTATATTTTAGCAATGGTCTGTGTGTTCCACCCCCCTCCCGCCAGACTGCCCACACCTACCCACAGCATAGATCTCGATGCTGATGGTGAAGATGGAGTGGGAACGCGAGGAGTCCTTGTTCATGAGGGTGTAGCCCACCGAGCGGTTCTTCCAGCCCATCTCCATGATGCGCTCACACTGGGCCACGCTGTGGACCGTGTGCATGGACAGACCCTTCACGTACACGCCTTTCTCTGGGTGCTCCTTCAGCTGCCGGAGACAGCACAGCCTGGGTCACAAGGGAGCTTGCAGACCCTGCCACCCACCTGTTGCTAACCTCAACCACTATGGCATCTCCACCATGTGTCCATAACTCCGTCCTCCTTGGCTGGAGCAGCCACCCACAAATGGGACAGAATTGTAGGATTTTAGCATTGGATGGGACCTCAGGGGCCATACACCCCAACAAAGATTACCCATTACAACATATCCCGTGTGGTCATTCAGCCTCTGCTTGAAAACCTCCAAGAAGGGGGGAACCCACTACCTCCCCAGGGAGCCCTGTCCACCTCTGGACAGCTCTCATCATTAGAAAGGGTTTTTTTTCTTTTTTTAAGAACTTAATCATTCATTCATTCATTCATTGAAATTCAGTGGCCTTTTCTCAATGCTCATCCTTCTTGACTTCTCTGTACTTTCATGGTTTTTCATCTAGCAAGTTTTTTCTTAACATCAAGTCTAAATTAGCCTATTTGTAGCTTTCACCTAATAAGCCCTGGTCCTACTCTGTGAGGCCAAACAGAGTGAGTCTAATTCTTCTTTCACATGACTATCCATTAAATACTTGAAAACTGTTATCCTGTCTTCCCCATCCTCCCCAACCTTGATTTCTCTCAGTCAAACATTTCCATTTCCTTAAGTCAGGCCTTCCATGTCATGGATACAATTCCCTTCACCATCCAGATTGCTCTTCTCTGAAAACTCCCCAGCTTATCTCCTTCCTTCCTAAAATGTGGCAGCCCAGAACTGAACACAATATTCCAGTGGTGGAGAACACATGTCCTCATCCCTGGAAGCCATGCTTCTCTTAATTTAGTTCAAAATGGCACTCCCTCATGTTGGGCCATATCTTATTATTGACTCCTATGGGGTTTGTTGTCTACTAAAAGCCTTAGGTGTTTTTTTAAAGACAAACTGCTATCTTACCATTCCTCTTCTGTCTTGTACATGCGAAGTTGATTTTTGAACCCCAAGATCTGAGTTTACATTTATCCCTACTGAATTTCATCTTATTAGAGTAAGGCCAATGCTCTAGCCTGTTATGTGTGAGCTATCCCTCCCAGTTTTGCACCACCTGAATATTTTACCAGCAGGCCATCAAGGCTTTTATCAGAACTGAAAGAGAATGGGCTATCCTATGTGACTCTGGGACTGCAGCACTCCAGTCTGAATCTCCTTAACACAGCTCTCTCTGCTCCGCTGGGATGGTTGTTTTCTTGAGTGGCAGATTTAGTCCTTAACTCTCTGGTAATGAGTTGCTAATGTGAGTGGCTATTTCCATCCAAAACACCAGTCACTCCCTGTTCACAGAAGCTGCCTTCCTAGTCTGATGGAGAGCAGCATTCCAGATAGCTGGTGGCAAACACATTAGATCATGCAATTGCCAGCCTGCTTCCCAAGCTGCGGAGCTGTTTGGCTCTTGACTAAAAGCTGTGAAATACAATATTTTCCAAGTGTGAAAAAAAAACCCAACCCAGACCCTGCATCACTCTAATGGATATTTAAAAAATCAGGGCAAGAGTCCATTGTCTGCCAAGCAGTCCCAGTTGGCTTCGTAGCCCCCAGCAGCCTGGAAACCATCACACTGTCAAAGACCAGTATGCTTCTCACATGCTGCAGCTACGATGTGACCAGAATCTAAAGAAGGACAGCTGCATGCAAGAGGAGAGCCATCCCTCTCTACTGGAAAGCAAAAAAGATTAATAATCTGAAGGCATCGTCTGAGGAAGTGGAGTTAGACTCATTCTGGCATGACCAGTTTTTGTACATAAGGTACAATGTTATGGAAGGGTCCTTAAAACAGAAAACGTCAGGGCCCTTAGAACACGGAATGTCAGGGCTCAGAGAGTCCTTAGAGCACAGAATGTCAGAGTGTGCAGGGCCTTTAGAACACAATGTCAGAGCTGGGAAGGACCTTAGAACACAGAATATCAGGGCTAGGAGGGGCCTTAGAACACAGAATGTCAGAGCTGGAGTAGACCTTTAACAATCTAGAAACAGAGACTTTTATAACTGATAGGGACCTTTGAGATCATCTAGCTTGACCACCTCATCTTGTGCGTGATTCCAAACCCAGCCCTCTTTCCTCTTACTGCCTCTGTCAACCAAGGCATTAAAAGAAAGCATTATATGATCACCAAAGAGGCTTACCACTGTTGGGAAGAACGACCAGTGAAGAATTCAAATGGAAAAGAGATTCCCTAGAGGTTTCTCTAGATTTGCTGTTAATACAGTGCTGATGCACCAAACCCTAGGACACTGAAATGTTAAATGATGAGAATCACCTATGCAAATTCAGCCTAGGAAAAAATAAGTGAATGAAAACTATCCCTTCTCCTGACCAAGATGCTCTGATATACAGTGATATAGCCACCCACAGAACTGATACATCATATACCTTGGGTAGATACTGAGGATGAACAAAGAACTGGGTCCAGAATGGAAGAAGAATGAACTGGAAGGCCTTTGGCGACTGTCCAGTACTTTTTTTTCTTTGGTGAGGCAATTGGGGTTAAGTGACTTGCCCAGAGTCACACAGCTAGTGAGTGTTATGTGTCTGAGGCCGGGTTTGAACTCAGGTCCTCCTGACTCCAGGGCTGGTGCTCTATCCACTGCACCACCTAGCTGCCCCTTGTCCGGTACTTTTAATGAAGCCAGACTTCTCCCTGAAACAAACTTCTCTCGTGCTTTAATAATAATATTTCCCCAATAATGCCACAGAACCCACTATGAGGTAGGGAATACCGAAGTCTCTGAAGAATTAGAGCTGCCAGTCACCCAACGAGGAATGGGGAGGCACATGGTAGATATGAGTTGTTCAGTTGTTTTCAATTGTAATAACTCTTCACGCCCCCTTTGAGGTTTTCTTGGCAAAGATAGTGGAGTGGTTTGTCATTTCCTTCTCCTAGGTATGAGCAGACTATAACATATTGCTAATGAATTAGCATATTAGTAATACAGGAAAAGTGGCTTTAAGCAGAGGTGTCAAACTCGCTGAAATGACTAGCAAAAATAAAGAAAAATCGAATGTTAATTAGTGGTTTTCTAAGTCAGTTTGTGGCCTGTGGTGATCTGTTTCTATTTGAGTTTGGTTTCAATGGCTTAAAGGATAATATCAGGAAAAACAAGATGTTTTCAAACTCTTAGAACAATTTAAGCTACTCAAGTCATAAGGGCCCTTAGAACTCAATTATTTCAGAGCTAGTAGTGAGGGAGAACTTAGAACACAGAATGTCAGAACTGAAGGGGGCTAAGAGCTATTAACACTTAAAACTAGCCTGAGGCATTTTGAACCCATATATACGATCAGAAAAAGAGGTTAGCAGAGTATCAAGAATGAGGGGGAAACTGATGGAGAGCCCACAAGTTCCACTGATATATGCACAATAATATCAAGGGATCTAAAGGAAAGGTCCCAGCATAGTAGGCGGGCTCACGCTCAGCTCGACAGGCTAATTTTAGAGATTGGAGGGGTGGATCTTTCCTGTTCATTCCCAAACTTTTAGCAGAAAACACTCTCTAAATGGATAACACAGAAAGCATTATAATCATGCACCGAAAAAGGGGGAAATGGGGCCCAATGCATTTCTGGTGCACGCACATAGAATTTATTGAAGCTAGAGCACAGACAGTTGGGTCTCAAGGTGATGGAGAAAGATGCTAGACTATGATCACCTCTGCCCTTCTTTCTGGACCTGCCTGTGTGTTCTGTCTTCTTTGATTTCCTATGCCTGGGGAGGGCAGGCAACAGTGTAGCGTAAGGATGAACCGTTCTTGCTTATGTACAGAAGAAACCTTGACTCTGATGTAATCTATCAGTAGAGACTCACTTTTGATCTGGTCCTGAAGGCTGAAGAGTGCTGACTGGCCTATGCTCACCTCCATCTTTCTGAACTCATGCTCGGTCTTTCGGGCTGCTTGGCCTTGGCACACAATCAACCTTGGAAGAGAGCTATTAGCGCACAGTAGGCAGTCTGCCAAGTAAACTTAACCTAAGAAGGACCGTGAAGAAGCTACTGTTACGAGAGTGGACGGCAAAGCAACGTCTCTTGCCTTTGTGAAGACAGGTAGAAATCCACAGGTTCAAAATGAGGCACACGTGTTCAGATGCAGCCTGCATATTGATTTGTTTAGCTTGACTGCACTTATCCCCTCGAATGGAGGGTTCTCTTGGCAGGAGAGAGATCGCTACAAAGTGACAGTAATATTGAACAAGGAAAGAGCATCCATAAAACATTGGAAAATGTATCCATAAAACCTGTTGAACTTTTTAACAAGCAAGCTAAGAGGTTATAATGATATAATGATACAATGATACACTTCAAAGAAAACTTTGTTGTTCAGTCATGTCTGACTCTTCATGACCCCATTTGGGGTTTTCTTGGCAAAGATAATGGAGTGGTTTGCCATTTCCTTCTCCAGCTCATTTTACAGATGAGGAAACTGAGGCAAACAGGGTGAAGTGACTTGCCCAGGGTCACACAGCTAGTAAGTGCCTGGGGCCAAATTTGAACTCGGGTCTTCTTGACTCCAGGTGCAGTGTTCCATCCACTGTGCCACATAGCTTCCCAAAACTATTAGCTTTTAATGTACAGGCAGAAAGGGTTATAATTGCTATACAAGTTTCTCCCACTGAGAAAGGAAGTCTTCCCAAATGGAAGTCACACTGATGGTTTCAGAAGACAAGAGGTGGTAGAAAGATTCCATTATAAACAGTGAGTTAGTCCATTACTTGGCCTTATATCTACAGGCAGAATTTCATGCATTAGTGGTCACATAAGGGCCTCCCATAGTGGGGAACCCATAAAGAACTCATGAGAAGACACAGACATGGAGCGGATGGGTGAGAAGTGAAATGTAGTATTGGATGAGATCACAGGTCTAGCGAAACATCAGTGTGTCCATGTGTCTCAGCCCCTATAAGGCTATGCCTTGGAAATTAGGGTGTATAGTTAATTCAATAAGCAACAAATATTTTTTTCCTTTTCTCCCCCTTTTAAAATGTTCCATTGATGCTATTTTTAAAATATTACCATCACTTCTCTGTAACTCCCCCTTCCAGGTGAACATTCCCTTGTAACAAAATTAGCACAGTGAACCAACACAATGACCATGTCTGGAAATGTAGGCCTCATTCCAGACCTGTAGTCCACCACCTCTCTGATGGAAGGAATGCATGCTTCATCATGAGTCCATTGAAGGGTTGTAAAGTCTTTTGGAGTTGTTTTCCTTTATGTTACTGTGGCCATCAGCTAATTTGAAAATCCTGGTTCTTTTATTTTGCTTCCCACAAGTTTCCCCAAATATTTCTGAGTACTTCCTAATTATCATTTCTTATTGTCAATAATAGTCCATTACATTCACGTACTATAATCTGTTTAGCCTCTCTCCAAATGGATACCTACCCACTTTTTTTCCAATTCTTTACTCCTACAAAAAAGTGATGCTACAAGTTTTTTTAATTTATGGAACCTTTCCTTCTATTTTTTACCTCCTTTGGCCTCCTGGAATCTAAGTATATGTCTATTAGTGATGGTATGTGGTGTTTAGTGACCTTTTAAACACATATACAAATTGTCTTCCAGAATGGCTGGACTGATTCACAGCTTCCCCAACAGCCCGTTTTTCCCAGCCCCCTTAACATTTACCATTTACATCTTTCACCATCTTTGTCAATCTAATGGGCATAAAGTGAAACACCAAAGTTGCTTTAATTCACATTCCTCTTATTATTAGTAATTTGGAACATTCTTCCATTCTGCAGGGGTTTTGTGGATCAATCATTGAATCAAAAGCATTCATTAAGCACCTACTATGTGCCAGGCACTGTATTAGAAGACACAGACACAAAGATATAAATCACATTAATTTCTGCTGTGGAGAAGTTAACATTCTATATGAGGACACAGCATATACTTATTTACAAAAATATACATAATAGACAGAAAGTAATTTGGGATATTAGAAGGTGAAGGGATCAGAAAAGGCTTTAAGTAGAAGGTGATGGTGAGCTGGACTTTGAAGTGAACAAAGGATTCAGAAGCAGTGGTGAGGAGGGAAGGCATTCCAGGCATGGGGTACAGCCAAGGCAAAGGCATGTAGACAGGAGTTGGAGCACTGTGTTTGTGAAATGACCAAGGAGGCCAGCTTGGCTGAGCTCTAGTTTGTGGAAAGGAATAATGCATAATAAGGCTGCAAAGAGTAAGGTTGTGGAGGCTTTAAATGCTAAAAAGAGGAGTTTGTATTTTAACAATAATAATAGCTAACATTTATATAGTGATTATTATGTCCCAGGCACTGTGCTAAGCGCTTTACAAACATTATCTCATTTGATCCTGGAAGGCAGGGGCTATTATCATCCCCATTTTACAGATAGATGGGCAAATTGAAGTAAATAGAGGACAAGTGACTTGCCCAGGGTCACACAGCTAGGAAGTGTCTGGCTGGATTTGCACTCAGTGTTCCTGACTCCAGGGCCGGAGCTCTGCCAGCTGCACCACCTAACTTCCTAGAAGAAAGGGGTCAACATGAGGAACGTTACAAAGACAGACTCAACTTCTAGGGGTACGGTGAAAGGAACACTGGATTTTGGAGGCAGAAGACCTAGGTTTGGAGTTCCAGTTTCAACACTTACCAGCTGTGCGACCTTGAGCAAATCGTTTTTCCTCTCTGCAACTCAGTTTCCCTATCTGTAAAATGAACAGCTTGTCTAGCCCTAAATCCCATGATCCCAAGATCTGGAATTCTATGAGTGAGTGAGTTACATCGGTGGGAGGCTTTATCAGGCTCACATCAGGAAAGCCTTAAACCGTGGCTGGGATGGAGACAGCTGGCTGGGAAGGATTCTCATCCACACTTTTTTCTCCATGGGGGAACCAGAAACACAAGAAAAGCTTGGTTCAGGGGCAGCTAGGTGGCGCAGTGGACAGAGCACCGGCCCTGGAGTCAGGAGGACCTGAGTTCAAATATGACCTCAGACACATAACACTTAATAGCTGTGTGACTCTGAGCAAGTCACTTAACCCCAACTGCCTCACCAGAAAAGAAAAGAAAAGAAAAGCTTGGTTTTCAGTGCGAGCAAGGGTAGCGATGTCCTCTGAGATCCAAGGAACTGTGACCTGAAGTCCCAAGGCTTAGGAGAGAGTGAGGACAGCCCTTGCAGTGGCAGAAGCAGCCAAACCATGAGCTGTTCCCACAGGCCCACCCACCATCTGTCCTCTACTCGAGGGGTGAGGCTGGCTGGGGGCGGGGGAAGGCACTGAATTTTCAACATATTCCTGAGGCGCCAGAGACTAGGTCATCCAACGGGGCCGGGCCTATGGCTAACAGTGGGCCAAGGCCTAAGAATAAAAAATTTTAGAGCTAGAAAAGAGTCTTAGAACATAGAATGTAAGAGCTAGAAGAAGCTAGCTTCTGACACAAAATTTCAGGTGTGAAAGAGCCCTTAGAGTATAACATGTCAGAGCTGGGAGGGCCCTTAAACAGAGAATGTCAGGGCTGGGAGGGCCCTTAGAACACAGGATGTCAGGGCTGGGAGGGCCCTTAGAGCACAGGATGTCAGAGCTGGGAGGGCCTTTAGAACACAGGATGTCAGAGCTGGGAGGGCCCTTAATAACCAGCATTTAGATAGAGCTTTAAAATGTGCCAAGTGTTTTTTTTTTACTTGTGTTATCTCATTTGTGCCTTACAATACTCCTGAGAGAGGTATAATGAGAGTAAAATAGGGCTTAAGTGGACGTGCCCACCTTAGGATGACTATGAGTGTCAGAGGTGGGTCTTCCTGATCCCCATCTAGAATTCCATCCATTGCATCTTGCAGTCTCTTGGAGCATTGGATGCCAGAGCTGAAAGGGACCTTGGTGGTCACATAGTCCAATGGCCTCATTTTATAAGGAAGGAAAATGACACTAAGAGGAAGGGAAAGGACTTGCCCAAGGTCACCCAGCTAGCAAGTAACAACCATAGTAACAACTACTACTATTTCCTCTCCTTTCTGGCTTTAAGGTTTGCAAAAGTTTCCTCCCAACATTTTGAGGTGAACAGCATAAGAATATGATCCCATTTTACAGATGAGGAAATAGTGACTTGTCAGGTTAAGGTGAAGATAATAGCTTTACAGGTAAAAGAGATCTTAGAGGCTATATGGCCCCATTTTGCAGATGAGGACCTGAGGCCCAGAGAGATCCAGTGACTAGTCCTGGGTCCTTGACCCAGCTGGTAACCATCTGAGATGGATTTGTACCCAGGCTTCCTAACAAAGTCTCTACTCTTTCCTTTGGGCCATCCCAGCAGACTCCCTTGAAAAGCCCTGGCTCTCTAGTCAGAAAACCTGGGTTCGTCTCCCAGCTCTGCCCCTTTCCCCATGTGACGTCTCTGGGCTGAAGTCTCTTCATCTGTAAAATGAGGGGAAGGGTTTGAACTAGAAGACCTTTCTGATCCCCTCCAACTCTGGCATTCCATATTCCAAAACATGGCATGGCAATAGGGTGCTGGGATTTGAAATTACAGAGATGTGCGTTCAAATCCCACCGGCGGTACTTGGTAGCCACATGACCCTGGACAAGTAGTTGGCGCTCAGTTCCTCATCTACCCTTGGGGTTTGGGGGGTTGGATTGCATGGCTTCTAAGGTCATCTATGATCTTATGAACCTAAGTTTCTGAGGCTGACGATGACAGGCAACTGCCCCAAGGCATCCTCAGATACCCCCGTTAGAACCAGAATCAGTGGCTGGATCGGCTACTCTCCAAAGCCACGATGAAGGTGGAATCCGGGGAGCTAAAGGGCACCAACAGCAGAACACAGAATTACAGTAAAGAAAAACAGCTTCAGAAGACTTAAAAGCTCTGATCAACACAATGACCAGCCAGGACTCCAGAGGACCTGTGCTGAGGCCTGCTGCCCATTTCCTGACATACAAGGAACAGACTCAAGAAAGAGATAGACAGGGCCAATGTGGAAATTTGTTGTGCTTCACTAGGCTTGCTGCTCCAAGGGTTTGTTTCTCTTTGTTTCAAGGTAGGGATTGGGGAGGGAAGTGGGAGGGAAAGAAAACAGATTTTTTTTTAAATAAAAAATTTAAAGGGAAGCAATAGGAAAAAAAAGCAATTAGAATACATTGGCCCCAGCTCAGCCTTCCTGTTGCCTCCTGCCAGCTCCATTTTTATTTTGGGGAAGGGGGAGAACATTTATTAAGCACTTACTATGTGCCAAGCACTTCATTAAGCACTTAACAAATTAACTCGTTGATTTCCAGGGAGGTTCCTGGAGGCTTGATTTCTACAATCCAGGCCTTCAAATATGAACATAAGCCTGAGCTCTGAGACTCGGCCACAAACCTGATTGCATATCAACAGACTGGAAAGTGATCCTCACGGGTCTGCGACCCAGCCTAGCTGGGACTGAGAGGCAATGGTTAGGAGAAACGGGCTGCCCCAAGGAGGAAGATGCTCCTGGTCTGGGAGGCTGAGAGATGGGACTGGCCTGTTAAGTATCAGCGAGCCTTCCTCTGTAACCCAGGCAGCTGCCATGCTCTGCCCAGCTGCTGCTGCACTGGCTGGCAGCTCTTGGTTGCCATGGCAACCCATTATAGGGATGCAGAATAAAGAGCAGGAGTTTCTGGAAGGCAGCTTCCAAGACCAGAAATCTCCCTCATGGGGCCTCATGATGCCTCTCTCTGCTCCTCCCATCCCTGTCCCCAGAGTGTGTGTTTGTAGGAAGAAGGTAGGGGAGTTAACTGAGAGAGTGGGCTGGGGAGTGGGGGAGGGCAAGGAAGGGGAAAGGCCATTACCCACAATGCATTGTTGCACGCTTTGGTTGAGAGGGGAAGATTAATGAAGCCTTGGTTGCTCTGTCTCAAGAATGAGAAACTGTTCCAAATCTCAAGCTATCAGGCCTAGGCATGTCCTTGGAGAAAGGAGCAGGCATTCCTTCCCAGCAGAGGGGCATTCACTGGTAAATGCCGATGGGGATTTTGTTCACCCTCTCTGAAGGGAATAAACTCCACTGAAAACGTGGGTGTGTTTAATACTGAGGTCTCCATTATGTCTTAGCCAAGGAAAGTTAAGAGTGTCAGAGCCAGAAGGGTCCTTGGAGGATGAAATGTCAGAGCTGGGAGGGACTTTAGAGCAGAGAATTTCAGGGGTAGAAGGGGTCTTAAGAGACCAAGTGGTCCGGTCCCCTCATTTTATGGAGAGGGAAACAGATGTTCAGAACAAGGAAGAAGGGCACCCAATTAGCAAAGTGGGTTCTAGGTCTGGGTCTTCCAGCTCCTAGATCTTCCATTGTACCAGGACACTTTTCACCAAAATGGACCTGGTCCAAGGACATACACGGTAGCTGAAGGAAGTAGGGGAGGAACACTTTTTACTGGGTTAAGCCCATGTACATCTGCAGTTATCTCTCTGGTAATTCTTGGGTTAAAGTTGTATTCAAACACAAGGTATGATCTCTTTTCCTCCATTCCTTCCTCTTCTTTCTTTGCCCCAGGTATGGGGAGATACCAAGGTCAGAGAAACGAAAGAAACCCTGAAAGCTCAAGCGGGTCCCCTTTGGGCCAAGGGAAACGAAAATATAACTGTTCTCTGTCGTTTGCTTCCTTCGCTCCTACCCAGCAGACACTCCACCTTCTCCAGGTTAAAAGCTCCGAGGCCCAGCTGGGAAGGAGAGAAGCCAATTCATGGACCACATCCCAATTTATCACTATCTCTGGTCCCATGAGGCTCAGATGAAAAGGAAGGGGCTTCTGAGGCAGCTGGTTAACAGCTGTCTTCCTCAGGGAATGAAGGGGCTGGTCAAAGGGCAGGCAAATACTCCCCAGGCTGAAGAGCTGAGCGGTGACACAGGCCACATCCCCCTACCCCCAGCAACCCCCCCCACAGCCCTCCCCAACGCCTCCTCTACCCTCCAGCTGACTGCAGTGACTCACAAACACAGCAGGATAAATCAATATTGATGGGGAGAGAAATCTCACTTAGAGATGAATTTTCCAAACAGGACTAAGGAGCCTGTGAATGGAAAGTATATGATGGGGGAGGGGAGGTGTCACTGAAGTGTGAAGGCACCTCATTAAATCCTCCTCCCAACTGCCTGGGCTGAATTATGACAGAAGGGGAGAGGTAGAGAGGAGGGAGAGAGCAAAGGGGTGGGGGAGGAGAGGGAGGTGGACGGGGAAAAGGTGGAAAGGAGAGGGAAGGAAAGGAGGGAGAGAGAAGAAAAGGAGACAGAGAGAGAAGAGAGACAGAGACAGAAAGACAGACAGACAGAGACAGAGAGAGAAAAGGAAGGGGAAGAGAGGGTGAGGGGAAGGAGGAAGGGAAGAGAGAAGAGAGAGAGGAAGGGGAAGGGGAAGAGGGAGAAGAGGAGGAATTCTTCCCAGTGTAAGGAGGAGGTTCCCTTTAAAATCAGAAGATGCTTTGGGTCAATTCAATGGCCAATCGGGCACTTGCCTCATCAAATATAGCTGGAGTGAAGTGGGAGGTGTTATAGGGAGAGGGGGCTCAGCCAAAACCAAATGCTGAAAGGGTCAGGGGAAAAGGGACAGGGGGCTCTGGAGCTGTTCACAGGTAGTGCCATTTCAATGGTGTAGCATCCTAAAACCCTGCCACTGTGACCCCAGCCCCATCCTCCGATCCAATAGAACAACTATTCTGT
Source organism: Phascolarctos cinereus (assembly GCF_003287225.1). Taxonomy (NCBI): domain Eukaryota; kingdom Metazoa; phylum Chordata; class Mammalia; order Diprotodontia; family Phascolarctidae; genus Phascolarctos; species Phascolarctos cinereus. The sequence continues at coordinate 379,916,787 of NW_027556098.1, read as the reverse complement.
GCCCGGCACTGGGGATACAAAGACAAGAAATAATCCCTGCCCTCAAGGAGCTTCCATTCTACTGAGCTTCAGGGCTACTCTAACATACTGTAAATGGATGTTTGCACTTGACAACTAAGATTATTAGGAAAGATTTCCTGTAGGAGGCATACCCTCCCCCAGTGACATCCCTGAGTAAAGTGACAATAATTAACAGCCAATTAAATGTATGTAGCACCTTGAGCTTCACAAAACACTTTTCTCACAACTACCCTGTAGGCGGTACAGGTATCATTATCCCTGTTTTACAGATTAGAAAACTGAGGCTCAGAGAGTGGGAATCCATTTTCCCAGGGTTAATATATATCCAGCTAGGATTTTATTCCTCTTGACTAGGCCAGGGCCAGCCCTCCCTCTGGTACCAGAGTTGGTTTCAGGGTATGAAGTGGCTGATGGAGAATGGGGGAGGGATAGAACTATATTTATATGTGACAAAGTACGGGGGCAGGCTTTTCTCCTGTAATTTCTAGGTTAAAGTCGCATTCACAATAGCACAATAGAAGCCATCATTTCTTTTTCCCATCTCTCTCTTTCCTCTTGACTATCATCAGAACCTGCTTGGCAGGTGCCCTGAGGCAGAACCCAATGTCCAAGTCCCTTTGGCAATGACACATTGAGGCGGCAGGGAAGGCAGGGAAAACTGAAACGTTCCCTGCTCCTGACCTATGCTCCTAAACTCTATTGGTCCTGACACTGGCTGGGCCATTTGCCCTCACTAGGCCTGTCTGGGCTTCTCCTTTTTTTCAACTGTAAAGCCTGAAGAATGTCTTTTTTTTTTTTTTAGTGAGGCAATTGGGGTTAAGTGACTTGCCCAAGGTCCACAGCTTGTACATGTCAAGTGTTTGGTCTGAGGTCAGATTTGAACCAGGGCCTCCTGACTTCAGGGCCGGTGCTCTATCCACTGCGCCACCTAGCTGTTCCAAGAATGTCTTTAAAAGCCCTCCCAGTTCTTGACCTGTTCACCGGCATCCTCTGGGGCCACTGAAATTTGGTACAGTAGAAAGAATGAGGATGGAATGGCAGCCCTGGAGACAGAGAGGGCCAAGGAATTTTTAAAGGGTCCACTGAAAGTCCATGGCAGGATATTGGAGCAGGGAAGATCTCAGGTCCCCCCTGAACTTCGACTGCAAACAAAGGGTCAGGTACTCATCTCCTTCTCCAGAGCCTAGAAAAGGCATTTGGCAAGTAACTGTAATTGTCATAATCATGATAGCTTAAATTTACATAGCAAAGTGCTTTTTTTATCCATCATCTGACCAAGTTTTTCACAACCCTCCTCTGAGAGAGATGATGTTATTATTAACTACCCTGTTGTACAGCTGAAGGAAATTGAGGCTGACAGGTTAACTGACTGCCCCAGGATCACACGGCTAGTAAACTGAAGGAGAATCCCAGGGCAGATATTCCTGAGTCCAAACCTAACATGCCGTCCACTCTCCCAACTGCCTCTGTATAGCACAGACTCATCAGGGACCATGCTGGTAGCCAAGTCCACAAAACCGTCACCAAGGCTCATCCCCTGGGAAATGGAAAACACTTTGTAACTAAATTCACAGCCATGGGATTCTGCCCAGAACCTAGCTATGGAGCAAACACGGGGTGGAGTCTATGCCTGGAAATAACAGATTTGTCTGTAAAGAAAATACCTTGAAAACCCACTGCGTTTCTCAGCAGCCTCTGGGAGAAAACAGAAATTCTTTGGCTTAGCATTCAAGGCCCTTTACAATGCTGGCCTCAATTCCCTGCTTCAACAGACTCTTACATTTTGGCCTAGCTATTCTCAAGCACCTGCTTGTCTGCCTTCCTCCACTGCTCAGTTTTTGCAAGCTGCTCCCCTCCCCAATCCCAACACCTAGAACCCACTCCCTCTATATCCCACCAGCTGAAATTCTTTCTCTCCTTCCAAGACCCCATTCGGGTCCAACTTCCTTCAAAAAGCCTCTTCCGTGTCTCCCCCCCGGCTCTCCCAGCCTTAGTGGAAAGTGGTCTCTCCTCTTCAAATGATCCTAGAGAAAGAGCTTGGTCTAGGCTGTCTTAGAGCACCCTTTTGTCTACAGCTCTCCCCATTACTGTCACTCCCCCCTGTATTAGGCTTACCCATTCACTGCTGGCATCTCTCCTTCCTTGCCCACCCCACCACACCCCCAGAAGAATGTGACTTTCAAGAGGGCAAGGGCTGTTTCATCTTTGCCTCTGCATCTCCAACGGCTTAGCACAGCTCCTAGCACATAGTAGGGGTTTAAGAAACGCTCATTTTTGGATTGACTGAGTGACTGATAAGACTGCTATTCACTTTGTATCCCCAGTACCAAACACAATCTCTTGCATGCAAGAAACGCTTCACATTTTCTGAATGAAGGTAATCAAGACTGGCCTGTCCAGAGCTCTCCAGAGGTCCTGTTATCAGTCCCTTGCTAATGGGACTGAGGTCCCCAGGATAGCCACAGTTGCCATCTCTTTCTAATGGCTGCCCAGGCCAGAGTTCCTGAAAGATGATCCTTGGGCCTGTCTGTCCTCACCTCCAGCTTTTGCTTGGTGTCAGCTCCCAGCAGGTCTCGAATATCCTCATTATAGATCTCTAGATAGGAAGCCCGGACCAAGAATTTGGTGTTCTCTGCACACTGTATGGAGGAAATGGAGAGAGACTTTGATCCTCCGGCACAGAGCCTTGCAAAGCCAGACCTGAGAGCACCCAGGCTGGTCCTGCCGAAAGGATGCTTAGCTCTAAATTGCATCTCATTTGGTCAGCGTGCACAGAGGTATGTAATGAGCAGAGATTAGCTTGGGTTTCTCTAGAACTGTACAGTTTACAAAATACTTTCCTTACAAAAGCCTAGGGTGCAATGGACTCTGATGAGGCTGGAAGAAATGATGAATGAGATGAATACAAAGAAGTATGGGAAGATTTACATGAACTTAAAACCAAACAAAATAAGGAGAACCAGAAATAGTTACGCAGTAACTATTACATCAACGTAAAGAATGTGTTGCTGTTCAGTTATGTCTGACTCTTCATGACCCCATTTGGAATCTTCTTAGCAAAGACACCGGAGTAGTTTGCCATTTCCTTCTCCAGCTCATTTTACAGATGAAGAAATGGAGCAGAAGAGGGTTATATGACTTGCCCAGGGTCACACAGGTAGTAAGTGCCTGAGGTCATATTTGAACTCAAGTCTTTTGGACTCCAGGCCCAGTGATCTATAAACTTTGCCCCCTCGCTCATGGGGCATGCTTCACAGAGAGTAGCAGCCTGAAGAGTAGTAGAAAACTGGATCTGGAGCCAAGAAGATCTGAATTCAAATTCAGCTTACTTTCTGATACTTACTTTCTCTGTGACCCTGGACAATTTATTTAATCTCCATCAGGCTCAATTTCCTCTTTAGCAAAATGGGGATAATTGCATCTATCAACTCACACAGGGTTATTTTAAGTTCAGAGGAGATAGTGTCTTTAAAGCTCTTTGTAAACCACCAAAGCATTATATAAAGGTGAGCTATTTATTACCTTGCCTTCTAAGAGTTAAACAATTTTCTTATATTGTATTGAATTTGGATAAATGTTCCTTTGCAACTTCCCATAACTCTCTCTTTTCCAGGTAGAAAAATGAGGCCTAAGGTGGATGCCTGACCTTGACCAAGGAGCCTAGCAACCTCTTTTTGTGTGGCAAAGAACTGGGTGCCCACCTTATTGGGGGATGGCTGAATGAATCATGGCAGATAACAGAAGACTTGGGACGGAATACCACTTTGCTGTTTCAGAGAAACCTGGGAAGACTTGTAGGAACTGATGCAGAAAGAAGTGAGCAGAACCAGGAGGACATTTTATGTAACAAAAACAAAAGTTCTATAAAGACAAATAACTTAAGATGTAAGAACTCTGACATGACTCCAGAGGACCTTTAATGCAGTCTGCTGCCCACCTCCTGACAGAGAGGGGAACTAAATATGCAGAATGAGACATTTTTTAATATGGCTAATATGGGAATTTGTTTTACCTGAATATTTGTTACAAGGGTTGTCACATATTTGTTATTTGTTGTATATTTGTTACAAGAGATTTGTTTTGTTTTTCCTTTTTTTCCAGTGGGGAGGTGATAGGGAGAGAAAATATTTGTGTTAATTGATTTTTAAAAATAATTTTAAAAAATAGTTGAATTAGTTTGAAGAAATAGATTCTCTTCTTGATGGAACTCACCCCCAGGGGTCACCAAACAGGTGAGCCTGTGGAAAATGGCAGGCTTAAGGTGATTTCTCTTCAACCAGCATCCCCTCCCAGCCCAGTTCCACCCCCTCCAGCCCTCATACCTGGACACTCTCAAAAATATGTTCAAACGCTCTGGGGATGATGCCTCTCTGGGTGGAAGGGTCTGGCAGGCCTTGCATAGTAAAAGACTTCCCACTGCCTGTCTGGCCATAGGCGAAGATGGTGCCATTGTATCCCTCAGTGACACCCTGCACACAGAACCAACACAGACACCGATATTTAGGGTGTATTGGGGTAGAGAAGGAGAGAAAATTGATCTTTGTTAATTGAAAAAAAAATTGAAAAAGCAAAAACAATGTCAAGGGTGGGTCATGGGCCCAAGCTGTTAAGTAACCCTTGGTCAATGGGGGTGGGGGTAGGGGTGGGGGTGGTTCACCAGCTACTCAGCTCCCTTTCTGGTAAAAGGGAGAGGGGATGGTCTGAGCTATTCCTGGAGATCTGGAGCAGCCTTGGGGTTTGAGAGCAGTCATAGCTCCACAGCATCTCAATCAATCATTTATTAAGCACCTACTATGTGCCATACACTGTGCTAGGTGATGGGGACTCAAAGACAGAAATGAGATGGTCCCTGCCCTCTGGGATCTTACACTGCACCAAGGGGAACTATATGGACACAGAAAAATAAATACACAGCCATTAAGCAGAGCCTCACAGCCTCAGTCTTTCTTCTTCTTCTTCTTCTTCTTCTTCTTCTTCTTCTTCTTCTTCTTCTTCTTCTCTCTCTCTCTCTCTCTCTCTCTCTCTCTCTCTCTCTCTCTCTCTCTCTTGCTTTCTCTCTCTGTGTCTGTCTCTTGCTCTGTCTCTCTCTCTCCCTGTTCCTTTCTTTGTCTCTGTCTCTCCCCCGGTCTCTTTCTTTCTCTGTCTCTCATTTGTGCACACTCTCTTTCTCTCTCTTTCCATATCTCTCTCTCTCTGTCTCTGTCTCTCTCTCTCTGCCTCTGTCTCTGTCTCTGTCTCTCTCTGTCTCTCTCTGTCTCTCTCTCTCTCTCTCTCTCTCTCTCTCTCTCTCTCTCTCTCTCTCTTTCTGTCCCATCACCATATCCAATTAATTGCCAAGTCTTGCTGTTCCTGTCCATTCAACATCTCTTACATACACCCCCTTCTCTTGACGCCCAACACCATCACCCTAGTTGAAACCCTTGGAAGCTCTAGCCACAACCACCGTGATGCCCTTCTCATTCAGTCTCCCTGCATCCAGACTCTTCTTTCTCCAACCCATCCTCCCCACTGCTGCCAAGTGACATTTCTAAGGCCAAGGCCTGATCGTGCCACTAACCTGCCCAAGAAGGTCCATTGGCTTTCTATTGTCTCTTTGATCAAACCCAAATCTCTCAGCTTGGCATTTAAAGCCCTTGACACCCTGGCTTTGGCCTGTCTTTCCAGACTGAGTTCACATTCCTCCCCTTCAGGCATCCTAGCTTCTAGCCAAACTGGCCTGTTTGCTTTTCCTCAAACATGACACTTCATCTCCACACCTTTGCACCGGCCATTCCCTCATGCCTGGGTTGCATGGCTTCCCTCAGCTTTCCACCTCTGAGAATCTTCAGTTTCCTTCAAAATTCAGCTCAAACTGAGCCCTACATGAAGTCTTGCCAGATTCTCCCTTATACCATCGATCCCCTCCCCCAAATTACCTTGTACCTCTTGCACAGTGCCTGGCACATAGCAGGTGCTTAATAAATCTTTTATCGACTGAATGATTATATTTACTTAAATGTGTTTACTGTTGTTTCTCCTAATAGTGGGGAGAGACTGTCTCATTTTTGTCTTTTTGTCCCCAGATATTAGTGCCTAGCACATAATACCGTCCTCACAGCTGGGAGTCAGGACAGCGATGGGCAAAAGCTGAACCAGATAATGCATCTGTATCCGGGTCACAGGGGACCTTGGGGTCTCCTCACTATTGATTTGCACATAGTTTGCATGCTGCTCATTTAATGAGTAGAATTCATCAAGGGCAGAGGCTCAGTGTCTAATTTCATTATTGGTGCCTAGCACTGTGCTCTATATAGAGTATTTTAAAAATACCTGTTCTATGGAATTGATTGGTTGAAGGAACTGTGGATCTGGGAAAGGCTCAAGGGAGACATGATAAAATATCCTCAAGTATTTGAAGGACTCTCATATGGAAGAGGGATTTCACTTCTCCTATGTGATCCCAAGAAGGACCAAAGGCTCTTCATTTAGTATTGCATGACCTTGGCCTCCTCCCTCAAGGAGTTTTAGATTCTATTGGAGGCTTACAACACAGATAAACCAATGCAGAATAGAAAAAAATAATAAAATATAATAAATAAAAATAAATAAATAAATAAATGAGTTGCCAAAAGGCAAATTTAGATTTGCTATCTCGAAAATTTTCTAAAGGTTAGAGCTGTCCAGAAGTGGCTGGGTCCCTTCTGAGGGTTTCCCCTCATCGGAGATCTTTGGGCAGAGACCGGATGCCCTCTAGCTATGTTACATTACGGCCTCAGGTATGTTACCAGAGGGATTCCTTTGGGGGTATTATTGTGCTAGACAGTTGCTGAAGTCCCTTTCAACTCTCCTATAATTTTGCACGAATAAAGAATGATTTCAGGGAGGGAATCAGGAAAAGGTCTCTTGAACCTCTCCACACGTGCAGTGCAGCAGATAAGTGCAAAACCCAGCACAAAGTGAACTCGAGTGAAAACTGATGCAACATGAGCAGTAGGGTGGAGATCAAGAGTGATCCCGGGAAGGTTGTCTGGGATCAAGTTACAAGAGCATTGGAGAGGGAAGAGGAAAGCAGAGCCTCCCAAAGCATGAAATTCCATGTGGGAAAAGACCTAATTGTTAGGAAGTTTTTTTCCTGACATCAGGCCTCTCAATTTGTCTCTTGGCAACTGCTACTCAATACTTAGGTCCTCTAAGAAGAAGAATCTTGGTGCCAGCCCAGGTCAGAAATGTCCCCATTGTCTGCTGTCCAATCTAGGTGAGGATGCTATTATCAGGGGCAGTGGAAAGTGGAGACTCAAGGATAGAACGAGGGATGACCAACTACTGTAGCACATTTGAGAGAAAGCAGAAACCCTGGTAATTGGCAGAGTGAGAACGGGACCAGAGACTTAGGACTTGAGGGGAAAAGAAACTTAAGAAACTTCGGGATGCATTGACAAGGTTGAGATAAGACTGGGCTGTTAACCTAACTGGTAGGACAAGAGAAACACAGACTTCTTCACTTCTCTGACCCCCAGGAATGAAGAGCAGGTCCAACCCGTTTCCATCATGGAAAACTGCCAAAAGACTGACTCCTTTCCATGCTGATTCCTGAGAACTGGAAAACCGGGCTAGATAAAAGGAGAAATCCAAATAACCAGAGAAAAACTGTTATCTTGTTTTCAGTGGTTTCATATCCCTGAATAAATGGGAGAATTGAGGGGTATTTCACATTACTCCAGGGCTGGCCAGCTACTAGCCCAATCCTGTCTTCTGAGACTAGGGCCTGGTCACTAGGCTAACTCGACCTTGGGATTTCCCTCTGTAAAGCCATCAAGCCAAGTCTGAGGTCAGTAGACAACCCCAAGGTAGAGGAGACTTATTCAATATTCCCACATCCCTGAAGCACCCCTACCAGTATCAGACTAACACATTTTAGAATGGCCTTTGTACATGACTGCCATGGAACCCTCAAATGCTCCTATTGGAATATGGGACTGGGCAAAAAGTAGTGGATTTGGAATTAAAGAGCCTAGGTTCAAATCCCACCACAGATGCTTAGTGGACGTGTGACTGTGGGCAAACGATTGAACCTCTCTGGTCCTTAGGGTCCTTCTCTGTAAAATGGGGAGGCTGAAGTAAATGGCCTCTGAGGTCCCTTTCGGTTTAAAGGGAATTCAAGTTATAAGAGGGAAGAGCTGCCCAACATTTGTATCACAGAATCCCTGCCTCTGGACATGGTAGAAGTCCCACACCCATACACACACACACACACACACACACACACACACACACACGAGGTCTTAGAGGCTAAATGACCACACGTCAAAGGTGTTGAAAAGGGGTTTTTTGCTCAGGTTGGACAAGATGACTTCTGGGAAAGTGAAGCCCAGAGAGAGAAAGCAGCCAAGGTCACACAGTAAGTCAGTGGCTGAGCTGAGGCCTGTGCTTTCCTAACAATGCCACTGATTCACTGGCAGTAGGACATGAGATGCTTTGAGCAGCCTGATCAGTGGACTTGGGGCTTAAGCAGTTTATGAGAGCTAACTAAATTGCCAAGGGCTGAATGTGGAACCCTAAGCTTCAATGCCCCTCAATATACTTGAAGCAATGGGCCATAAATGTGAGGCACAGTACCCAGCAGACACCAAATGGGGCCCCTTGACCTCCCTGAGACTGCTTAATGAAATGCCAGCTGTGTTTCTCTTTCAACAGCCTTTGGATGGGCTCAAGTTATCTTCTAATAAAATCAGCCCTGCTATTTCAGGACAGGGTTATTTAAACTCAAATTTTATCATCTCCTGCTGTCTGCAGGTCAAGGCTGGGACCACACTGGGCTTCGGGTAGACACCTTCCTCCTTCTGCTATCCTTTTATGGGACCCATTTCTTATTTTACCTGGGCCTGTGGTTTCACAGAGAACTTCTAGCAGGGAAATTCCCTCTACCAATGACAATCTGTGACTGATTAGCAATTTATTAAAGTTTTCTAATGCCCTTGGTGGGGCACGGAGAAGGTTCATGTCTTGCCCGGGGTCACACAGCCAGTACTGTCACAAGTGAGACTTGCACCTAGGTTTTTCTGACTCCCAGGCTGCCCCAGAGAATTCCTTCAAAGGGCCCTAAGTTAGACAGGTCTGAGTGCCCAGTGGACAAGAGAAACAGGAATCACAGCTTCAATAAAGGCTGGGGACATGGGAAGAGTTTCAACACAGGAAGCCTGGAATCCTCCAGGTTTAGGGAAGAAGCCTGGCCTTTCTGTCAGGGAGAAGGAAAGCTGAAGACCTGAATCCTGGGAAGAAGAGGTTGACTCCCACAAAGGAAAAGGGGAGCATGGTGGTGGATACTGAGAACTGGAACTCTGTGGGAAATATACGTCTGAGTGAAAAGGGAAGTCAAAGCCTGAATAGGTAGGTAGGGTAGAGTGTAGGAGTGTGATGTATGGTTCAATCAGTCAGTCAACAAATATTTATTAAGGGCTTACTCTGTGCCAGGCATTGTGCTAAGCGCTTGGAGATACAAAAAAAGCCTCAAAGAGTTCACCTTATGAGGGGGAGAGACGGGATTTGAGACGGGATGAGACAATATGCAAATCATTATGTACACACAAGATAAATAAAAGCTAAGGTAATGCCAGACCGGAGGGCACTAGCTTGAGTGAGGGGCAACCAAGTGCGGCCTTTTTTAGAAGGTGGGATTTGAGCTGAATCTTGAGACAGGAGGTTGGCACTCTAGGGCTGCCTGCCTAGAGTCCTAAGCAGAGGGAGGCTAGGGAGGCAGCAGACCAGAATCCAAGGGGGATGGGAGTGAGCCCGCTGGTAAAGACTGAATCCTAATCAGAAGGGCAGTCCTAGATTCCTTGGATGTGGAAGAGAAGCTAAACAGAGCCTGGCCTCTGGACCATCATCCTCCCCTGGTAGAACGTAAACTGCTCGAACGCAGCAACTGCTTTTCCCAGGGCTGGGCGCACGATGGGTGCTGGCTAGAATGGGGAGGCAAGGCGGTGGAGAGCGGGCTGGGTCCTGGGCGGGGCCCCGTCTGGCTCGGTCCTCCGCCGGCCTCCCTCGGCCGAGCACACGCCCCCCGACCCCTACCCCTCCCTCACCTCCACCAGGGGGTAGGCGATCTCGTTGTAGATCTGCTCGGTGTAGTGCTCCAGATAATAGGCGCCGTCGAAGGTGAACTGCTTGGGCGGCTCGTCCGCGGCGCCCGGGTTCTGGATGAAACACTGGCCGCGGGCGCAGTCCACTGTCACCACGGACTGGCAGTTCAGCTCTTTCTCCCGTTGGTTCATGGGCCGACAGCGAACCACCACTTTCACTGTCTCCGAGGCCATGCTGCCGCCGCGGCGGAGGGCGCGGGGCCCTGGCCCGGGCTGCAGGCCCACGCCGGGGGGCCTACTGGGCTGGGCGGGGCAGGGCAGGGGCGGGGCAGACTTGGCCGGGGTGGGGGAGGGGGCACCCCTTCCCACTGGACTGGCGCAAGGCCTGAGGAGAACCTGGGACCTGTTCGGTGGTCTGGGGGCGGGGCTTCGACAGGACTGGGTGGGGCTTATCTGGGGTGGGGGTAGAGAGGGGTGGAGGGCTGACTACTCGAACTAGTTTGGGTGGGAGGGATGGCTAGGGAAAGAGGGTGCGCTTAGCCTCTCTCCTCAGGGCTGGTGCAAGAGTGGCTTGGACCTGGGGGACCAGCGGGGGATCCTGCCCCTCGGGGTTGGGCACAGGGCCCGGGGAAGACGAGGTGTCTCCTGGCTCCTCAGGGTGGGTGCAGGGCCTGGGGGCAGCGCAGGGGTCTAGGGAGGGAGGTGGGTGGCTGACACCGACCTCCTCGCGAGGGCCAGGTGCCAGGGCCTGGAGGGGATCGGCAATGAATGCACTGTGGGTCGAGGGGAGGGGAGCCCCACTCCTGGGTGGGCGGGGGGTGTCTAGGGGTGGTGCAGCGTCCGGTAACGGGGCCTAGTTGGGGCGGGGGGAGGGGGAAGAGGGCTCCCGGGCGGGCGGAGCCACCCGGGTGACCCCGGCGCGCTCGCGCGTGGGAGGTGGGGGGCCGAAGCCGGCGCCTGCTTCTCCTCCTCCGCCCCGGCTCTCCGGTCCCTGTGGCTGGGCCGGGGGGGAGGGGGGAGGGGTCTCCGCGCTGCAGGCGCCGCCGCCGCAGGGACCCAAGCCCGGGAGCGGCCCCTGCCTCCCACCTGTCGCGGCGTTTGCGGCTGCCTAGCGACCGGCTCTGGCGTCACAGGCGGCGGCCCCGGAGAAGGCCCGGAAGTTCCAAGCTTTTCTGTGGCCCATCAAAAGCCACGTCCAGCGAGCGTTCCTCTCTAGCCCCACCGCGCCGAGCAGCCTTGCCCCAGTCACCCTTTCAACCCGTGGGGGGGGGGGGGTGTCGATCCAGGGAGACACGGGGCTCAGAGATTCCCAGAGAGACGACAGACAACATCAGTAGGTTTGACTGCCCTAAGCAATTGACACACGGGTGCTTAAGAGGCACTGATGAATTGGAGAGGGAGGGACAGACACCTTTGAGTTAGAGATCCGGGCTAGATACATTTTAGAAACACTCATTAAGCTAGACAGAGATCCCGGAAAAGGGAGGGATGGTTAGCGTCTAGAAGACACAGGCACGATTTTGGGAAAAGTTAGGGATGTGGGGAGAGATAGATGAGTGCTTTAAAGTAAGACACCCCTAAATAAGAAACTCAAGGACAGAGAAAGAGACCCCCAACCTCCCTCTCCCTTCTCCCTAACCCTACTCTTTACAGAAGCAAAAGTAGTGGCTACCCAGGCCGGGTTTCCCTTTAAAAGACAGGCAAGTCGGGGCTACTAAACGGTAAATTGTTTCGAGAAGGTAATCCTGTCCTCAACCTATTCAACCAAGTCTCACTCCTGAGCCTGGCCAGAACCGGGAGTTGAGGGGGAGAGGGGTAGTAATACCGGAAACAGGTTCCAGGCCCAATGGGATTCAGGCAAAAGAGTCCAGGGGCCGGGGACAGGAGACCAAAGACGAGACGAACTCAGTCAAAGAAGAGGCTCGCACGAGAGGTCTCCGAATTTGTGAAAAGGGAGATTTTTTAAAAAAGAAACCTAGGACGCTTAATCCAGATTGCCTCACCAAAAAAAGCCAAAAAGAAAAAAAAGAAGAAAGAAACCTAGAGTTTTATTCCCAGGAAGTTCACACAGTAATGGACAATTAGGCTCATATTAGTACATTCCTAGTTTGTAGGCAAATAGGGCAGTTGTCTAGTGTCTTTGCACGTAGTAGGTACTTAATTATACTTGTTGAATGAATGTTAAAGTGCTTGGGAAAAGTTGTTCTATGTAGGGTTAACATTCCTCTTGAAACCTTCTTTACGCTATTTGCTCCATCTTTTTTTTTTTTTAATGATCTGATACTGGCCTGTTCTTGTTATTGGCTGGGAGTCAGAGCTCATGTCACAATAGGGGGAAACTGTGACACTGGGACCCAGGACTAGGGCTGCATCCCCCTACCAAGCATTCTTCACTTGATGGAATAAATGGATTCCACCAAAGAGACATAGAAAACCAACCCTATTTCCCCATTCATCTTCATTAAGTCAAAGAAATGTTTTCATTGATAACCATGCTTTTCCCGCCCCTTCTCCCCACCCCTACCTCAGCCACAGAATTCAGTACAGTCTAACCCAGGGGTGGAGAACCTGCCCTCTCCAGGCCACATGTGGCCTTGTAGGTCCTTGGGTTTGGCCATTGACCCACTCCAAATTTTACTGAACAAACCCTTTTATTAAGGAGATTTGTTCTGTGAAGTTTGGATTCAGTCAAAGGGCTGAACTTGAGGACCTAGAGGGCCACATGTGGCCTCGAGGTCGAAGATTCCCCACCCTTGGTCTAACCCATGACCCTTCTTTCAAAAAAGTCCCTCAAAAGAAAACTGGAGAGGAATCAGATTTGGAAGCTCCCTCCTCTCCCCGCCCCCCCCCCAGGTCCTACTGGGTACAGCTAATTCCTGAATTTTCAGAAATCAGCCTTTGTCCATCAACAACTCTTTCAAGTTCAAACTCAACTGCCATGATGAAAATCGGCAGGGATCTTTTCATCTCAGCCCTTCATTTCACAGATAAGGAAACTGAGGCCCATAGAAAGGAAATATGCCCAAGGTCACACAGTGACTGAGTGGCTTGCTTCTCCCTTTGTATACCTTAGTTTGAGAATCCACGGAACTCCACACAGCCAGGCTCCAATACTTTGTGCCTGGTTTGGGGGTGGGGGAGGCACATAGGAGGTCAGATGCCTTATATACACAGGCCAGCTGAAACAAGGAGAGACCTTTGAGAATTCAGCATATTGAAGATGAATGTTTTTCACAATTGTCTGAAAGACCTCATCATGCTTACTTAAAAGGAGGGTTGCTTGCATGGTTTAACCTAACCCAGAACCTGAGCATGGGAAGCTTCAGAGGCTATTTATTCTGAGCTCACATCAGGCCTCTCTGACAAGCAGACATAAAGACTACTTCAGTGACGGTGAGCTCTCTACCTCACCCGACAGCTGATTCCACTCATGGACAGCTCCAAGTGTTAGGAAGTTCTGAAATCTGCCTCTGGGTGACTTCCATCCTTTGCTTCTGGTTCACCCCTCTGAGGTCCAGCAGTACAAGTCTAATAAATGTCTTTCACATGACAGTACTTCTCATACTTGAAAGCAGGGTTCTCTAACATAGATTACCCAAGATCTCTTGGGGCCCCATCCTGGCCCACTCATACTCTGTATTCCTTCACCCTCTCAAGGGCTTTTACCCAACCCCCTGACCTCTCCTTCCATCCCTACCCAGTACCTAAATGTTCCACCATTGAAGCCAGGGGTGAGATTCAAGCTTGCAGTTTCCCAGAGGATGGTACAGTGAGGAAGAGCAAATATCATAAAACATAAATGAGTTTAGGCTTCGGTTCCTGCTATGGGGGGGGGATCTCGGCTATATTTCTCCATAATTCTGTAGGTCTTATTTGGCTCTTGGCTCTAGCTGGCCAAAAAGAAAGCAAAGGTTTGTAGATTTAAAGTTGGAAGTCACCCTGGAGGTCGAGTTCAGCCCTTTCATTCTACACAAAGAAACTGAGGCCAGAGATGTTACGTGACTTGTCCAGAGTCACACAGTTTTTAAGGCAGGATTTCAACTTGGGATTCATGATTCTTAAGTCAGGAGCCCTATCCATTATATATCAAACAGCTTGGGAGAATGGGAGAATCAGACAGAGACAGAGAAAAAGAGAGCTGGAGAGGGAGAGGGAGAAGAGGTACCGATAGATAGCAGAGGGGAGAGAGGGAGGGGGAAGGGAGAGGGAGAAAGAGACAGAGAGAAGAGAGGGAGAGAGAGAGAGAGACAGACAGACAGACAGACAGACACACACACACACACACACACACAGAATAGGGACTGAGAATCGGGAGATGTGTGGATTCATCAAATATATTCAAATCCCACTTCTTACACTTCCTAGCTGCCTAATCCTGAACAAGTCACTTCATGGGGCCTCAGTTTCCCTATCTGTTAAAAGAGGGGAGAAAAGATCCTTCAGGTCCCGTCCTCAGGGGTGGGGGGATTGTTTTTAAAGAAAGCACTTGGTAAACCTCAAAGCCTAGAGACCCAGGAGCTAGTCCAATGAATTCACTCCTTAGCTTTTTCAAGTTACCCAGACCTGATGCTGAAGTTTTGATTCAGCTACTGACTACGTGACCTTGAGTAAATCACTGCCCCCCCCACCTCCTGAGCTTCTCTGTCCTTGAAATGGGACAGCTGGACTAGAAGGTCTGGAAGGCTCCCTCCAACTCTAAACTATATGATCATACTATTTGGTGCAGTGAGTTACATTGTAGACACCCCTGGACAATGTCTGGGAATGTCTGCACCTACACTGATATGAACTTGGAAGGGGGAGGAGATGGTTGTCCACCCAGTGTTTCTGCAGCAACCTTCCCTACATCCCTCATACCTGGGGAGTCTTTGAAAAATAAAGAGGCCTCAGCTTCAAGGAGCATCTGAAGACCAAATCAGCCCTTCTGCCTTCCCTTCTCCTGGGCCTGGGGCATCCTTTCCAAGTGCTGCAATCGAGGACCTAATAATCCCTGATCAGTGATGAGCCTTGCAGCACCTCCAGCCCCAGATACAGGGACTAGCAGAAAGAAGCCCAGAATCCTAGGGCACTAGGGACCATCTGGTCCAGTCTCTTTATCATAGATCATAAATTTAGAGCTAGGTCATTGAGTCCAACCCC
This sequence comes from Phascolarctos cinereus, assembly GCF_003287225.1. NCBI lineage: Eukaryota > Metazoa > Chordata > Mammalia > Diprotodontia > Phascolarctidae > Phascolarctos > Phascolarctos cinereus. Next base: position 379,901,569 of record NW_027556098.1, on the reverse strand, counting down.
CTCATTCTGTGGATGAGGAAACTCAGGCAGACAGAAGTGACTTATTCAAGGTCACACAGATAATATCTGAAATGGGATTTAAACTCAGGTCTTCCTGACTCCAGGCCCATTGCTCTATCCACTACACCACACTGCCTCCCTTTACAGAGGAGAGTCCAGAGAAAGTAATAATTTCCTGAAGGTCACAGAGCTAAGATTAGGTAGATCAGAGGTTCAAACCCAGGTTTTTTTCAGTTGCTATGTTTGGATGCCTCCCTCACCACCAGGGGATCTTCTGAACAAAATCAGGTATTCATAAGAAAGCTTGAAACAGAGCCTGGGGTGAGCCCATCCAGGCTAGGGGCATACTCCTGGGGTGATCGGCTTGGGGACTGAGACACGTCCATGCACAGAAGGCAAAGTCTCTGATGAGGGTGCCTACAGGCAGCCATCCTGGCCAAGCTAAGCAACTGTCTCCTTGTCCATAACACAGCAAGTCAAGGGAAGGCTGGCGTTTCTCTTTCCTCCAGGCCATTTCTGAGGACCACAGCTGCTGCAGTGTGAGTGTTGGGGGGTGGAGGGGCAGCAGAGAAACCAGCAGTTCCTGGTCTGATTCATCCATCATCCAAGAGATTACCAACCAGGGTAACTTCCCATTCAGGGGCTATGCTCCTTGAGACAACGGAAAAGATTGCTCCAACTGGAAAGACCAAGAGTGTATACACACACACACACACACACACACACACACACACACACACACACACACACCCCACACACACCCCCACACACACTTTGACAGCTGGGGCATTAGGGAATTCAAAGGTGGCCTTAACCCAGTTCTTGCTGCTGGGGCTCATGCTTGGGGTGGCTACGGAGCCATGTAGGCCATCCGGCCCACAGTCCTGCACCTCATAGCAGGGGTTCAGGCGTCCCATGTCCAGTGGGCAGAAAAGGCTACGCTCGGCTCCTGAGTGGTGCTCCACCAAGGCCTCCAGGCTGGGGAACTCCATCTGCAGATGCTGAGGGAGGGTAAAGGAAAAAAACAGTCATCCTCAATCTCCAGGGCTCCAGCCTCCTCCTGCCACCCCCCACTGGTGGACAAGGGGCTCAGCCCCTCCAAGCCTGAGTCTGGGGCCCATGATAATTAAATGCATTGATTCTGAGAAGGAACACACCTCGTGCAGCATCTGGTCCCACTCTTCTCATTTTACAGAAAAGGAAACCTCCCCAGAGAAGCTAAGTACACGCCTTGAGGGTTATACAGCTTGGAGATGTGAGAGCCCGAACTGTGTCCCCATTTCCACCACACCGTAAAGTTAACTCAGTTCAAATCCCCCTCTGGGGAGGGGCTGGGGGGCTTTCCTGGTCCCTCTACCGCTAGTGCCTTCCCCACTGAGATTCTCTTCAATTTACATTGTCTATATCTCGTATGTACAGTTATCCCTCCACATTGCTGGGGTTAGGGGAGCGGTGCTCCTGCGATCTGGAAAAACCATATAAATTTTTTGGCTCTGCCTTCTTGCAAGAGAAGTATTCTGAATTCTTATGGCATTCAATGATAAAATATATTGATATCATACAATACAATGCATATATTTTATGCATTTCTGAGTTTCTAAACTTTTTCTGTGTCGTCTGCGGCTTCCATAAAACTCCCCCCAAATTCCCATTTAATTCCTAGTGCCAAGATAGGGAAAGTTGCTGTGTAGAATGAGTAACTGTGCATAGTTACTCCCATAACTGAAGGTCACAGCCTCTCTCAGCCAGTTTCTTCATGTGTTAAATGGGGATAAAACACCACCTACCCCACAGAGTCGTCGTGAACATCAAATGAGATGATATGTAAAGCTCTTTATAAATGTCAGTCATTAAAATAAAATAGTAAACTTTTTTAAATGTTAAAATTAAATGTTAGTTGTTCTTAGGTTGTCTCCCTCATTAGAAAGGAAAAGAAACAAGCATTTATTAAGTGCCTACTGTGTGCCATGCTCTGTGCTAAGTGCCTTATAAACGGGGGAAGAAGGGAATAAGCACGTATATCACTCCTACTATGTGTCAAGCACTTTACAAATATTTTCTCATTTGAGCCTGAGCCTCCCTGCCAACCTGGGAGACGGCTGCTCTTGACTGTCCTCACTTTACAGTGGAGGGTACTGAGGCAGGCAGAGGTGAAGTGACTTACCCTTAATCACACATCCAGGACGTGTCTGGGGCTGAATTTAAACTCAACTCTTCCTGACTCCTGGCCCAGGCTGTGTGCACCCAGCTACCCCCGGGCATCGAGGGCAGGGGCTGTATTTTTGCCTTTCGTTCATAACTTCAGAGCTTAGCCCAGTGTCATGAACAGGATGGGCATTTAATAAATGCTTGTTGACCAACTTTCCTCACAAGAGCCCGGCAATGCCAATTACTGTCAGTCCTGATGTAAGCGTTTATCATCGGGGTGCAAACGAGGGAAAGCCATGTCCAGGGCCACATTTCTCTCATGTTTTCAGGTTTCCAAAGGGCTTTCCTCTGCGTGCTTCTACCAATGTGTTAATCCACTTCCCAGAAGGCTCCATTCACTGTCACGATGACTGCCCAGGCCAAACAACCCTGTGTGGTCACCATCCCCTAACAGAGTGGAAGCCCCTTAAGGGCAGGGATCTGTTCACTTGTGGATTTGTACTGCTAGTGCTTAGCACAGTGGTTGAATCTCTCCCCCTCCCTTCCTGCTTCCCTCCCTCCTTCTCTCCCTCTCTCTGTCCCTACAGTCCTTCCTTTGCTCCTCCCTTCTCTCTTTTCCTTCTTCCTTCCTTTCTTTCTCTCTTCCTCCCTCCCTTCCTCCCCCTTTTTCTACTTTCTTTCTTCCCTTCTCTCTTTCCCCCTCCCCCCTTTCCTCCTTTCCTGTCTTCTTCCCTTCCTCATTTCCTACTTTCTTCCCTCTCATCCTTCCCTCCCTCCCTTCCTTTCTTCCTTCTTCCCTTCTTTCCTCCCTCCTTTTTTCTCTCTCTCCTTCCTTTCCTTCCTCCTTTCTACTTTCTTCCCTCCTATTCTTCCTTCCCTTCCCTCCTTCCTTCTTCCTCTTTTCCTCCTCCCCTTCTCTACCTTCCTCTCTTCCTTCTTTCCTCCCTCCTTTCCTTTCCTCTTTGCCTCCTCTTTCCTCCTTCCTTCCTCCCCTCTTTCACTTCTTCCTGTCTTCCTTCCTTTCTTCCTCCTCCTTTCTCTCCTCTCCCTTCCTTCTCTCTTTACTCCCTTTCTTCTTCCCTTCCTTCTTCCCTCCCTCCCCCTCCATTCTTCTTTCCTTCCTTCCTGAAACTACAGGAGTCTCCTAACACAGACACCCTCCAGCATATACGCCCTGAGTCTCACAACCCAAGATTTCCAGGGCCTTTGAAGTGTTCCAAGGAATGTGAACAGAGGAGAGGTTGGGGGTGGGGTGGGGCTGAGCAGGGGCAGACACCAAGCACTCACCTCCACACTGAACTTGCCCAAGTGGGTCCTGAAGACTTGATGGGGGACCACGCCACACTGTGTCTTCACTGACAGGCACCACTGGCCACTGGATCCAGGCTCAGGCCACAGCAAAAAGGCCCCCAGGACATCTCTTCGGAGCAGGGAGAGCGCACGGGTCCTGGGGTAGAAGGTGGGCTTGGTGAGTAGCAGGCCTCGGGTAGCACTTTTCTGTGACTCTTTGGACAGGGGCCAGCTCACCAGCTGCACTTCCCAGAAATGAGGAGGTTGCTCCCCGGTGTGGCCTGGCCTGTCCCCAAACCCCTGAACAGAGCCCTGGGGACAGAGAAGGACTTACCTAGAGAGGCCAGCAAAGGCCCAGATATTCTCCGTCAGGCTTCCCTCGCTTTCCACCAGGCAAACCAGGCCACTGGGCCTCTGGGCCCAGCTCTCCCAGGCGCTCGGAACTGTGATATTTGTGACACACATGTTAACAAGAGTCGACCTATATGCAGCACTTTAGAAAGCGTTTTACCCCACTCTCTCACTGGAACCTCAGGACAGCCCTGGGAACCCATTTTACAGATGAGGCATAAACAGGTGATAAGTAGTAGTCAATGTACAGACACAAGCCCTGGACTCTGTGCCCAACACTCTCCACTGTGCCACAGTCTAGATCTGGGGTCACAAACACCTTTCACTCAAGTCCTGCCATAGACACTTGCTTACTAGGTGCAGGACCCTCTCCGTCAACTGGAAAATGAAGGGCCTGGACTTGGTCTCTAAGAGCCTACCCAGCTCTGACATCCTGTGTTCTAAGGGCCCTCCCAGCTCTGACATTCTGAGTTCTAAGGGCCTTCCCAGCTCTGACAGGAATCCTGTGTTCTAAGGCCCCTCCCAGTTCTGACATTGTGTGTTCTAAGGGCCCTCCCAGTTCTGACATTGTGTGTTCTAAGGGCCCTCCCAGCTCTGACAGGAATCCTGTGTTCTAAGGCCCCTCCCAGTTCTGACATTGTATGTTCTAAGGCCCCTCCCAGTTCTGACATTGTGTGTTCTAAGGGCCCTCCCAGCTCTGACAGGAATCCTGTATTCTAAGGCCCCTCCCAGCTCTGACAGGAAATCCTGTGTTCTAAGGCCCCTCCCAGCTCTGACATCCTGTGCTCTAAGGGCCCTCCCAGCTCTGACAGGAATCCTGTGTTCTAAGGCCCCTCCCAGCTCTGACATCCTGTGTTCTAAGGGCCCTCCCAGCTCTGACATTCTGAGTTCTAAGGGCCTTCCCAGCTCTGACAGGAATCCTGTGTTCTAAGGCCCCTCCCAGTTCTGACAGGAATCCTGTATTCTAAGGCCCCTCCCAGCTCTGACAGGAATCCTGTGTTCTAAGGCCCCTCCCAGCTCTGACATCCTGTGTTCTAAGGGCCCTCCCAGCTCTGACATCCTGTGTTCTAAGGGCCCTCCAACCTCTGACATCTTGTGTTCTAAGGGCCCTCCCAGCTCTGACATTCTGAGTTCTAAGGGCCTTCCCAGCTCTGACAGGAATCCTGTGTTCTAAGGCCCCTCCCAGCTGTGACCATTTATGAAACTCCATGAGGGCATGGAGAGGCCATTAGATCTTGAGTTAGATGATTTGTGCTTAAACCCTTTCTCTGTCACTTGGGTAGTTGTCACTCTGGAGCACTTTATATTTTAGTCCCAATTTTCTCTTTTGTAAAATGGAGCTAAGAACCTTCAGACTACCCCGGTAAGGCATGGAATGGGTTGGATCTGATGGTCTCTGAGGTTTCTTCTAAGTCTGAGACCATGTGATTCTGGAACTCCACATTCATCGGAATGTAGCTGGAAAAGCAAAAGCGGAGGGCCTTCCTCATCCCCTCTGCCTGGCTCCCTTCCCCACAGCCAGTCCTCGGTCCTACCCCCTCCCCTATTTCCTGTGGTTTCCATAGGCTCCCCTCACCCACCCCGCAGCCTCCCCTGCCTCCCCAGACACCCACATCCCTCACTTGCACCCCCAAGAGCACACAGCACAAGTGCAGGTGTGCTCTCCAGCACACACACACACACACACACACTCACAGGCCTCCCGGGCAGACTGCTGCAGCTGCGTCTCATAGGTGCAGCAGCGATAGGCCCCTGACCGGATCACCTTGCTTCGAATTGCCTTTTTTCGCACAAGGGTTGGGGAACAGTAAGGGTTCCCCAGGCGGGAGTGACGGGTGGCCCCTCGACCTTCGGCCTCCGACATTTCCTTCTTTGGACAGGGACCAGAGTGAGACACACAGAGACATCCCAGACTGAACATCATAAACACCATTCCCGGGGAGCAGCCGTGGCCCCCGTTCTGATCACCCACAGAGCTGGCCGCCCTTCCTGCCTTGGGCACCATTCCTCTGGTGCAGCCCCTGTTGGGGGCCCGTGGCACTAACCAACGGGCCACAACTGGTTGTGGAATCCGAGGGCTTGGGTTCCAATCCCAGCTCCGACCTGTAGCTTACAATGTAATTGGGCAATATTTAACAACATAGATAGAGACAATGCAACACAGACAATGTTAATTTGTGGTTTTCTAAGTCAATGGTTAGCCTACAGGGTCCAGGTCCCTTCCAGCTCTGAGTCTATGGCCCTAGGAACCAGGAGCCACCTCCAGAAAAGGGTCAGAGCACATGTGACTCAGTGGAAGGGGTCGAGGCACAAGCCTGTCCCAAGATGTGCTCCATGGCTGGCCCTGTTAGAATGGGCTCAAATCCCCGTAGAGAAACAAGGGTCCTCAGAGGCAATCACATCTCAACCCAGTATTTTCAGGTAAGGAAACTGAGACACAGAGAGCTGGGGATTTGAGAGCTAGGATTTGAACTCAGGCCCTCTCACTGTGAATCCAGTATTCTTTCCTTCTTTCTTTTAATGTAAAAAGTATTTTATTTTTTCCAATTATATGTAAAGATTCCAGTATTCTTTCTTTTTTTAATGTAAAACATTTTATTTTTTCCAATTATTTGTAAAGAATCCAGTATTCTTTCTTTCTTTTAATGTAAAACATATTTTATTTTTTCCAATTACATGTAAAGAATCCAGTATTCTTTCTTTCTTTTAATGTAAAACATATTTCATTTCTTCCAATTACATGTAAAGAGTCCAATATTCTTTTTTTCTTTCTTTTAATGTGAAAAGTATTGTATTTTTTCCAATTACATGTAAAGAATCCAGTATTCTTTCTTTCTTTTTTCAATGTAAACAGTATTTTATTTTTTCCAATTACATGTAAAGAATCCAGTATTCTTTCTACTTCACCCTGAGGTTTAGAATTGGAAAGACCTCAGAAAGGACCAATTCCATCAACTTTCAGATAAGGAAACTGAGGTCCAGAAGAAATAGGAAGTGGCCCACTGTCACAGAGTAGCCAGTGACAGAGGTGACATTGTAGGTCCCCAACCTCAGATATGGTTTCTATCCACTTTAGTATACTCACTACCTCAAACTAAGGAAACTTTCTCTACTGCCATGTGCCAATTCTGTCCCTTCCCCTCTAACCCCACCCCCAAGCTACACTTTAAATCCCCCTTTCCTCAAATTTCAGGCAAAGAAAGAAGTCAGAGAAGGCTCATTCCCCTGGTCTGAGTTCAACCTGGAATCTTTGCCTTATTTCCCATCTTAATTAGTCAAACGATCAGCAAGCACTTATTGGGTCCTACTATGTGCTAGTCAAGGCCCCCTTTTATGTTCCACCTCCCCCTCCAGCCCCAGGCCAGGCTCCCCCAGAAGAAGCCCTGGAGGCAGCCACCCTTCTTGAAACTGCTTAGAAAAAAGTGGGATGTCTTTCACAACACGACTCATATGGAAGTATCTTTTACATGACTGCACATATATAACCTATATTAAATTGTTTACTGCCTTAGGGAGGAGGGAAAGAAGGGAGGGAGAAAATTTGGAATTCAAACTGTTATTAAAAAATGAATGTTAAAATTGTATTTACGTGCAACTGGAAAAAATAAAATACTATTTAAAAGGGAAAAAACTGGGATGGGCCAGAGATTTTAACTCTCCTGTTTTACAGGGGAAAGGAAACAGGTCCAGATATGTGAAATGATTTGCACTCAGGGTCACCCAGGTAGTAAAAGAAACAAAAGGGGGATTTGAACCCAGGCCCTCTGACTCTAGAACCAAAGCTCTTTCCATGATACTTTGCTGCCTCTTAAAAGCAACCGGAGCACCTGTCAAGCTTCCCAAAAATCTGCTGCATCCCCTAAGATAGGGAGCCCCAAGGCAGAGCCTGGAGCTGGGCAAGCAGCCCCTGTGAGAGCTGCCAGGAGGGAAGGCCCTCTACAGATCTGGACCTGGAGATAGGCGGCCTGGCGAGGCTTTCCTTAGTTCCCTCCCACCTCTGAGCCATCTGCCCATCTCTCCTGTTCCCCCCAGTTCACTCTAAAGGTAAGCAACTCACTGTGCTGCCTGCCGGGCCATCAGCTGGGGCCGGCAGCCGCCGGAAGGACACCAGGGCATGGACATTTTGAGAGACCTGATCCCGGCCGAAGGGCTCCCTCACCATCCCCGCAGGGCAGCCAGGGCTGGGCAGAGATTTGGGGGCCTCCTCTGCGGGTGGCCCTGGCCCAGGCTGGGCCTGATCCTCGGGGTGTTGCAAGAGGTATGACAGCTGAAAGGAACGGCAAAGCAGCAGATGTAGGATCTGGACCTGCAGAGGCAAAGCAGAGATGGGGGTGGAGGGGGAGGGTGGGGATGCAGTGGATTAGAAGTAAATCAATGTCTACCCCCGCCCCCAAGGCAGCTACGGACCATAAGGAGAAGGGGTGATCTAGAGAAGCTTCCTTTGGAACGCATCACCCTTAGGATCTTCAACCCACAGGGACCATCTCTAACACTGACTCCACTCCGGCCAAACCCCCTCACTTCATGTATAATCCAGCTGATGTTCACACATTCCAGCTGGGAGGGTGCTCACATCATGAACTGTCAGAGCTGGAAGGAATGTTAGAGAATAGAATGTTGGAAATGGGGGACCCTAAAATATAGTGTCAAACCTCAGAAGGCCCTTAGAACCCAGAATGTCAGAGCTGGGAGGGGCCTTAGAACACAGATGTCAGAGCTGGGAGGGCCCTTAGAACCCAGATGTCAGAGCTGGGAGGGCCCTCAGAACACAGGCTGTCAGAGCTGGGAGGGCCCTCAGAACCCAGGAGGGCCCTTAGAACCCAGATGTCAGAGCTGGGAGGGAGCTTGGAACGCCCCTCCATGCCTGTGTACTCTTCCCCTCCTCCTAGGATGCTTTCTGTCCTCACCTCTGCCTCTTATCATCCCTTGGGATAATAAGGAGGGAAGCCTTTCTTGCTGCTAACTCTCATCCCCTCCTCCTCCCATTGTCAAGTCCACACTTGTCTATTTACATGTTGCATCCTCCCCCTTCCTCCCCTCACAGAGTAGAATCTCCTTGAAGGCAGAGATGCTTTCTATTTTACCTTTGTACGCCCACCGCCTCTACATAGGCAGGAGACCTGAGTTTGAATCCTGGCTCTATATTTAATAGCTGTGTGATCCTGGTCACATAACAATTCAGCCTCTTCAATGTGGACAAAAAGACCACAAGTACTTCGTTAGCCTCAGCCTGCTCTAGATAAGCCAAGATTCCCAGTAGCTTGGTGGGTTCAGCACACTCAAGCAAAGGGAGAGTTGGCCTTTATCCCTGTGTTTCGACACTTAACAGGAAGTCTCAGACTTGGGTCTTGGGCTTTCCAAGGGCAGCTGCTGGGTACAATGGGGAGGACCCCACCACTATCACCCCGGCGTTCACGTTGGAGAGTGGGCACCATGATTGAAGCCCAACACTGAGCCTTGGCAAGCCTCTGCGAAGCTTCTCCCCATTCCGACGATGCCTCCCTAGACTGACAGCCAACGGGGGGGTGTCTCAGACATGGCCCCCTCCCGTTCCCTGGGGCCCCCAGTACCTCCCCAGGCTGGCTGCCCACAAACAAGTGACAGAAGAGTTTGCTGGCAGGGCTCCGTGGGTTCCGGGAGATGAAGGCAAACTGGCATTCAGCTGGGCACCAGGTGGAGTAGAGGATCCTCTTCAGAGCATGAGCCATTAGAAGAGTCTGGGAGAGGGGGTGGGACACAGGTGGGAGGTGTCTCTTGGGGAGCTGACACATGCTATCCTCACTCGGCAGCCACTGGTTCTAAGCTGTCATTTCCCTGGGGGACCCTCTGCCAGCCAAGCTGATCTGAGCAAGCTTGAGGGTGGCGCACAGTTCAGCCACTCCCTCTCGGGTGCTCAAACTAATACGAGGAGCCACGTGACCTCGGACAAGTCATTAACCTTTCTCCACCTCCAGTTTCTACATCCATAAAATGGGAGTGTTAATACTTTCACTACTTGTACTGGAACTCTTAGCCCGCCCCTGCCAAATATCCAGTTCCATCAGTTCCTGGGCCTTGTGCCTCTCAGCCTTACCCTTCTCCTCTGCCACCATCAGTGCCCAGTCCTGGGGGCTCCGAGCCTTTACCAGGGTCCTTCATAACTAGACCGTGCACAGTGAGGAAGCTCATTTATTCCCCCCGCCCCATTCCCCTGTAGATGTGCAGTGCCCACTTGGCCTGTTGAAGGTCCCTTATCTACTGCCCAATATTCCTGGGGAATCAAAGGGTATATTGGTTAGGGCTGGCTTGGGGAGAAGTGGGGCACAGCCACGCTAGGCAGGCCACATGTGGAGTCTGCTCAGTCTGCTGTTCCAGCAGCCTCAGGGGATCACTAGCCCGGGCCTGATCTGGGGACCTCCAGCCAAGACTAGGAGGCCTGGCAGCCCCTGTGCTCAGGGCCGAAGGAGGAGCTTGCTGTATGACTTCCAGAATCACCAAGACAGAAAGGACCAAGTAATACACCTTTAAAAAAGAGGAGTAGGTAAAAAAAAATTGTTTTTTAAGGGGAGGGAGATAAGGAGTGAGCAGCAAGAATGAAAATGGATCCATTAGAGCAACAGAAAATGGGAGAGGACCTTCGGCCCTGTGGAAAAGGAGTTGGGGGTGAGAAGAGAGGGGTGAGAAAAAAACCACAGAGGGGTAGGGCGTGGGGGAAGAGATATGAGGTGGAAAGAGATGGGGAGAGCCAGAGTGATAGGCAGGGAGGGTGAGGCCAGACAGTTGGACCTGAGCTCATGAGTCACTGAGGGGGGAGAAGGGATGACTGGGAAGCAGTGGCTGCCCCCAGTGAGCCGAGCACCTACCTCCCCCTCGGCACTGTAGATCCGGAGGCCCTGTAGACTGAATTTTAGGATCACAGCTCTTCGCCTGGGGCAGTCCTGGCAAGAGGAGAGAGAAGGGGGTGGCTTAGAACCAGGCTCGCCCTGAGGAACGGATACTCGCTCCTATTCTCATACTGGCCGGGCCCTGCTGGGCTCAGGCCTGTTAGCTGAGAGACCCAAGCTAATGGGCCAGGGTTAGAACTCCAGGCCTTGATCTGGGGGGAGAGGGGAGTGCTCTAGGTTCCCTGGCTCACTCTGCAGACGAGGGTGAGTGTGCAAGCCATCCTCACTGCTGGAGACTCGGTTCAAAGGATGCAGCATGGACCTCACAAACATGAAGGACCAGCAATAGGGTGAGGATGGTTGTGTGGTGACGTGGACAGAGCCCTGGACTGGGGTTCAGGAGACCTGGGTTCAGGTCCTGGCCCTGAGGCTGCTGGGGATTCACTGTGGGGCTGTCACTTCCCCTCATCTGAAAAAACAAAGGGATTGGACTAGAGAAACTTTTTTTTTTTTTGCGAAGCAATTGGGGTTAAGTGACTTGCCCAGGGTCACATAGCTAGGAAGTGTCAAGTGTTTGAGGTCGGATTTGAACTCAGGTCCTCCTAACTCTAGGGCTGGTGCTCTATCCACTTTGCCACCTAGCCATATCTTAGATGAACTTCTAACGTCCTTTCTTGTTCTGACATTTTCTGTTCTGAGGCCCCTCCCAGTTCTGACATTCTGTGTCCTAAGGGCCCTCCCAGCTCTGACATTCTGTCTTATAAGAGCCCTCCCAGCTCTGACATTCTCTGTTCTAAGGCCCCTCCCAGCTCTGACATTCTGTGTTCTAAGGGCCCTCCCAGCTCTGACATTATGTGTTCTAGGAGTGGGTGATAGTGAAGAAAGGCCATGGGGTTGTGGGATTTTTTCCCTCCTTGGGCTCCCCTCTCCCTCACATGCCTTTATTCTCCAGTTCCCCACTCCTAGTCAGAGACAGCTGGTTGATACAGTGAATAGAGTCCTGGCATCAGGAAGATCTGAGTTCAAATCCGGCCTTAGGTTCTAGCTGTGTGACTCTGGGCAAGTCATTTAACCTCTGCCTCAGTTTCCTCAACTGTAAAACGGGGATAACAACAGCACCTACCTCAGCAAGGTTGCTGTAAAGATCAGGAAGATAATATTTGTAAAAAGAGCTCAGCACAATGCCTAGCACATAGTTGGTGCTATCGAAACACTAATTCCCTCCCTCCCCAGGCATTTTTTTACCTACCTTCAAGGCCCATAGCTGCTGCTGGACCATCCACACTTTCTCCTGAAGCCCCAGGTCATCTACAGTAAAGGAGCCCACATACTGTGATGGAGGCAGAGAAGAGCACATCAGAGAAAAGGTCCGCCCTCCCCTGCCATCCTCCAACCTCCCGCTCCTCCGCCCCCTCACAAAGCCCTTGGACACCCAGTAGGGCCGGGAAGACACATGAGCCATGCTTTCAGCCTCAGTCCTACAGAGAGCCCCTCCTTAGAGATTCTCCTCCTACACCCACAGAAGTGCTGCTGGTTCTGGCCACTCGAGAGTCAAGGAGTAGGAGTTGAGAACTGGGAGTTGACTTGGAGGTCATCTGGTCCAACCGTCTAATTTCACAGATAAGGAAAGTGAGGCCCAGGCTGGGGAAAGGACTCACCCAAGGCCTCATAGAAAGTAAGCAGCAGGGGTGGTACTCAGGTGGCCCTAAACTTCCTTGGGGAAGGGGAAGAGGTCTGTGTGTATGTACTGGGTGGAGGGCAGGGCAGAGAAGCATGGCTCTGATTTTCCACGGGACTTCTCTTCGTCTTCTTCCCCAAACCCAGAATCACTGCAGTAACCAACAACCTTCACTCTCCTGCCGTTTTGTCAAAGCCACAGAGCTCTCAGTGTCAACCTTGGACTCTCCCTGGCACTACCTGCGGCAGCAGCTTAACCCCCCCCGGCCAGGCCCCAGCCTGCAGTGAGGGGTGGTCCTGGAGGCAGGTTCCCTGCAATGATGTCCCAGGGCTGGCCCCTGCTTCACCAGGTCATTCCCTTGGGCAACCATGGACAGGAAGTTTTCACTTAATAGCTTCAGGGAGTGACATTTGGGAGGGGGCAGCAGTGTGAACAGAGAGAGGTCAGGGAGGATTCTTGGGGAATGCCATCATCCCCAGTCATCAGGCAGCAAATAAACCCCTCCCCCCAACCTCCGTGTCTATAAAATGCAATAATTCCGTGCGCGCGCGTGTGGTTGACTGTGCAATAATTCCTAACTAGAGTAGGCCAAGAAACTCTTTGAGGGATGCCTCCCCACCCACCCCCTCCCGAAGCCCTCAGGAGATTAGGCTAAGGACCCCGTTTACCAGGCCAGGATGGCTATGGCATGTCTGCTCACTAGGTGCCCCTCCCTCTCCCTCATCCTTTGGGAGATTCCATTTTGGTTCTACCTACCTGGGCAAACTTGGTAATGCCTCTTGACCTGTGTGGAGTGAGGGCTGTGTCCGAGGCCCTCCCGGCCGGCCGCCCCCACCTTTTGCATGGCCCCCAGGAACACCTAGCTCTGGAGGCTCCAGAGGGGAGGAAGCTGCAAAGGCCAAGGTGTACATGGGTTAATTTTTTTAGACTTTACCTGCCCCAGAAGAAACACAACTGCTCACAGCTCCCATTTCTATAGGGTATAGGTGAAGTGGGGCCACCACAGATCTGTCAGGCATGCAGTGCCAGGACTACTACTACCCCCATTTTACAGATGAGCAAACTGAGACTCAAGAAGGGTTAAAAGATTTTCTCACACAGCCAATAAGCAGATCAGGAACTCAAATTCAATTTGACAAACATTTATTTAGTGTCTACTGTATACAATATTCTGTGCTAGGTTCCAGAATTATAATAAGATGTAGTCTCTGCCCTCTGGAGGTTTGTATTCTAATAAGGAGGTAAAACATGTACCGGAATTTCAATAGGTCATCACTCTGGAATTGGAGGAGACCAACTCCCTTATTTTACAGAGAAGGAAACTGAGGCTCAGGAAGTTTAAGTAATTTGCCCCCAAGGACAGACAGACAGTAAATATCAGAGGCAGAATTGGACCCAGGTCTTCTACTACAAGACAGAATGTGAGAACAGAACGAGAGAGATCCAGGGAAAAAATGCAGGGAGAAATGTGAAGACAGAGAGATTACATTCATCTAGTGGGGGTGAGGGGGACTGCTTATCAGGGAAGACTCCCTGAAGGACGTGGCACCTGAGTTAGATCTTGAAAGGAATACTGACAATTGAAGAAAGGGAAGAGTCCATTCAGGTATGGGTGTGAGCAGAAACCTGGTGAGATCTGGACAAGAGCAAAGGATAAAAGAGGCCAGGATTGTTAGAAGGCAGAGCCTGGGAATAATGGTAACTAGCATCTACATAGCACTTTACTATATGCAAAGCATATACATGGTTTCATTTGAGCTTCACAATCACCTGGAAAAGGAATAAGAGACATTATGATACCCATTTTACAGATGGGGAAACTGAGGCACAGAACTAGTAGTGATTCACCCATGGTTACATAGGTAACATTATTGTCGTTCAGTCGTTTTCAGCCATGTCTGACTCCTTAAAATGCCGTTTGGGGTTGTCTTGGCAAAGATACTGGAGTCTTTTGCCATTTCCTTCTCTAGCCCATTTTGCACATGAGAAAACTGAGGCAAGCAAGATTAAATGACTTCCCCAGGATCGCACCGCTAGTATGTACATGAGGCTGGATTTGAACTCACAAAGATGAGTGCTCCTGACTCCAGGCCTGAAACTCTGCACACTGTATCACCCAGCTGCCCCTAGCTAATATTAGGGGTAGGATTTAAGTTAGGTCTTCCCCGGCCTGCTTCGAGCCTTCTCTTTGCTGATTTTATCCAATTTATCCTATACACATCTTTGTGCTCAGCTGTACAAAGTATCTTATATGTTTACATTGTCTCCCTCATTAAACTGTCAGCTCCCTGAGAACAAGGATTGGTTTTTTGCCTTTCTTTGTTTTCCCCATACTTAGCACAGTGACTGGTATATAGTAGATGTTTAATAAACACTTACTGACTTGACCTGATTTGGTGCTAGGTTGTGGAGGGCCTTAAGGACCCTAGTTTTATTAGCAGGCCATGGGGATCCCCTGAAGTTTTCTGAGTCAAGGAGAAGTGTGAATGGTGAATTCAGAACATTATTTATGAAGGCAAAGGTAGCAGGGATAGACTAAAAGTCAGAAAGACAGCTAGACCTTTGTGCTCCAACTCTAGTGGTGTTTCTACCATGCCATCAGAATCTTCCTGCCCCAAACTGGGCCCTCCTCCAGCCAGGGACTTTTCTGATAAGGAGGGGATGAGGTCAGCCAGGCCCAACTTGGCCATCAGGGCCTTGGAGAATTCCATGATCTAGAGCTGGGCAAGGTTTTCAAACTCAGGGGCTCCCTTATTCTGCCCAACACAACCCACACTCATTTGACTGGGGAAGGGGAAGAAACGATCCCTCCCAGAGGGTCCTTTGACTTTCTTCCTAGGGATCAAGCCCAACACCCACCCCTGCTTGGCCTTAAGTTTGAGGTTTGGGGAGCAGGGGGTGCAAAGGGATTGGAGAACCCCAAGCCCTATTGATCAGGGGAAGAAGATGCAGACCACCAGTTGGAGTTAGCCAGGTTCCCAACTCCCGTCTCTGGGTGCAGACTCCTGGGTGCAGTATGCATCCCATCCAGGAGAGGAACCCTGCACATGAACCCAGTCAGTCCCCAGGCTCACTGCCTCCTTTCATTTTCACCTTCTCACTGTCACCTCTCCCAAATCTCCAATCAGCTGCCAAATCTCATTTCTCCTTTCACAGCATCTCTCTCAGACATTCCTTCCTCTCTGCTCACATGGCAGCACCCTAGTTCAAGCTCATCTCAGTGCTTTTACAAGGCTATGCCCCATCCATGCCTGAAATTCCCTCCCTCTTCACCTTTCTCTTATAATCTCCTGATTCCTTCATGACTCAGCTCACATGCCATCTCCAGTGGCCCTTCCCGGTCCCCCGAGCTGGTAAAGTCCTCCCCATTAAGGTTACTTCCCCTCTACTCTCATTTAAGATCTCTATGCCTCAGTTTCTTCATCTGTAAAATGAAGGCGGGTGGATTCAGTTCTATGATCCTATGATCTCATTTTCATGTTGTCTCCTCAGTGAAAACGTAGGTTTCAGAGAAACCCTGGTTAGACTTGTATGAACTGATGAAGAGTGAAGGGGGCAGACCCTCAGGAGAACAATTTATACAATAACAGCAACATTGTTTCAAAAAAAAAAAGCTTTGAAAGACTTAAGAGCTCTGATCAATGTAACAGCCAACCACAGCTCTGAACTGACCATGATAAAGGATTCTCTCACCACCTAACTGAGAGGCCAGCAAGACTAACTTTTTTGGACATGGTCAGTGCAGGAATTTGTTTTGATTGACTCAGCATATTTGTCACAAAGGTTTGGGATTTTTTTTTCCTTAATAAAGGGAAAGAAAATGATTGTTAATTAGAAAAAATAAAATTTTAAAAATTAATTTATTAATATTTAGTTTCAACATTCACTTCCATAAGATTTTGAATTCTAAATTTTCTCCCCCTCCCTCCATTCCCCCCTCCCCAAGATGGCAGGCAATCTGACATAGGCTCTCTACATATACATTCATATTTAACATATTTGCACATTAGTCACGTTGTAAAGAAGAATTAGAACCAATGGGAGAAACCACGAGAAAAAAAAAACAAAAAAAAAAGAGAGAGAGAGAGAAAGCAAATAGTATGCTCAGCTCTGCATTCAGGCTGCATAGTTCTTTCTCTAGATGTGGATAGCATTTTCCATCGTGAGCCTTTTGGAGTTGTCTTAGATCCTTGCATTGCTGAGCAGAGCTAAGTCTATCAAAGTTGGTCATTGCACAACGTGGCTGTTACTGTGTACAACGTTCTCCTGGTTCTGCTCCCTTCACTCAGCATCAGTTCATTTAAGTCTTTCCAGGTTTTTCTGAAGTCCACCTGCTCATCATTTCTTACAGCACAACAGTATTCCATTACATTCATATACCACAACTTGTTCAGCCATTCCCCAATTAATGTGCATTCTCTTGATTTCCAATTATTTGCCACCACAAAAAGAGATGCTATAAATATGTTTGTATAACTAGGTCCTTTCCCCTCTTCTCCTTTTTTTTTTCTCTTTGGGTACAGACCTAGAAGTGGTATTGCTGGGTCAAAGGATATGTATAGCGGGAAAAAAAATTTTTTTAAAAGAATGTAAGCTCTTTGTGGACAGGGAGTAAGATTTTTTTGCTTTCTTTGTATTCTCAGCACTTAACACTATTCCTGGCACACAATAAGGGCTTAATAAATGTTTGATATCAATTGCTTGGTTGCCAGGGATGTAGTTTATGTTTTAAGTAGAGATAGGGCTAACTGGCTTCTGAACTTCTGTGTGCTCTGAGATTCTTTTTAAGGAGGGGAGAGCCTACTGGAAAGTGCTACACTACCTACCCAGCCCATCCCTGGGGGTGGAAGTGGGTGCGGCAGTGACACACCCTCTTCCTGTCCTGCCTGTGTCATCAGGTAAGGGCCCAGACTGGGATGAGCTGGCTTGGTCCTGGGGCAGAAGAGGGGATAAACCAGCCCAGCACAGCCCCTGAAGGAAGCTCCAGAATTCCAGGGCTTTGGAAAGAGAACATTCTGTTTATTCACAAGAAGGAGGAATGTTGGGGCTGACTGCACATTTCACCCCATGTCCAAAGGTCCATAGTTATCAGCCTGGGGAAAATAACCAGCTCCCCATCCCAGCCTCCACTGGGATTACTGCCCACAGCCCAGAGAAGGGCCAGAGACTGACCCACTGAGCAGCGAGTACTGAGGAGCAGTGAGGCAAAGGGGACTGCAAATGAGAAATGCGGGAGAACCCCTCCCCAAATACACTGTCATAAAAACAAAGTGTTAGAACTGAAAGATGAGCTTGGAGATTATTGAACTCAACCCCTTCAGCTTATTTGCACATGCTTTGCTGCTGTCTTTGTTTTCTATCACAGTCATTAGCCACCCATCTGTCCGGAATAAGAATCCTTCCTTGTCACAATGGGAAAATGATGAAGAAAATACATCCAGTATAGAAACCTCATCTGATAATGCCTACAATAATTTGTCCTATAGTTTCCCCCACCTCGCTGGGGTGAGGGAGGAAGTCTGTTTTATTATCTCTTTTCCAGGATAGAATCTTCTCTATGCAGATGATTCCCAGACCTGTGTTTCCAGCCCTAACCTCTCTATTGAGCTCCAATCTCACATCTCCATGCACCCTACAATTGGACAATCTCAAACTGGATGTCTTGGAGGCATCTCACCCAACATGTCTGAAAAGGAATTCTATTTCTCCTCAAACCGTCTTCACTTCCAAATTTCCCTATCACTGTGGTAGGTATCAACTTCCTCCTAGTCACCCAGGCTCCCAACCTTTCTGTCACCCTCAACTCTTCACTCTTACTCACCCCATGGAGCCAATCAATGCCTAATCTTTTTTCTAAGGCTAGACATGTACAATCATATTAAACATATTTCCACATTAGTCATGTAGTGAAAGAAGAATCTGAACGAAAGGGGAAAACCATGAGAAAGAAAAAAAAGAGAGAAAATAGTAAGATTCAGTCTGCATTCAGACTCCTTAGTTCTTTCTCTGAATAGCATTTTCCAGCATGAGTCATTTGGAATTGTCTTAGATCACTGTATTGTTGAGAAGAGCTAAGTGTATCAAAGTTGGTCATCCGCACAATGTTGCTGTTACTGTGTACAATGTTCTCCTGGTTCTACTCACTTCACTCAGCATCTGTTCAAGTAAGTCTTTCCAAGTTTTTCTGAAGTCCACTTGCTTGTCATTTCTTACAGAACAATAGTATTCCATTACATTAATATACCACAACTTGTTCAGACATTCCCCAATTGATGTAATGCCCAATCTTGTCAATTTCTTTCTTCCACGTCTCTCATATACATCCTTTCCTCTTCACTCACAGGGACACCAACTCATTCAAATCCTCATAGCCTTTTTTTTTGTTTTGGTGAGGCAATTGGGGTTAAGTGACTTGCCCAGAGTCACACAGCTACTGAGTATTATGTGTCTGAGGCAGGATTTGAACTCCGGTCCTCCTCCTGACTCTAGGGCTAGTGCTCTATCCACTGTATGACCTAGCTGCACTGCCCCCCCCTTATAGCCTTGCACTTAGACCATCACAACAGCCTCCTAATGGCCATCTCCTCACTCCCGCCATTCTCCATATAGCTGCCAAACTGATTTTCCTGAAGCACCTGTCTGACCATGACATCTCCCCCTTTCATAAACTCCAGAGGTTCCCCTTTACCTTCAGCATCAAATATTAAATCCTGCTGGAGCTCTTCCTATCTTGGCCCCTGCCACTTCCAGTTTTCTTCCTCCCCTCCATGCACCCTACAATCCAAGCACCCCTTCTACAAGAACCCCCCCCAGTTATTAGTGCCCTTACTCCCCAAACTACCTTATATTTATTTTCTCTATATTCTACATATATGTGTGTGTGTGTGTGTGTGTTGTGTGTGTGTGTGTGGTCTCCTAAGTTAGACTGTAAGCTTCCTGAGGGCAAGGACTGTTTAATTTTTTGTCTCTGTATCCCTGGTGCCTGGCTCATAGTAAGTGCTTAAAGAATGCTTCTAGGGTGATTGAGTTTGAAGAGAAAGAAGCCTCAGCAAAAGGAAATGATTAAGAGCTGGAAAGGACCTTAAAGATAATCTAGTCAAACCCCTTATTGGGCAGATGAGGAAACAGAAGCTCAGGAAGGTTATGATTGTCTAAGATCACAGAGGCAATAATCATCACAGGCAGGATTTTTACTCAAGTCCTGTAATTCTGGTCACATTTCCATTAAGTTTACATGGAAAAAAAAACAGGGAAATAATTGACTTGACCTTTTTCTGTAGAAGGCAACTCCGGAGGGCAAGGGCAGTTTCAATTTTGTCTTTGTATCTCCAGTGTACAACACATGTGCCTGGCACACAGTAAGAGTTTAATAAGTGCGTAAGATTTATTGCCCCAAATCACAAAGATATAATAAGGGGATGAGGTAACTTTTTGGTAACAAATATCCATATACAAGCAAAACAAATCTGTATTTTCTATGTTCAAAAAAATCTGTACATCTCAATCTGCATCCTGGGTACATCCCTTCTCTGCCAGGAGGTGGGAAGCATGAATCCTCCGGAATCATGGTAGGTCATTGAGCTCCCTGGTTTGACCTGGTTTGTCTTTACAATGCTGTTATTATTGTATAAATTTTTCTCTTGGTTCCATTCACTTCACTCTGCATCAGTTCATACAAATTTTCCCAAGTCTCTCAGAAACTGTCCCTTTCATCATTACACGCCATAATTTGTTCAGCTGTTCACCAATTGATAGGTATCCCTTTAGCTTCCAGTTATTTGCCACACAAAAAGATCTACCAGGGATATTTTTGTATATACAGATCCTTTTCCTCTTTCTTTTACCTCTTTGGATATAGGCCTTGAGTATTAGGTATTGCTGTGCCAAAGGATATGTAGAATTTAATGGTTTGGGGCAGTAGAGTTGCTTTTTAGAATGGCTAGACCAATTCGCATCAATGTGCTTGCTTTCCCATAGTCCCTTCAGCATATCATTTCCCTTTTCTGTCAACTTTTCTAATCTGACGGGCTCTATGAGGAACCACAGAATTGCTTTAATTTGCATTTCTCCAATTGTTAGTGATTTGGAGCATTTTTTCACGTGGTAATTGAGAGCGTGGATCTCTTCTTCTGAAAACTATCTATCATCACCCTTGACCATCTATCAATTGGAGAATGGTTCTTAGTCTTGTAAAGATTTTCCCCTCAGTTAACTTTCTAATTTTAGCTGCATTGGTTTTATTTGTGCAAAAAATTTTCATTTTATATAATAAAGTAATCTATTTTACCTTTTGGGAACCTTCCCCTACCCATAGATCTGAAAGGTTTGTCATCCTTGCTTCTCTCATTTGTTTATAATGTCGTTCTTTATATCTAAGTTATGTAGCCACTAAGAGCTTACTTGATACAGGGGGTAGAGGGCCAAGGTTCAAACCCAAGTCCTTCAGCACATTTCCCTTTCAAGGTCACACATGGCTACATCATGTGACTCCAGATCCATGGCTCTTTCTCAGTGCCAAACAATGCTGCGTCTCAAACAAAATAACACAAATAAAAACTATTGAGACCCAGACAGATTTGGCACAACCAGGATTTGGTTCCTGGTCTCTTGACTTCCAAGGGCTGCTAGGAGACACCATAATACACAGAGCACCAGATCTGGAATCACAAAGATTCATCTCCCTGAGTTCAAATCCAGCCTCAGACACTTATAATCTTTGTGACCCTGGGCAAGTCACATAACTGGCTGTGTGACCCTAGGCAAGTCACTTAACTCTGTTTGCCTCAGTTTCCTAATCTGTAAAATGAGCTGGAGAAGGAAATGGCAAACCACTCCAGTATCTCTTCCAAGAAAACTCCAGATGGGGTCATGAAGAGTTGGACACGACTGAAAAGCAACAACTCTTGACTTCTGATACGGTGTGCTTTGCACTACAACGATTTGGCTGGCCTCCCTCCCATCCATCCCCACCCCTGACTGAATTTAAAAGGAAATGATTTCTTCCCCAAATTTCCCCCCCATTTCTATAAACATCCCAAACTCTGACTTCATATGCCCAAGGGACACAATGAGCTATGTGCTCCTCAGCTCACTCAGGGTCCCTCCCCATCCCTGCTTCTTCCTCACCCCAGCTATGATTTCACACATCAGAGCAGGGAATATTTCTTTGGGAAGCTTAAGGAAGTCACTCTTACTGCTTTTGTTTTGTTTTGTTTTAGAGCCTCAGTGGCCCTATCATGACCAGACTAGAAGTGCAGAGGCCAGATCCCATTAATAACCTATTCTATTTCAGACTTGGGAAAGTCAGACCTTTCTCAGCCATTCTGATAGTACCCTGCCTCCCCACTCCCATCAAGGGTTTCCCATATTAATTTTGAATATAGGGCAGACTCCTGATTGCCCTAATCCATTGGAACTCAGAACTCCTGAAATTAAGCAATCCACTAGCCTCAGGCCCCAGAACTAGGAATTACAGATGGCCTCACCACACCAAGCAGATCTCATTGCTTTATAATCTCAATGTCGAATTCCATCTTCACAAAGATTTCCTTGTTTTCCACGGAGCATCCCTCCCCCCTACACCCCCTCCAAGAAACCAATTCCACACAGCTTTGGAATTTTTGGAAATTCCTACCTCTACCCAGGAAAAAAGGATGTATGTGCTTCCAGCCTTCTGCAGGGAGGAGTTTGTGATGAATAAACCCACTCCCTCACACCCCAAGGAAGTCTCCAAGATGTTAGGCTGCAATCATAAGGAATGGTTTCAAATCCTAGCTCAGACATTTCACCTTAAGCTTTCCATAATATGGGGATAACAATGCATATACATCTGTCTCACCAGGCTGTTCTATGGACAGTGATTTATAAACCTTAAAGTAGTCAATAACTATGAGTCATTATCATATTACCTCCTGCTTTCCTCAAATCAGAACAGGAGAAGTAGAAAGATGGAAACTGGCATCCTCCACTCTCACCAGAAGGCCAGGTCAGGAAACCTATTTCTTCGGGGCCTGAGGAAAAGAAGGAGGCTGCTGAGGAATGAAAAAGATATCAGCTCTATTCCCAAAGCCCCAGGAGGGTGGGTACAGGTAAAACATAACATAAGGGGGGATGTAAAGTACTAAGGGCCCTCCCAGTTCTGACATTCTAGGTTCTAATGGCCCTCTCAGTTCTAACTTCCTGTAGGCCAACATCCCAGAATCATAGATTTAGAGTTGGGGGAGCCTTTATTGATAAACTAGAGATTTCTTATTTTATCCATGGGGAAATTGAGGCTCAGAGAGATGAAGTGATTTGTCCAAGGGCACACACGTCCCTTTCAGTTTTAATATTTTATGGCTCAGAGATATGCCTGGACTCAGGGAGATGGCAGCGGTGGAGCCAGAACCCAGCTGCAGATTAAGCAAAGAATTTAGAAACCTTAAATGACAAACTAGAAGCTTTGACCTGTCAAGAGGTATCAAGCAGCAGTCTACCAATATACATCTATTAAATGAGATTCTGTTTCAAGCACTCGGTTCTAGGGAAATGAATACCAAAGTGAGACAGTCCCTGTCCTCAAGAACAACAGTCTGCTCCTAGAATATGTCACCCACCTTCCTAAGCAGGGTAGCAAAAGTCACCCAATGGGAGGTCTCTGTCCCCCTTTCCGAGGACAGAAATCATGGGACCTTAGAACACACTTTGGGACAAAAACGGGGAGAGACAAAGAGAAAAATCTTAAAATCCTATGTAAGTAAATTATTTTTGTGACCAAAGACTGAGAGAGAAAAAGAGAGTGAAATGGAAGAGAGAAAGTCCAGATTGGGAAGAGAAAGAGAAAACAGAAAGTCTAGGTTGGAGAGAGAAAGACAAGTAAAGATGAGGTCGGGAAAAAGGCAGAGAAAAAATAAATGCGAGAAAGAAGAACAGAGTGGAGATGGGGGAGAAAGAGAGGAGGTGGAGGAGGGAGAGGCAGAGTTGAGATGAGGAAACAAAGAGAAATGGATTTGAGGTGAGAGACGTGAGAGGAGTAAGAAAGCAGAGAGAACAAGACGAGAAATCTCGCACCCAGGCGGTGCTGCTGACAGCCCCTTCAGCACCCCGGGCGCCACGGAAAGCTATCACACCTCTCTTGTCGCTCACACGCATACAGAAGTCAGACAGATTGGCTCCTGGCTGAGAGCTGCTAGCTGCTCCCAGACATTCTTTTCCTTTGCAGATCCTCCAAGGAAACCAACAGCATTCAGTGATAACCCAACCTCACTCTTCCCTTACCCCACAGGTCAGACTCTGAGTGACCTAAGCAGCCCCTAGGATGGATGATGCAGGACCGAGGAGCCTGATTTCAGACTCTAGCTTAAATCTGTTTGGACTTGGTTAGGGATGGTCTGCCTTGAAGCGAGGGATTACCATTTCCAATAAGGAAAGACCAGAAGCCCCTGCTAGGTAACACCACCACTGACTTCCACCTACTTTGCAGCTACAGGATTTGTATTCTGCTGGATTTTGAGTCAGGAAATGTGGGTTTGAATTCCTGTTCTGATGCTTATCAGTTCGGCCACAGGCATATCATTTCCCCTCACCCAACCTCAGTTTCCTTCTTTCTAAAACGGGCATGCATGAAACTACCCACCTTACAGATTCCTTGGGAGAAAAGCCTTAAGTAGCAAACCTTAAGGTGCAGAGAAACGAGTCGTGATTCATTTGGCCCTCATGGGTCCCAATGAGCAGAAAGGGCCTTCTCCTGAAGCAGGCAGTTCCCCAGCAACCCAGGCAGCTCCTTTCCCACCAATAGCCTCTGCCTCCGGTCTTCCTTCCCTTCTCTTCCTCCCTCCCTCCCTTCCTCCTTTCACATCCCAGAGACAGCCAGAGGCTAGGCAGGGAAGCTTGAGAACACCTTGAAGAGCGCAAAGCTGATCTGATCAGCACAACAGCTGTTTCCTTTGGCCTCTCCCCCCCATCCCCTGCCATCTGGCCTGGGGCAGTCACATCCACTGTAAAATGCCAGGCCAGCCCAGCGCAGGCCAGTCCCCGTACTGCCCCCACATGGCAAGAAACCACAAGAGTGCCTCCTCAGGTCCTGGATCTCAGAACAAGAGGACCAACCATTGCTTGTGAGGGCCTCAGGTCAGGCTACCCTGGGAATTCCAACCCCTCCTACCCCTGTCTTCCTTAGGCTATCCCACTGACTGCAATCTCCAGTCACTAAGGGTGAGGACGGCTGAGGGGAAAGCGCAGGATGGTGAACACTTTTTGCTAGACTCTGCCTAGGGGCAAGGGGGCTGGCACAGGACACCAGAAAGCTTGTTTTTTACAGACAGTGCAACACTACGGACCCCCGCTGCCCTGCACACACACACACACACACACACACAGGTGTTGGTGGCCTTGGGCAGGAGCTCTCGGCTTCCAACACTTCCCGGGCAGAAACCCCTCAGGGGCTGCAGACCCCTTGGAGCTAGAAAGATCCTCAAAAATCATCTAATCCACATTCCCCCCTTTACAAATGAGGAAACTGAAGCCGGAGAATCCTCTCCCCCTACCCCCAGTCCGTGGAGCTCTCAGCGTCCAATCCCTGCTCGAATAAGAGTGATGGGCAGAGTCGGGGCTGGGGAGCCTGGCCAAGGAGAGTGGGGGACCATGGAGCCCCGCTCCCTCCACACAGGCTGACAGGAAGCCGGCACCAGCTCGGGAAGTAGCCCCACTCACTCGGGTGGCGGTGGCGGTGGCGGGGTTTTCAGCCCCGGGTCCCAGGCGTAGCGCAGCTCCCGGCTCTACCTGCCTTCGGGAACGTCTCCCTGGTGCGCACCTATTGGGTCAGGGGTGGGATTCTCCGCGTCTTTGCGCCGCGGCTCCTCCATGGGTCGGGACGTCCCTACTCTGGCCGCCCCCAAGCAGGCAGTCCAGCCCCTCCCCTCCCAACCCAGCCCACTTCAAGCTCCTCCCCACGTGGCTGCGGGAAAGGAACACACTCTATTACCTGCCGGCAGCACCCTCCTCTAATCCACTAATCTGAACCAGCAAAAGACTCCCCTGGATTAGCATCACCCAATCCGCGGCCTGGAAGGAGGCCCGCCACTAGTCACAAATCTGTCTTCTCTTCTCTTCCCCCACCCCAGTCGTCCTCCTTAAAGGGGCCGGAGGTGCTGTCTTCCTCTTACCTTGGCTGAGGAGAAGCTTCAGCTGGGCTGAAGGTACGGGTTCTCGCGAAAGAGGCTAAGCCAGTCTGGGGGAAGGGGATTTGGGCATACCGGTGAAAGCCCATTGGATTTGGTATCAGGAGACGTGGGTTCGAATCCTTTACCATCGACTTGACGCTGGCCGAATCTGTTAATCTTCTAGGTGTCCTTTTCTGTAAGATAAGTGGTTTGGGTTGGATGGTTTCTGAAATCCGACAATTCCTCGGAAGCGTGGGTCAGCGTTCTCATCCAGGGCCAAAGAGGCAGCTGATGCTGTGTTTCGGTAGAGTGCTAGCACCTTCTCTCACCGCCTCCCCACCCCCACGACTAAATGGGTAGCTGCGGTGGGTGCTGGGTGGAGTAGGAGCTTTGAGGGCTACTCTCGCCCATCTTGGTTGGCCGGGAGAAGAGCTATGTCTATTATCTTGCAATCCAGGGTAGGTCAAGGTTTCTAGAATCCCAATTCTAAAAATTGGCCCCTGGTACCGTGCCTTGTACTTAAATTGCACTTGCTTAAATTTCCTGGTTTGACTCTGCAAGTCCACTCCTTGCTAGGAATAAAAAACCTTTTGAGATCCCTCTAAGACAGAGAGAGAAAAGACAGAGGCAGGACGTTCTCTAGGTTAAACAGCAATACAAGTACAGCTAGTAGGAATACTGGATTTTGTGAACAAATGGTGTTCCCGACCACTAACCAGCTGTTTGACTTGGGACAAATCGCAATCCCCTCTGTGGACCTCAGCTTCCTCATCTGCAAAATGTGAAAAATGCGAAAAATGCAAATTTATTTAAAAAAAAAAAGCTGATGTCCAGGTTCCTTCTAGCTCTGACATTCTTCTGATTCTATACTTCTACTCTCCCCATCTTCTCTCCATCACTGGCTCTCCATACCCCATCCACATGCATACAGTCTTTGAAGCAAAGCACAACACAACGCGGCGTGGTAAGGGTGGGGAAGAGAGCCGAACACGGAGGAGCAGGTGCGCAATCTCAACTACTAAAAATTCAGTCGCTGGGAGAAAGGGATGGCTGCTTTTATAGTTCGTGAACCGAGATGTGCTCGTAATAAAGAAGGATGGAATAATGGGGGGGGGGGGAGACTGAAGGTTGGAAACTGAGTCCTTAGCCAAGAAAGCAAAAGAGTGCCTAAGAGAATTAGGTTAGAAAAATGGAACAGCAGGATGACCCTGAAGTCTGAAGCCAAAAGAACGTGTTTTTACACCCAGTACTTAAAGCAGTCTTTCTGGTGGTGTCATTATAGATAATGTGATCTGGAGAAGCCAAAAAAGAGAAAGCCTTTGGACTCTGGATTTGGAGTTGGCAGGAAAGATAACTCTCATTCCCTTGGGCAAAGGCAGGGATGTAGGGGCCTCAGCTGTGACAGCCTTGATCCATCCCTATGCAGATGAAATCACAAGGAACAGGAGAGAAGTAGGGACGTCATAGATGGAGTTGCAGATAATAACTTTCTAAATGCAATTAATTTGAGGCAACAATGCAGGCCTCCCTGCTGGGGAAACCCAAGTATCCCTGACAGCTGTGAAAGACCAAAGGATCCTTTCTAGTGTGAGTTTGATCAGATACAAGAAGACAGTAAGAGAGACCTAAGGACTGCCATTGACAAGGATGTTGTGGGAAGACCACTGTGTAAGGAAAAAAAAATCCACATTTGTAGAATGCTTTAAGATTTAAAAAAATTCATGCTTACTATTATCATTTGGTCCTTAAACAAATCTGAGGTGGACAGGATGGATGCTATTGTTCTCATTTTACAGACGAGAAACTGAGGCTTGGGATGATGAAGGGACTTTGCCAAGGTGACACACTAGTACGTGGTGGTGGTGGGTTTAGAATTCAGGTCTTTTGACTCCTAGGCCTGTGCACTTTTTGCTACAAAGTCTGGAAAAGCTTAGAGATAATGGGAGAATGGAAAGAGCCCCAGACTTAGAATCAGATGATTTGGGTGAGAAGCTTAGCTCTGTGCCCTCAGGCAAATAACCCCTACGAGCCTCATCTGTTTACTACCAGAGTTGAACTAGATGATGATAGCCAACATTTATATTAAGCTTTAAGGTTTGCAAAGCACTTTACAGAAAGTATCTCCTTTTATCTCACAACAACCCTGGGAGGTATTATCACCTCCATTTTAAACTTGAGGAAACTGAGGTTGAGGGGGGTTGGGTTATTCATCTAGTATCACACAACTAGTAAACTGTCTAAGGCAGAATATGAACTCAGTTCTTCTTAACTCCAGGTCCAGCACTCTTATACACTGTACCAGTTAGTTGCTTTCACATTTTGACTCAGCCTATATAGAATGTGTTTCTTCAGTTGAGATGATGACTTTAAAAATCTCCAAATCCATTAAGATGTAGAATCTTACAGGTTATCTGAACAAGACTAAATCTAGAATGAATGAAAGAGCATTTATAAGCTCTTGCCACGTGCTAATCATTGTTTAAGTGTTGGGGATACAAATAGAAAACTAAGGCAGTCCCAGCCATTATGGAACCTACACTCCAAAATTCTAAAAAATATTTTTATTTTTAACAGTAAATAAAATGAGAGTTTCATTTTAACAACAAATAAAATTAGCATTTCTTTCTTTTTCTTTTCTTTCTTTTTTTTTCCTTTTTTTTTTGCAATCAGGGTTAAGTGACTTGCCCAGTAGTGTCTGAGGCTGGATTTGAACTCAGGTCCTCCTGATTTCAGAGTTGGTACTCTATCCACTGAGCCACCTAGCTGACCCTTCATTTTGTTTTTAACAACAAATAAAATGACAAAATGAAAATTGAGACAGTCTTTGCCATCACAGAACTCTTTAAAAAAATTTAATTAAACAAATAAAATGAGCATTTCCATTTGTTTAAACAACAAATAAAATGATACAAATAGAAAATTGAAATAGTCCCTACCATCATGGAACCCACACTCTTTTTAAAAAATCTTTTATAACATTTGTACATTTCCACGTACAAAGTAAAACAGATATAGGATTATAGATGAAACTGGGACTCTTTAGTACAGCTTGCTTTACCTTTAAAGTATTTAATAACTTCATCATGTAACTTTCAAAGCTGTCTTCCTTGTCTCTGTTTCCTTCTCTTCTCTTCTATGCATTAAAAAATGCTTCCATAACCTTCTTTTCTTTGCCTTTTGGATATTTTAATAAGCAATGAAACATATAGGGGAGTGTTGTTGGGAAGAAGTGTTTTGTTTTAGAAAAACATGGGAAGGTAAGAGGAATAATGTAGACACCCTCTTTCCAGTAGAAATAGCAGGATTGATTTGATTATTCTCCAGAACTGAACATGGTGGGTGGGAGTGAAAGCCCTGGGCAGCAGGGCTGGCTAGAATAGGGCCAGCAGAGTGAAACATGGCTAGAAGAGGCATGGATATAATGGACCCTGGGAAGCACTCATCATCAGGGCAGCTAAATACTCCAGGGTGTGGTTTCTGGTCCAGAAGGTACAGCCTAGGGCTGAGGAGAAGATCTCAAGCATCTTGTCCAATTCTTCCTCGTGGGTCAAACAGTCTGGTCCTGATGTATAAGAAGAATGCAGGAGCAATCGTGGGATCATCGAGTCAGAGCTGGAAGGGACCATAAGGGTGGTTTAGTTCAATTCTCTCATTTTACAAGTGAGGAAACGAGTGAGATTAAGTGACTCACCCGAGGTCACGCAGCAAGCCGGTGGCCGGACTAGGCTTTCCGAGTCCAAGTCCACTGCTTCTTTTGCTTCCACCATAATGTTTCCCCAGGAATCACATCTTCATTCTACTTTGTACTTACTCCAATACCTGAGTCCTCTGACTCTGCAGGGCCCAAGAAGGGTAGGGAATGGCTGATAATGGCATCACCTCAATAGAGAGACCTGGGGATACATCCAAAATACTCAGTATCAGTGGAGGTCACAGCGGTTACGCAGCCATAACTATTGGCTTAAATGAGTCATCTTTGCAGGCGTCACATTCAACTGAAATGATGTTCTTTCAAGAGAAGCAGGCAGGAAGGAGAAGGAGACGTGTTAGGGCAGACTCACATGCAATGGTCCCATGGTGTTTGGGTATTTCCTTATGAATCAGTGGGAATTACTAACCCACCAGGGTGTGAAATCTCCATCAAAAGCTGTCTCTTCCTCTAGATTCCTCTGAAGCTCCGGAAGACAGACGTCAGCTGTATGAATGACTGGAACACCAAACTACAGGGTTGAAAAGCTGTTCTTCCACAAGACGAAATACTAGCCCACACCAAAATGATTGGTTTCAAGCCTCAACATATCATTATTAGCAGTAGAGAGCTTCAGCCCTCATCTCTGGTTTCCTTTGAATTTGCATCCAATATAAACAGCAACATTTAGTGTCCAACCTCATTTTCCCACTCTATCAGGATGTGTGATAACAGCTGTCTCTATAGCATCTTTT
The DNA here is from genome assembly GCF_003287225.1 of Phascolarctos cinereus. Taxonomy (NCBI): domain Eukaryota; kingdom Metazoa; phylum Chordata; class Mammalia; order Diprotodontia; family Phascolarctidae; genus Phascolarctos; species Phascolarctos cinereus. The sequence goes on along the minus strand of NW_027556098.1, from coordinate 379,871,657 downwards.
TTTTTAAAGCAAGATTGATCAGATGAAAACCGAAGTCACACTAAAAAAAAAACCAATTCTTTACAGTGATAAGAGAGAGATGACATCTGAATCCTCGACAATCTATGTCCATTCAGAGAGAAGAGAAAACCCATTTGATCTTCATTTTCCTTACTGAGCTGGCTGACTGATTGAAAAGTATTTACTTAAGAAGTGCTCGGTGTGTGCCAGGCACAGTTCTAAATGCTGAGTTTACAATTACATGGAGCATCTCACCCAGGTGGGTTTGGGAGGGTCCCTGAAGGATTGGTATGGTGTAAGAGAGGCAGATGTGATTGGATGTGGCTGGACAGAGGAACTCCTGAGAGAGAAGCAGGAAAAGAGTGGGAAAGGAAGGAAGAAGTAGATGAGTACAAGATACAAGGCATGCACTAGAGACTGGAGGCCCTGGAGCCACAGGCGTGTGGGAACTAGCTGGCACCCCAAAATGTCTCTCCTCAGTTGAGCTGAGATCTTATCTCATTCCCAAGTTTAACAGTACCCCTACACACACACACACACACACACACACACACACATTCTATTATGTAAACTAATCTATTTAACTTCTCTGATTCCTGTTTCACTGCTTTCTTTGATAAATATGCTTATTTGATATCTGTGACTGTCATTTGTGAACCAAGCATTTGGTGGGAGGGGAGATAAACTGTTATAGAATGAGATAACTACTCCCTTCCCTCCTTCTCCAAGTGACCAGGGAAAGTGGCTTTTAACCTGAACCCCAAAAGAGAATTATATCCCCCCAAATACTACAAATATCTTCTGTGTAATAAATAGATAGACTTCTGGCACAATACCCCTCTTCACAATAGGAAGGCAAAGGCATGATCATCTGATCATGGCCATCCTTCTACTTTTCATAAAGTAGAATCTTCATAAATTGAAGTCTCCCTTCAGGATAGGGAGTGGGGGCATTCCAGATCTATCTCTCTAGAAATCCATGGTACAGACACTCTGGTTCCCTTTGTCCAAGTCATCCTGTTACTTACAAAAAGAAAAATGGTCTCTGACTTCAAGAAGCTGACATTCTAATTGAAAGACATATATAAGAGAATAGTATATATACAAGATAGGGACAGGAAGATATATCAGACAACATATATAAGAGAATGGTAGCCTGGGAAGGGAGTTTAGGCCCAAAAAAATCACAAGAATAGTGAGTTGATCTGTAACGTAATCAAATGACATGCCTTTCAGAAATAATGGTAGTATTGATTTGATTACTATTCTAAATGCAAGTTGGAAAGGTAGGGAAGAGGTTATATGCACATCCAAGTGCAGACAGTTAGGTAAGATGGGAGGTGAAGCATGGTCTGGGGCCAGTCAGGCAATTAATCAAATCAATCAGCAGGCATTTATTAAATACTATGAATCATGCGCTGTGCTGGGAATAAAAAAAAAAAGCAAGAACAGTTCCTACCTTCAAGGAGCTTACCTTCTAATGAGAGAGACAACACAGTTAAATAAAATCATACAAGATAAATACGGGAGTAGATAGAAGGTAACCTTACAGAGGATGGCACTAGTAGCCAGGGGGATGAGGAAAGACCTTCTGAGGAGGGGGCACTCTAGCTGAGTCTCGGAAGAAGCCAGAAAGGAAGTTAGAGCTTATCCAGACACAGGGAACAGTTAGTGCAAAGACACTGAGGTGGGAACAGAAGAACATGACATAGGCCAATATGGCTGGACTGCATTTGCGCAGGGGAGTAGGATCTAAGAAGACGGGAAAGTGGCCAGTTTGTGAAGAGCTTTAAATGCCTACCAAAGGACTTTACATTTGATCCTCGAGATAGTAGGGAGCTGCTGAAGGAACATGGTAGGCTTATGCTTTAGGAAAATCACTTTGGCGGCTGAATGGAGAATGGATTGGAGTAGGTAGAGACTTCGGAGGCTGTTGCAAAAGTCCAGGTGAGAGAGAAGCTAGGAGCCTAAGCTGGTGTTGCTTGTGAGTGTGGAGAGAAGGCACATGACACAAGGAATGTGGCAGAGAGAGGAATGACAAGATTTGCCAACTGATTGTCTATGTGGGGTGAGTGAGAATAAGGAGCTGAGTGTGACATCAAGGTTGCAAACCTGGATGACTGGGAGGATGGATGGTGGTGCCCTCAGCAGTGATAGGGAAATTCAGAAGAAAGGAGGGTTTGGGTGGTGGTGGGTAGGGGAAGATAATGAGTTCTGCTTTGGACATGTTTCAGATGCTTACGGAACATTCAGTTCTAAATGTCCAATTAGCTGGAGGTATATGGGACTGGAGCTCAGGAGGCATGCTATGGCTAGAGAAATATATTTGGGATTTATCTTCATAGAGATGACAAATGAACTCAAGGAGGCTGATTAGAGTGCCAAGTGAAATAATATGGAGAGAAAAGAGAAGATGACCCAGGGCAAGGCATGAGAGTCATTCACCTTTGGTGGCCGTGACATGGATAAAGATTCAGCAAAAGAGATTGGGAATGGTCAAACAGGTAAGAAGTAAACCAAGAGAGAGCTGGGTCAGAAAAACCCAGGGAGGAGTGAGTAGGAATGAGGAAAAACTGGTCAGCGGTGTGAATGATTCTACAGAAAGGGTCAAGAAAGATAAAGATTGAGAAAAGGCCGTGGAACAGATCATCAGAAACTTTAGAGAGCAGTTTCAGAGAATGATGTAGTCAGAGGCTAAACTTTACAGTTTTTAGAGGGGAATTCAAGGAGAGGAGTGGAGGCATCTTTTGGAGATGGCTATTTCAAGGAGTTCAGCTGAGAAGAGGAAAGATATGAGACAACAGATGGCGGACTTGAGGGGGTTTTTGTTTTGTTTGTTTTTTAGGACTGGGGAGAGTTGAGCATGTTTGTAGGAAGCCAGGAAGGAGCCAGAGATTAGAGAGAGAGGGGGAATGATGGTGGAGATAGTCTTCTGGAGAAGATGTGAAGGGATGAGATCAAGAATATACATAGAGAGATTGGCAAGTAGAAGGGTCAATCCATCATCAGATATATCAAATATATCACTATATTTAAGGAGGTAATGGTAGGGATGATGTCATGGGGATGTGAGAGGAAGAAAAGGAGAGGAGAAGATGGGAGCTCATGCCAAATAGCCTCTTTTTTTTTTTTTTAGTGAAGTATGAGGTGAGGTCCTCAGCAGAGAATATAGGGGGAGGATGTGGTGTGAGAAGATTGAGAGAAGAAAACATTTGGAATAGCTGCTGTGGTGATAGGATAGGGTTATCATTTAGGTAGGAATAGTAAGATTGCCTTGCTGCAGTGAGGGCCCGGTTGAAGTTAACTGGAAAAAATTAGTTGTGGACCAAGACAATATGGCTTCATAATTTCCTCCATTTCCATTCAGCAGCCCATCCATAGGATCAAAGAAGGCCGATAATAGGAGTAATCCAGGGCTTACCACTGGTAAGGCCTGATCAGTGATAGAACAAAGGATTCCAGAGTAGAGGAGTATACTGAGGTTCTAACTCAAAGCCATCCGAGTGGCCAAGATGACCCAAAAAGTGATGATTGTTGAAGGGGCAGGACAGCAAGCACAGAGTGTTCTCTTGAATGGGTTCAGCCCTTCTGGAAAGCCCTTCGAATGTATCCCCAACGTCATCCAACTGTGAATACCTTTTGATCCAGTGACATTCCTACTAGGCCCACACTCTAAAACAATCAAAGAAAGAAGAAAAGGACCCATATGTACAAAGATTTTAATAATAAGCAGTTATTTTTTATAGTGGCAAAGAATTGGGAATGAAGTGGGTGATCGAGAGAGAATGTTTGAACAAATGACGGTATTTGGCTGTAATAGAATATTATGGAACCATAAGAAATAATGCAAGGGAGAATTTCAGAAAAAAATGAGAAGACTCGTATGAGCCGAGGCAGAAGGAACAGAACCAGAATAGGAATTTATGTAATAGTATTATGAAGAAAAACAACTTGGAAAGACTTGGGGACTCTGATCAATGAAATGACCAGTTAGGCGATGGGATCAAGATTCAGAATAGGACATTCTTTTTCCAGACAACCAATGTGGGAATTTGTTTTGCTTGGCCAAATATTCCTTTTTCTTTTCCTTTTTTTTTTTTTTTGGCTAGGTAATGGGATGAACTGACTTGCCCAAAGTCACACAGCTAGTAAGTGTTAAGTGTCTGAGGCCGGATTTGAAGTCAGGTCCTCCTGACTCTAGGGCTGGTGCTCTATCCACTGTGCCACCTAGCTGCTCCCCTGGCCGAATATTTCTTACAAGGGCCTTGTTTCTCTTCTTTTTTAAACTGGGGGTAGGGAAAGTGCAGCAAAAAAAAAAGTGAATCATTGAGGAATATTTTTTAAATGCACAAAAAAGAACAGGAAGAAGACCAGAAATAATCACAATTAGGACTGCTTTGAAAACTGCAGGTTGAATTTTCTATCTATCCACCTATCTACCTATAAGATACTACAGTCATATCTACAATCTTTTTCTGTTCTACTATGCATATGGAAATCCCATTTTATTTGGGCTCAAGTTTAGAATATAAATAAATAGGTGAATAAACAAGCAAACCAATAAACGATTTTGAAAAATGAATAGAGAACAGTATAGCATTGAACTGTTTTTATCAAAGGGTCAAAATTTGGAAGAGAGGAGAGTGTAGCCACAGCTGGGGTGATGGCCTGAGAAAGAACTGAGGGAGAGAAGGAATGGTGGTCATGTTGGGAAGAAGAGTAGGTTTAAGAAGAGTGAGGTGCATGGAGAGATGGAAAGATAAAAGATTACGATCAGATACAGGAAACTCAGGCACCATCTTTTATATCAAGGCTTTCTTTCCTGATCCTCCCAGCTACTAATACCCTCACTCTTGAAGTACCTTGCGGGGAAATCATAAGGGACTTGTTAATAAGTTTAAATTGTTTACATTCCTACACAGGAAGATGTTACTTGTAGCTCATAAGAGCTTTCTCATTATTAGGGGTAGTTAGAAGGAGTATATATAGACAGAGGGTACAGGTGTGAGTTGAATATGAAGGGATGCTATCTAAAAAATAAAAGTAAGGGATGAGAGAGGAATGTACTGGGAGAAGGAGAAACTCCACCAACATGGAAATGTCCTCTACCAACACAGATCAGCTCTTGTTCTGCACCATACTTACATAGTTTTGAATTGCCTGGGGCACCAACAGGTTAAGTGCCTTGCCCAGGGTCAGACATTAGAGGCTAACCTTGAACACGTAAAATAATCCATTTTCTATCATGGCCATGCTCCTTCCTCCATACTGGTGAAAGCTACCAGATTGAACTCAGCTGTGGATTCGTGTAGTTAAATAGGGAAACATCTTTCTGCATCATTGGACTCTTCTCCTCAGCTGTCAGGCCTTGCAAAATCAAGGAGATGATGTTATTAATGAGTGATCTGGGGGCTAGGATGGGGTTGGTGTTTCAACATGATGGTGATTTAGCTATAACTTATTTAAAACTTTATTGCAAAAAGATTTTGGTCTAATGGTATAAATGTAGAGTAATTTTGCATTTTTACTTGTTGGGGGAGGAAGGAAGAAAGAAACAAACAAAAAAAGGGAGGATAAAATTGTAAGCATGTTGAGAGGAAAGTGAAGGGAAAAACTGCAAGCACTTAATTTTTTTTTATTTTCAGTTCCAAATTCTCACCTTTCCTCTAGCCCTTCCCCCACCCATTAGAAGCTAAGAAAGACAAGACCCATTCTACATATGAAATCATGCAAAACATCTTCATTAACCACGTTCTGAAAAAAAGAAAGCAAGAAAAATAAAGAGAAAAAATATGCTTCACTTTGTGCTCTGAGGCCATCAGTTCACTTTCTGGATGTGGATAGCATGATTCATCATAAGTTTTTGGAATTGCAGTGGGCCATTAGATTGATCAGAGTAACGAAGCCTTTCACAATGGACTGCTGTTAACAATGTTATTGTTATAATGTACATTGCGCTCCTGGTTATGCTCACTTCACTTTGTATCAGTTCATACAATTCTTCCCAAGTTTTTCTGCTCATTATTTCTTATAGCACGATAGTGCTCGCATTCATATACCATGACTTGTTCAGCCATTTCCCAATCCATGGGCATCTCCTCAGTTTCTAATTATTTGCCACCACAAAAAGAGCTGCTATAAATATTTTTGTACAAATGGGTCTTTTTCCTTTTTCTTTGATCTCCCTGGGATACAGATCTAGTAGTAGTTTTGCTGGGTCAAACGATATGTGTAGTTTTATAGACTTTGGGGCATAGTTCCAAACAGTTCTCCAGAAGGGTTGGACCAGTTCACATTTCCATCAACAATGTACCAGTGTCCCTGTTTTTCCACATCCCATCCAGCATCTGTCATTTTCTTTTTCTGTCACCTTAAGTCAATCTGATAGGCGTGAGGTATTACCTCAGAGTTGTTTTAATTTGCGTCTCTCTAATTATTAGTGATTTAGGGCACTGTAAGACCATTGTTAACTTTGGTTTCTTCCTCTGAAAACTGCCTTTTCACATATTTGTCAAGTGGGGAATGATTCCTATCTTATAAATTTGGCTCAGTTCTCTACACATTTTAGAAGTGCGACCTTTATCAAAGAAACTTGCTATAAATTCCCTCCCCCCCCCCCAGTTTCCTGCTTTTCTAATTTTGGCTGCATTGGCTTCCCAAGCACTTTAAAAAAGGATCCCAGTGATTCTGCAGTCAAACTTGATGCGTTGTATTTCCAGGCTCCCCCCAGTGGAATCTTCACTCTGCCATTTGTACTGAACGGTCTCTTCCTCCTCTTCCTAACTGTGGGATGGAGAGGGGTGTGCAAGGTCTTCACACCTAATCAATGTGTTCTCTAACTTATTGATTACCTGTACCAGAAAGACAGCCCAGATACACAGATTCCACAGATAATCTCAAATGCTCAATTTGAGCTGATGATTTCCTTTTCATCTCTCACCTTGACTTTTTTGTTTTAATCAAGATTGGCTATTTACTAGGTTTGCAAAATGAACCTATGAACCTTTACCCTTTTTTTTCTCCCACGGAAGGGAAAAGTGGCCAAAGACCTTGAAAATCTCCAAGATGATTAAGTAAGAATCCATGTTCCAAGTTAGAACTGACTGTAACATTAAACTTCAAAACCACATATCATAATTAATTTATAGCTAACCATGGATAAAGGAGTCTTTCTGAAACTCAATACTTCAGGTGATTTTGCTCATGTGAAACACTGAGAAAAAAAATTAGTATTGTTCCTTTCAGGATCCCCTCCAGATATTTCAAGTCTTGGCCTGGAGATGACCTTGGGTTGGGGCCAGATTCCTGCTCTTCTTATAGGGTCTATCGTTCTGGAAAGGTTCTGGATACTGGATAGGCTGTGTATACTGATACAAGCTGAATCATGAGGTGATGAATTCTTCGGCTCAGGCAACCCACAAAACAAAGTGACTCCATGAAAGGGCAGAAAAGAGGAAAATTTAAGGTGACTCCTTCCTTAAACCTTCAGATTAAAAACCATATGAAGAACCATCAAGACTACTGTTAAACTTACATCAAATTAATTTGAATGGGGAGGGGCAGAGGGAGCTTTCTAATAGGAAATTCAAATTTACCATAGTAATCTTGTGAAAGATAATGAGAGAGAGCTGAGTTGTAAACATGGAAAAAAGTATTTAACTTCTTTAAGAAATAAGCTGGTCATAAAAGCCAACTGCCCGCAGTGAACTTACAGCAAGAATTGATTAGAATGGGGCAGCTAGGTGGTGCGGTGGATAGAGCACTGGCCCTGGAAGCAGGAGGACCTGAGTTCAAATCCAGCCTCAGACACATACTACTCACTAGCTGTGTGACTGTGGGCAAGTCACTTAACCCCATTGCCTAGTCAAAAAAAAAAATTGATTAGAGTTTTAGGGGAGCAGACCCTCCAGGACAAGGGCTTCAGTAGTTAGTGTTGGCCCTCTAGAAGCAGGTGACAAGAGTATGATCCCAACAGCATGAATCAGATCTTCGCCAAGAATGCTGTTGATAATAACTTACCAGGCACGTAGAAAAATCAGAGAGGAATTTAGAATTTTCACGCAAACATCAACATCTTTCCTCTTCCAAACATACCAGTGACTGTCTATGGCACCACCATCTTGCCAGTCACCCAAGACTCAAAACCTGGGGGTTGTCCTTGTCTCCTTTCTTTCACCGCCCCCCGCCCCCTATATATCCAATCTATTGCCAAGGCTTGTTGATTCTACCTTTGAAACCCATCTTGAATATGCACCCGTCTCTCCTTTGATACTCCCCCAGCCCCAATCTGATGCATGCCCTCATCTCTTCACACCGGGACCACCGAAACAGGCTGCTGGTGGGAGTGTCTGCCTCAAGTTTTTCCTCAATTGTCTGTTAAATTGATCTCCCAAAAGCACAAGTCTGACCATACCACTCCCCTACTCAATAAACTCAAATGTCTATTACCACCTCCAGGTGGTGTGTATCTAGCAAAGTGAAAGTATTCTTATTCTGTTTGCAACAAGAATCTCTTTTTATAGATTCAGAATCTTTCAGCTTCAAATGCCTTTGGATCAATTTGACTACTCTTTAAATGCAAAAGGACATGACACTGTTCAAAAGCCCTCACTCACAGTGAGACAAATGCTATATTTCTTGTTAGGCGGGAAGTCATGCACATAAAGAATATTAATAATAATTACAATGGCTAACATCTGTGTAGTGCTGCCTGTGTGCCAGGCACCATGTGAAATGCTTTACAATTATCTCATTTGGTCCCTACGATAACCTGGAGAGGAAGGTGCCATTATTACCCCCATTTTACCGATGAGAAAACAGAGGGAGAGGGGAAGTGACTTGTCCAGGGTCACACAACTAATGAGGGTCTGAGGCCAGATCTGAATTCAGGACTTCCTGATGCCAGGCCCAGCGCTCTATCCACTGAGCCACCTAGCTGCCTATAATGATTCCTTTCTTGCAGAACACATAAGGAAAGATGATGAAAGTGTAAGTGAAGAAGTGCCCTGGAGTCAGAAGCCTTCTCAGCCATGAGCCCCAGAGAGGTGAACCACTGGCCTCTCTCTGTGCCTCCTTTTCTCTGTCTACAAAATGATGGTGATAGTACTTGGACTGCTGACCTTACAGGGTTGTTTATAAATGAAACACTCTATAAATGAGAGCTAAGATTAATATTCCCAGAAATTCTCCAAAAGAGGAGAAAACTATTTCCTATCAAAGTATGCCTTAAGAGGAAGAATGAACGTGTGTGTGTGTGTGTGTGTGTGTGTGTGTGTGTGTGTGTGTGTGTGTGTGGTTGCAGGCTACATTTTGCTACTGTCCTCTGGTATGGTCTGTTGCTAAAACAAAAATTATTCTTATCAAGGGAAGGGGAAGAAGAAGGAAGAAGCATTTATATAGCACCTCTTATGTACCAGGTACTGTGCTAAGCGCTTTATAAATATTTTCTCATTTGATCCTCACATCAACTAGAAGGCAGGTACTATTACTACCCTCATTCTACAGTCAGGGAAACTGAGGTAGACGAGTAAATGACTTGCCTGGGGTTACAAAGCTAGGAAGTGTATGAGGAAGGATTTGAATGCAGGTCTTCTTGACCCAGACCCAGCATCTGTCCACTGTGCCCCAGCTGCCTGTTTAAAAAAAGAAATTTTAATCAGGTTATAAAATGTTTCAAATCTAAGCTTCTGAAAGAAAAGGTAATTCTCAGAACAGGTATTTAGCACTCATAACTGTTAGGAATTACCTGCCATAGTACAGTAAGAATTAGTATTCCTTTAAGGAACGCAGTCGTAAAATTCATCTGAATATACATCTGGCTTATCACAAGATTGTAGGTGTCTTTGCTCCTACTCCACCTTCAATGGAACATGCAGCCATGGGAGCCATTTTCCCCTAGTTTGTGGTAATATTTTTTTGGGGGGGTGGGGCAATTGGGGTTGTGTGGTAACAAGAAGCCCCAAGATCATGAAAGATGTGACATGAGGTCCTAGGAACAGAGTTTGAACTGAATATTTGAGATGTCTTCTACAACACTGGCTTAATAAAGCATTACTGCCTTTGGAAATACCTTTTTCCACTGACACACGGCTTCTGATCCCAAAGAGCTGGCATGATTTCATTAAGAATGGGGCAAGCCCCATTAAGATTATTTCTTTTGTTATGACAGGGTTGCAAAACTGGACAGAGCTATAGATGTAGTTTACCAAGATTTCAATGGATTTAACATTTTATTTTTTCCCCAATTACACATAAAAATAATTCCTAACCTTTTAAAATTTTGAGTTCCAAATTCTCTTTCCTCCCCCACCCCTTACCACTGAGAAGGCAAGCAATTTGTTACAGTTGTTTTTTTTTTAATCCAGATTTTAGCAAAGCAAAGCATTTGTTTCAATTTCTTATTACTACTATACTTGTGGAAAAGTGGAGACACTGGTGGGACTTAGGTCAGAACTGGCTGAATGAAGGTCAGTGGTCTGATGTGAACTGAGAATTAGCTCTCTGGTGGAACATGCCAGGGATCTTTGCTGTTGAACGTTTTTATTTTAGCCTCCCAGGCCTGGATGAAGTGCTGCTGCAGATCATCCCAGGTCGAGGAGGACAGGTTGTTACCTGCCACGTACCTGCTTCCATGCTAGGTGACAGGATTAAAAATATTTTGAACATCGATACTGGGGTCTCACCGGACTCCAGTTTCAATATGAGTTAGCAGAATGCAGTGACAGCCAAGAAAGTCCAGGGGGCCACCAAAGGCGACCGTTCTTGGGAGGTGATGGCCATGTGGTTCTCTGCCCTAGGGTTCAGTTCTGCAGAAAGAGATATGTAAGCCTGAGGCTGTCCTGAGGTGGTCAGTGAAAGAGGTCGAAGACCTATGAATATGTAGTCTTAAGAAGAGAAAACATGGTGGGGACAGGATCGCTGCCTTCAGGTTTAGAAGATTCAAGAGCTATCAGGGGGCAGGTCTTTAGTGGGTACAGACATGTTCAGTTTGCTCCCACAGGGCAGAACCAGAACAAATGGGTGAGGCTGCAAGGAAGCAAACTGAGGTTTGATGGCGGGTGACGCTTACTAACATGTGGAGCCATCCCAAGGGGGAATGGGCTCCCTTTCACTGGAGGTCTTTGAGCAAAGGCTGGAGTAGGCAGGAGGTAAAGGAGATTCTTGTGCACGTCCTTTACAGCTCCAACATTCTGTAGTTCCATGAAAACAACCAAACTGGAACTTTTATTAAAAAAAAAACCTAACAGAGAAAATAGCTTAATATGTCAAGAAGGAAAAGATTTCAAAGGAAGGGTGATGTTTTGCTACTTCTGGAGATAGACCACAAACTTTTAAAATAAAAGCTACAGCCCCACAGCCTTTTAAATTTCATGTTTATTCATACTTTTCAAAATATATGTACATAAAAAAGGAAGATTTACAACAGGAAAGATTGCCTTACATGCAACACAAATTCCGATAAATTCATGATGGGATCACACATGAGTATGACTCTAAATCAAGCTAATCTTCGCAAGTCCATTCCTTAGCCAAACTGAGGCTACAGAAAGGATCCCAGAAAACAGACTGCACATGGAATGAATATGAAACAAACAGGTTTTAGCCTCTGGCAGTACTCAAAGGACCAGAAAATGTACATTGAATATCTTAAGACAATAAAAATTTTAAGTGCCACAGGGAAGTTAAATTAAGAATCAGAAATGGAAATTTCTCAGATAGAAAGCTTAGTAATATTTAACACAACCTCACAATACCAAAACAAAATACAAAGAAAAAAGGGTTAGGTAGTCAGGCTTCATTTACTTTAAAAAAAAATCTCAGCGACGAAGCCACCCAAATGACGTCAAAGGTGCTGAGGAAAGGAAGATGGGGTGGGAGGAGGGGACGAGATGGGTCTGGAATCTAGTTTCATTTATTTTTAGCAAACTGTATGTTTCCCCACTTATCAGCATCTCTACATTAGCAACCACATAACTCTCCAATATTTCCCTTTAAAATGGCAAATAGGAAGTGACAACTTAGGTGCTAAGTCTTAAAAAATTTTATATATATACATATATATATATATATATATATACACACACACACATATATATATATATATATATATATATAAATATATATATACACCATTTGATTAAGAAGATTTTTATATGCTATGTTTTTCAGTAACAGATCAATGACATGAAGAATCACAGCAACAATGCATTTCTGTAATACTATTTAACCAAAAACCCAAGTGATGTGAGAATTGTGCTTGATGTGGAGACACTGCTCTGGTCTGGGCTGGTTATGGCCCATGGAAGCCGCCTCCTTTCAGATTTCAATGGGATCATAACATATGTGGCTACTTCTCAAAAGCTAAAAGAAGCCCCTCTGTTTCTTGTGGGAGAGTTGGTGGAGCAGTTTTACTAATAAAAGAAAGCTCTATAGCCACAACGCAGAAGACCCTGGAGGCAGAAGCGTCATACTGCCTCCCTCTTTACTTCTAGCAGCTGATGTCACATTGTTCTGTTCCTGAAGCTTTCTAAAAATATAAAAATCTTCTTTGCAATTGTTTAAAAGAAAACCAAATAGTAAAGCCTAAGCTCACCACTTAAAAGAGGAAAAAGGGGTTGGGGGAGAGGGAAAGGAAAAAAGAACAAGTAGAGATTACACAGTCTAGAAAAGTCCTGAACTGTTGCAGAAACTAAAATGACTGAGGAGAGGGACAGGTACCGAGAATAGTACCTAAAGCTAACAAATGACTAAGTTGGTTTATTTTATCTTCCCTCCCCTTGCTTTTCAAAGAAAAAAAATACAATTTTAAAAGCATCAAAACTAAATCAAATGCACAATGACCTTCAGAAATAATATGTTGAATTTTGCCACGGTGCTCCAGGCCTGCATTTCACTTCTTTGCTCTGAGAGACTTCCTGGATTTGCCCTTGGTGGAAGACTTCCCATCCTTCTTCCCACTTGCTGCTGGCTTCTTGGAAGAGATGCTACCAGACTTCTTGATGGCTGGTGGGGCTGGTTTGGTTTTCTTGGTGGGGGTTTTGGCCTTGGGTGGGGCTTTTTTGGGGGGAGGTCTGGCTTTTCCTCGTTGGGCAGCAGGGGTTTTGGGCTTAGGCTTTGAATCTCTTTGTTTTGCTGAGGTGGCCTTCCCTCGGGATTTAGCTGGGGCTTTCTTCTGCAATCTGTTAAAAAGTGAAGCAAAAGTAAAAAGCTGGGCCTATGAGACCTCCCATTTTCCAGGATGACAAAGAGCCTGCCGGCTTTGCCAAAAAAGTCACGATATAGATGGGAACTCTTACAAATGATTAGGGTCACACCACGAAATGGCAAAGTTGGCCAAAGTGGGACAAAATTAACAGATGTTGTTTAAGTCCTTGCCTAGCTCCAATTTTGCCAATAAATTTTTATTTGTTTGGCAAAACACCAAATTAAACATTCACTGTGCTTATGCATAGCATGCCTCTGGTTTAAAGTTTAATGGGGCAGCTAGGTGGCATAGTAGATAGAGCTCCAACCTTGGAGTCAGAAGGACCTGAGTTTCAATAAGGCCTCAGACACTTGACACTTACTAGCTGTGTGACCCTGGACAAGTCACTTAACCCCAACTGCCTCACCAAAAAGCAAAAATAAAATAAAAAATTTAAAAAAAAATAAAAAGTTTAGAACTTGCTTCCAGAGTTCAAGAACTTTTAGGTACCAAAAAGAAAGCTCAAATGAATAAACTTTCTATTTGTTAAAATACTCTCTTGGTGGATAGGCAGCAGAGAAGAGTGAGCAGAGTGCTAGACACAGAAAAAGTCTGAGCTATGTCATGCACTATTCAATTCGGTAAGGATTTAGTAAGTGTAAGGCACTATGCTAGGCCTGGGCATACAAAACGTAAAGTATTCTCTGTCCTCATGAAGTTTACAACCTACAAGCTGGCTGGTCCTACGCCCAGCTCTGCCAGGTGGGTGCTAAGTGACCCAGAATGAGTAGTGTCACCTCAGTTTCATCCTCTGTAAAATGAGGGGATGGGCTAAATGATCTCCAGCTCTAAAATGCTATGATCTTGCAATCTATAAGAAGGTTGTGCAGTAAAGTATATGCTGGCAACAGCAAAGATTTTGATGACTCTTCTGCCAACAAAGCTAGGCAAGGTTTGGAATAAAGAATAGAATTTGGTTCAGGAGTATTATGGATTCACTGGTTTAAAGAGGCAACTGGGAAAGATGACTCAAGGAAAAGATTAAAAAACAAATGTATCATTAAATGAGGAACCAACCAGTGGTGCTAAAGGAGTTTCTGTCTTTATGTTATATTCAGTAAGTAATTTAAGCTTTTTGAGCATCAGTTTTCCTCTTCTGTAAAATAAGTGACTGAAACAGATGACTTTTCAATTCCCTTCTAACTCTAAATTTATTCTCCTAAGAAGCCCCTGGGCCTCAATTTCCTCATCTGTAAAATGGGGTGTATGGAATATATGATCTCTAGAGCTCCTTCTGGCTACAACACTTAGTGATTCTGTGACCTATAATTATTCTCCAGACACAATCTGTTTACCTTGGATAAAGTCATTTCAAATTTCTATACCGTTTCTTAGGTGGTGGTTCATCATCTTCAGATTCTTCTTCCTCAGATGAATCTTCCTCATCTTCTTCTTCTGAATCATCATCCTCAGACTCCTCAGACTCTTCACTTTGCTGCTTCTCTGGAAATAACACTCCTGGGCTGTGAAAAGAACTCAGGTTAAAACGAAAGTCCTATTCAGGACAGTCAAAACAATGTACCCTTAAATAGCAGATAGCAAAACAAGCAAAATAACCTAGTCCCCTACATGATTACAAATGAGGGAGTTACAATTTATTCTGAAAATGTAGGTGTATACACACACACGCACACACACCCCTTTATTAAACATACATGAGCAGCACCAGGACTCCATGCTCCAATTTTCCCAGCTCCCTCATATTCACGGCCTTAAAAAAAGTGTCATGCCTCCAAAAATTCAAACAAAGCAGTTCAGAACTTGAAATTTCAAAAGGGACTGAGTATTTTATATTTTGTAAAAACTGTATGGCATCAAAAGCTAAGATCTTCCACTTTTTTCTGTCCACAATAATAGGAATTATTGGTCACTCTGATGAGTACACCTATAAAATAATACCACAATATACTAGGCTTTGAAATTTATATGAAGAATATTTCATTTGTAAAATACAACATATCAACACAATTAAACCAAAAGGGCTGGTCTATTACTTAATAAGAAGTTCAATAAAATTTATGCTTGTTCCCAAAGTAGAATAAAACCACAATGAGGTTCTCTTAAAATATTAAGGATGTATGTCATAGAGTTTTAGTAAAGATTAAATTACATTACTCAGAGTGAGAGGGCATGGATGGGCTAGGCTTTCTATCACTGGGTATACCAACACCAGTGGGATCACAAGCACTTTTAACAGGGGCTAGAAGAAGCACCTGGATTTCTCTACTTCTGAGAAATCACAACATATATCAGATAGGAATTCTTGACTCTCCTGCACGTTACAAGTTAAGAAGCAAAACCAAAGCACTTAGGAGCATATGATGCTGAATCCCTCCAGCTCTCTATGCTATATGACCACGGTACAGTCTAACAGTCTAAGTTGGGATTTGCAGCATCAGATGCCAAAATTCAATTATTTGTTTGATAAAGAAGGAACAGCATAACTACTCACAGTCTAATGGATTTGAGAACAGGGACCATTAAGAACTAGTTAGATGGAAACAGCTCCTAGCTATGAAACCTTAGGGCTTAACCTCTCAAGTTCATTTACTCATCTGCAAGATGCAAAGGTTAGACTAGAATTTAGGCCCCAGATGATTTCTAAAGTCTCATCCTGCTCAGTAAGACCTTGACTCTAGGAATTCAATTGTATTGTACAACAGGTCATTTGACGTCATCTGTAAAAACCTCTCTTTACCTGGGATAATATGGAAAACAAAGCTGGAAGGTGCCACTGAAGCCTTTCCCGGAGATCTGTTCCATCCATCCATTCTTTTCGCACTTTTGTAGGGTTCTTTTCAGTAGATGCACTGAGAACAAAAAGCAAAAATCTATCAATCAATACTGTAATTTTATATAAAACAATTGGTGCCTTTAGGATAAGGGTTCTTAATCTTTTTTGTGTCATGGTCCTTTTTGGCAGTCTGGCTTTTTTTTTTTAACTGCATAAAATAAAATACCTAGGATTTCAAAAGAAACCAACTCTACTAAAATAAAGGTGTCCTTTTTTTCTCATTCATGTTCACAGATCTCCTGAAATCAATCCACAGACCCCAAATAAAGAACCCCTGCTCTAGGAGAATATGCAATATTCTGGCAAAAAACTGGGCATACTCCTTGGCCAAAGTTCAAATGTCTGCATTCTCATGATATCCCAAGGGTCTCATGAAGCAGAGTTTGGGCCAAAGCTGCCTTAAGAGATCCATTCCAGAGCCATCCAAAGGGGACAGAGAGACTATCTTGAACTGCAGCAAGGGGCAAGGATAGTTTGATAAGATCCTGAAATTTATTCCAATGCTTTCTAGTTGTTTAAGATCAAGAACTGAACTCCCTCAAGTAGGTAGGTATTATACAATGACTTCATGGGACATGGGCAGGTTTTTGTTTTTTTTTTAAATGTGGATTTAGACAAAAACTGAGAATATGCATAAAAATTCTGTGTTCAAAGAGTAAATGTCAAATTAGTAAAGCTTCCATTTGTTAAAAAATTAAATAATCATCTTCCTTCAATTCACAAATTAGGCAGAAAGAGTATAACATAATCACCATGAGCAATTCCCTCCTCTGAAAAAGATACTTTAGACTGAAAAGAAAAACACTTCTAGAAAGCATGCCCTCAAATAAAAAAGTAAATGGTACATCCCATGAAAAACTCTAATCAGACTCCAAGACCATTTTTTTTACTTAAAATAATTTGCTTTGGTTCACTCTGTAATTTTCTCTGAGTTACTGAATTTATTAGTTTCACATTTTTCTTTGAACTTGCTTGCTGAGTTTCAGGTTAGAATCACTTATATACATAAAAGGCAGTTGGGTGGTACGGTGGATAGGATACTGATCTGAATTCAGGACCATCTTCCTCAACACTTGCTATGTGACCCTGGATGAATCACTTTCTCTCTCTGTTCCCCAGTTTCCTCCTTTATAAAATGGGAATAATATAACAGCACATCCCTTCCAGGAAGGATCAAATATGTAAATGTGTGTAATGTGTAAAGTTCTCTGCAAACTTTAAAGAGTAACATAAGTGTTAGCTATTATTCAATGAACATTCAAAACCAGCACAAACAACTGTGCTTGAGAATAGAAAAATCTTCATGTAGTTACCCCATCATTTTCCTTTTATGCATCCCAGAATGATAAAACTGACCTCTGAAATCCTTCAGTCCAGATCTTCACTTTACCCATGAGGGGCACTCAGGCAGGTTGTAGTGATTTGAGGTCCCAGACGTAAGAGTAGCAGAGCTAGGCTCTGAAATGAGGTCTAGTGACCCTGAGTTCAGTGCTCTTTCTATGAGCCATGAGGAATGGCCAGCCATGAACAGGGTTTCTCCACTTAGAGAGGAGTGGTCCTTCCTCATCTGCTCTCATAGTACTCCACTTCCTTATCTCCTGTTGTAATGTTCTGTTCGGTACCAATGTCACCATCCCAACCTGACTAAGTGCTTAGTGTACAATACACAGTTCATGTGTGGGTGAGTTACTGATGCCTTTGCATTTCCACTTCCACCAGAGAGGTACCATCTCTCCCTACAGCGTGGTGTGTCTGTGCTAGCACTGATAGCACAGTCCTTGGGCAAACATAGTGAGCTCCCCTGCCCATGCTAAGTGCACACCTAAGTCTTACCTTGGAAATTAGAATTGGTCCCTGGGTGGTTCTCCAAGACATATTTCTTCAGAGCAGTTGTTGAACAGGTCTTCGGCTCGTTCATGGCAGCAATAGCAGACAGGATTGCGTCTTCCATCAGACTTCCACCAAGCAGGGGTTTCTCCCCTGATCTCTTCAGCTGTTTTCCAAGGAGGAAGAGAAAAGCATCAAGACAACACTCTCCCAAAGCAGGTCAAGACAAGACTCCTCTGCACCAGGTGGGTCGGAGCTCCTGCATTAGCACAGATATGTTTTAAATTAAAATGTCGCATTAGGGACTTTTGCTTTCCAACCACCAAGAACCTAAACTAACTAATTTAAAATCCCCAAACCCTCTTATGGACACTCTCAGTTATTTTCTTCTCCCGTTTGCTGCTTTCATACTGCTCAAAGTATAAATAGTTGGCAATTCCTCAGGCCTAGGTATAACTACCCCAATAGGTATATTAGGTAACTTGTAACTCATGTGAACTACACAGGTTAAACTTCTGTGCAACAGCACTTAACAGGCTCCACATATGCTACTTTTGAAAGAATACGTACTACATTTTCATGGATGAAATGAATTAAATCCTTTTTATATCAGAGAATACTTCCCTTTAGCAATCTGAAAAATGAAGAAGCTGTGTACTAGTGAAAATAATAAATAACCCTATAAACCCTGTAAGGATAACAACAAAGAGAAAAGTTTAGCAACAGTCAAGGTACCTTACTAAAGAAAAATACATGCACAGCATATTTCTGAAGTGGGTTCAGGTAGGTATAAAAGGTAATATAAAAGAGATCAAGGAAAAAAAAAAGGATTAAGCCAAACAAGTTCTAAAAATGAACCTTTGGCCTCTGACCTGGAATGTCCCAGAAGCTCCTTTGCCTGTGATCTGCTCTAATTGGCCTTTCTCTACTGCTCTCTGCAGTGCATTCTTTAACAGTTGAGGTCTGAGGGGGAAATAAAAAATACGAAACAGGTAACAATCATACAAATCCAAGACAACAAATTGGCAGACAGTTTTCTAAGGTCCCTTCGGTTTTAAACTCTCATGATATTCTGTTTTCTTAAAACAGAACTGGCCAAACAACCATTTATAGGCACCTGGACACCTTGCCTAAAGCAAAGGCGATATGAGGCGATTTATCACTCCCGTTTCTGCTGCAATTCTGAACACACACAGACTTCTAAATGATGACGACTCCATTATTCATTTACCTATAAAATCCTATTTGACCACAACGATCACGTTTGGGTCCTTTTCCTTTGATCTCTTTGGGACATGGACCTAGCAGTGGTATTGCTATGAATGCAGTTTAACAGCTCTTTGGGGATAGGTCCAAATTATTTTCCTGAATGGTTGGAGCCGCTCACAGCTTTACCACAGTGCGTTAAAGTACCTATTTTTCAACATCCTCTCCAGCACTTGTATTTTTCCTTTTCTGTCATTTTAGCCAATTTGATGGGGGAGATGATGGTACCTCAGAGTCATTTAGTATCATCATTTTTATTATATTGGCTCAGCCTACCCATAAGCAATTAATCTATCTCCAATTGTTTAAATCTGTTTTTATTTGTGTGAAGAGTGTTTTGTAACTGTTTTCATACAGTTCCTGTGTATGTCTTGGCAGATATATTTCCAAACATTTTATACAGTTTGCAGCTCTTTTAAATGGAATTCCTCTATCTCTTCTTGTTGGGCTTTGTTGGTAATATACAGAAAAGCTGATGATTTGTGTGGGTTTATTTTATACTCTGAAACTTTGCTAAAGTTGTTAATTGTTTTGACTAGTTTTTTAGGTGACTCTAGGGTTTTCTAAGTATACCATCATATAATCTGCAAAAAAAGTGATAGCTGTTTTCACATTGCCTATGCTTATACCTTCATTTTATTTTTCTTGTCTTATTGCTATAGCTAGCATTCCTAGTACAGTACTGACTTGTAATGGTGATAACAGACATCTTTGCTTCATCCCTGATCTTACTGGAAAGGTTTCTAGTTTTATCTCCATTACTGACAATGTTTGCTCTTGGTTTTAGATAGATATTACTTATCATTTTAAGAAAAGCTTCATTTATTCCTGTGCTTTCTAGCATTTTTAAAAGGAATGGGTATTATATTTTGTCAAAGTTTTTTTTTTTGGCATCTACTGATATAATCATACGATTTTTGTTGTTGATATGGCCAATTATGCTTACAGTTTTCTTAATACTGAACCAGCCTTACATTCTCGGTAAAAAAAAATCTCATCTGGTCATAGTATATGACCTTTGCGATATATTGCTGTGATATCTCTGGTGGTATTCTATTTAAGATTTTTGCATTGATATTCATTATAGAAATTACTCTATTTCAGGGATCTTGTGAAGGATAAAATTATCATTTAAAGTGAGCCAAGAATCAGCTGCTCTCTCTCAGGCAAAGAGCTCTAGCAATGTCTGAATAACTGAAGTTCTGTATCATTTAGTACTATATGTAGTTCCTCGATGCTAGGCTTTTGAACTATCTCCTGACTCTTCTGTTTCATCCTTCTATTTAAGTACCGTGAAGTACACTTGCATAAGAATATGGTTTGATTCTCCTAATACAGTGCTAGGTACAGAGCAGGAGCTTAATAAATGCTTGAGGATTGAGCTTCTTGTTGATCTTCACTGAAATACTCTCCACTAGGCTTTTCTCCTCTGGGTTTCTTCACAGGAGTGGATCTTCTTAATATACAGTTCTATCCCTTCCCCAATTTATTCTCATGCCTTTGAATAAGATGTACTCTTCCAGAGTCATGTTCCAGTTTCAATGAGATCAAATTTGCCTTCCTGCTTTGGAATCTTTAAAATTTATATAAAGATGTTTAAGGCCATGAGTTTCTCACTGCTGGCTCTTTTTTGGATTCTGTTTCCTGTGAATTACTGGGCAGCTCTTCCTTCTGTTCTCCTTACCCACTTTTCTCAATATAAAGCCCTTTTGATTATATTTGCAAGACTCTAGGCAAATCTATCTTTACCAGCCCTTTTTAGGTATACTTCATCCAAGACCAAGAGCTGGGTCCAGAAATCCAACACTGTTCTGACATGATCTCAACTTGTTCACTTGGCCAGATCACTGCATGTAAGTGGTGGAAGGGTCTCTGGAGAGAGTCTGGTCCAGTGCCTTTCCACAGCATCAGTTCTCTTTCCAACATACACTCTTTTTTTCTAACTACACTTTAGTAAAACTTATAGCTACTAAAAACAAGTCATGTTTCCCAACCTGCCTTTCCCTTCTTTAGTCTTTGGCAGGACAGCACTGATGAAATGACCACGTGTAACTCTAAGACTGCCCAGGACTTCATAAACCTTTCCCACGTTTTCTATACTTTTGGTAGCATCATTTGAGTTCCAGTGACTCATCAAAGGTAGTCAGTATGAGAAATCTCGGGCAATTGTCCATTATAACCCAGATATACAACTTGGGAAGACAGCAGAACTCTGTACTCTTAATGTTAGTTTGACAAATGGTTGTTTCAGTACCCTTCACCAGAGAATCATCAACTAGTATTCATATCTTTTGTCTCTAACTCTTATAGGATTTATATTTGACCATTCCTTGAAATATAAGCAACTGTTTTCTCCTCAGAGGTTCCAGTCATTATCTCCCATTGCTATGGAAAGCATCTCATAGTTATTTCTTAGGTTCACATGTTCAAAATTCCTTCTTCTTTTTTTCCTCATTAACAATTTTTTCCATCCTCCTGACACAGGTCAGGGTTATATTCTAACTCTTCAGATCTTTTCTCTTCTCTTTTTCACATGAAATTTTTCTTCCATTAAAAAAAAAACGAATAGCATATTTTCACTGATGACCTAGAGTAGAGACACATTCCTCAAGGCTAAAGAGGCATACTTATGGGAAATAGGAAATCCATGGAGAAGTATGTTCAGCAGGTTGTTTATGAATGACCTTAAAAATGTTGGGATGAGACAAAGAGATATGGAGCTCATCTTCACAGATGAAACTATGACAATCAACGAACTATCTGGAGAGAGTCACGAGAGAGAGAGAGAGAGAGAGAGAGAAGCAGAAGACTTAGGACTAAATCTTGGGATATCTACATTTAGGCAATGAGATGCAGAAAAAGCTGTCAAAAAAGGAGGAGGAAATTATGGGTTCTATTGGTTTCACAAAATCCAAGGTTTCAAGGAAAGGATAATTAACATTGTTAAATGACACAGAAAAGTCAAATAACATAATGAATGATAAAAGACCTTTCATTTTATTGCCTTCTATATATTGATAAGCAATCTAGAAAACTACAATGGAAGTAACTGCTGTCACACTGAGGCACATATTCTACAATATTAGTCAGAAAGGTAATGTGAAGGAAAGAACGTTGCACAATGAGTAAAATGCACTGGGTTCAGGTCCCTGCTTTGCAACCTTAGGTAAATCCCATTACCTCTTTGAGCCTTTGTTACTTTACTTATAAAATGAGGAAACTGCATCAGACCTCTGAGGTTCCATCCAGCTCTAACACTTTATGATTCCAACATACACAACAAGCTAAAGTTTGGTTCACTGTTTGTTTAAGCCCTATAGAATCACACAGAAGAGAAAATTGCTGGGGAGCTACTGCATGTACCTATAACTACCAGTAATCTTACAATAGAGGGACTTGCAAGTAAAATGAATTTCCATGTTTAAGTGTTCATACTATATTTCTTCCCCTGAGTTTGTCTTTTTGGACACAAGAACTATTTCAATGAAGCTCACAGCATAGATTCACAATTTCATGATTCCATGTGTTAAGTTCTAAAGAGTGTTAAATAAATTAATGCTTAAATTTGGTACTCTGAAAATAATTTAACAGTTTTCTAAAAATTTTGCTTCTGGATTAAAATTTTAGCAACTTGATTTGCCTCAGTTACTAAAACAAGAACTGGCACTAGAGCAAACATTATTCTACACTCTGAATAGTATCCTTCTGTTAAAAAGGTTCAGGGCAAACCTTATGAATTCTATTTCAATAACAAGCAATATTTTGTATTTCAGACTGAAGACCCGTGTTTATAAACAAGGTATTATGTAGCACCGCACAATTAACTGTGAAATAATCACCCTATCTACATTTCAATGTATAATTTCAACTTCACCTCCAAAGAGAAATTTTAGTGACTGCAAACTCAAATAAATTCACATATGTAAGATCAAGCTCACAACCAGGCATGGGAGATAAGCCCAATGACAGTTCAAATATTTGTAAGCAGTATCTTTTATAAATTAACTACTACAAGAATTTGCCCATAATTTTACATGACATGTTTAAAACATAGATACTACAAAATCCACATGTGAAGATAGATGAATGGTATACAAACTTTAAAAGTACTGAAAACATTCAAGGTTAAAGTTCCTGACTACAGTTCTGCTTAGTAATACTGAATATTCAGAGTAAATTCTATTATTTTGTATACTAGGAGCTGCAAAGACATGGTAATCACACTGGACTAGAAGTTTAATATTCCAACCTGTCATGTGTCTAGAAGAACATCAGCCCTAATATCTGACATTCTCATTGCCCTGACCAAGCTCCAACCTTGGAAAGGGCCAAGGGAAAGACATTTTAAAATCTCAACATTTCAGAGCTTGCATGTTTTCAGTTTTACACTACGTATCCATACCTGATATCCACTTTAAGTTTAGGATAATACTGAGACACATATTTCCTGATCAGGCTGTAGGAAGCTTCTTTAGGTTCACAAAGGCGAGTGAAGGCCAGTGGGAGAACATCTTCCAATTTTACCTGCTGTTCTGGAGCTAATGTAGAACTACTCTTCTGGAATGCAACATATCCCAAATATAAGTCACTCAAGAACACATAAAATTTTGTTAAGAAATACTTCAACATGTGAAACACTATGTCAAACAGAGTAGACGATGTAGGAGCCCTCACGCTATTCAAAGTTTTGACAAGTCCTATGGCAAAGATCTAAATAAATGTCTTTCCTCTGTTTCCTTTCTTTTAACTACATATATGTCTTGCTTCCACAAATTATTTGTTAAATCCATGGAGCTGAGAGAAGTATTAATTTCTTTCTAGATATCCAAAACACATTACATATCAGAGTGGATAGTCTACAGTACAATGCATACAGTAGGTTTGAAAATTTGTGGAACTCTTTTGCAGAAGGAGCTTCTACAGGTCTCCATTAGGACATTATATCCAGACTCAATGAGCCCAGAATATTTTTGGGGGCATTTAAGAAATCATTCCTTGTATTAACAGCAAATGGTTAACAAGCTTGTATTAAATGCTTACTCTGTGCTAGGAGGCCTGTGCTAAGTGACAGAAGACTTAGGGGTAAAGACCCCTGCAAGTGAGCTTGTTCAGAATCTGTAGGCTCTCTTAGAAGAAATCCATATGTGAAGAAGATGCAAAGAGTTGCAAGGATGAAGGGAACAATCTTGCCTTGAGCTGTATGTAGAGTTAGCCCCCAACTCATCCACAGGTGGTTTTCAGAATTATTTGTTTAAAACTTCTCTGTACTACGCATTTTTCTAGTCATATGATCTTAGATATAGTAATTAGGTTCCCAGTTGGCTCCCTGAAAGTTCATTTAATTCATGAGGTAGCTTAATTATAATCTGCACAGCCTTCTAGTTTCCAATTGTTTCTAAGGGTATATAAATTCTGAGTTCCAATATGGGACGATAAGAGTGCACCTTCTTCTCTCTGCTGTACCCCTCAGGGGGCCTCAGGCCCTCTTATCTCCTAGCTGCTCCTGGGACTGGAGCTTAGACAAGGAAGGATCTGGGAAGAGACAAATGGTGATCCGTCTCTCACAACTCTTACCTTGAACTAGTGCTAGGGGGAGGGGTAGTTTGGTGAGGAGTAGGGTTGGTGTGGCATTTCTTTGACATGCTTTTCTTCTTAGGGTCCCAGGCACTGGCTGGCCCAATTTCCTTTTCAGTGACCTTCCCTGTTGTTTTCCAACAGCGTTTCTCTCTTTCTCCTCTGACTGCGGAACAAAACAGGCTCACTACATTTACCCTACCACCTTCTTGTCCCAAAGCCTTGTACGAAGGTCTTGAAAGGAAATAGTGTATAAAAGCTCCCTAGTATTCATCTTTTTTCCTCTCTACCACTGAGATTTGGAAACATAAAGGCCTCACAGATAATGGTGAGGTCTTTCATATACTACAGTAGGTTTTTGTTAACTGAATTTGGGTATAAAAAGGACTGAATTAAATTTCAGATGAACATGTAAAGCATCCCCACACATTTTGTCACAGGAACTTGGGGTGAAGTGAAAAAAAGGACTCTAGGTCATGGGAAATCTCAAGGGCTGGGGATGCCCTTTTGGGTGAAGGAATAGAAGAGGTTAATATCCACTTTCCCTTTCATCACCATCAAATTTAGCAACTCTATCTTTAAATGACACTCAGAAGAGGTAAGATGCAAGAAGGGGATCTAAGCAGCACTAAGTCTGTAACAACAATTGAGTGGGAGAGGAAAAGTCTAAGCTGGAAGAAATAAGAGATTTTACAGTCACCTGGTTCAAGCCCAGGGTGGCTGTTTACATCTAGGAAGTATATGTCAATAATCAGCATAGAGACAGTTTAAATATTATGGTATATATTTAAGAGTGTATATGTGTGTGTATGTTTGCTTGGATGTGAGATAAAAAGCATATAATAAATAAAGAGGAAGAAAAACAAGTCTAAGTGTAGGGAAAGTTTGAAAAACTTCACAAAAAACTTATCAAATCAAAATAGCTAAATATAGTAATAATGTAGTGTTCAAATATCTTCTGGACATATACATCTTACCTTTCTGTCTTTAGACTTCTGAACAGTTTTTCCTGCATTTGGGACCACCACAAAACTCCCGGAAGCTCCTTTTCCTTTTACCTGAAATAGTTTTAATTGCAATGACAACTATTTCTATTTTTAAATAAATTTATAATGAGAATTAAAGCCTTCACACTACATTTACACTATAGTGCTTTGTCATATAAACCCAAAGTAAAGCCCTAATTTAATTCTATGATGGGGAAGGGGATCTCATGCTTTCTAAATAATTTAGTGAACTACATTAACAAATACTAATTGTGAGGACCACAGAGCTCCATTAAGAACTGCCAACTAAGGGGCAGCTAGGTGGTGCAGCGGATAGAGCTCCAGCCTTGGAGTCAGGAGGACCTGAGTTCAAATCTGGCCTCAGACACATAATGCTAACTATCTGTTTCACTCTGGGCAAGTCACTTAACCCCAATTGCCTCACTAAAAAAACGAAAAAAAAAAAACCCCAAAAAAACAACAACTGCCAGTTAAAGGGAGGAAAAAAAACTCACATAAGGTAAAAAATATATATATGCATCATATTCTTATAAAGATAACCACTTCCCAGCATGAAGTCTCCCTGGATATAAGTTATGTTTTCCCATGATTTCCAGCTTGAGAAGCCTCCCTTCTCTTTTCTTAATAGGCAGAGATTGTTATTCTTTAAGATGATTTTTCAGATATTCTTTTTTTAAATCATCTTTCCTTGTATCAAAGTTGATTCCTTTATCTAGAGGTGAGTTCTCTCTACCCTGGCTTTCTCTAGACTGTTTAAAAAACTTGATTTTTAATCAAGGAAAATTTAAGCTAATACCCAAATAAGTTTAACACAAAATTCTCATGACTGTTTGTGTCTCTTGTTAATACCTTTTAACAAACAATTTTAAAGTTCCAAGGACACAGAAGAAAGCTCTTTAGTGCCAGATAGGTGGCCATGGCTCAAACAAGGCAGATTTTTCCTCAAACAAGTGATATGCTAAAGTTTGGTGTAGTTCAAAGGACAATGGACTGGAAGTCAAAAGATCTGGTTTCTTGGCCTGGCTCTGCCACTACTGTAATGATGTGGGCTTGGGAATGTCCCTTCTCCTAAGCCTCGATTCTGAATCTGATATAAGCTCGGCCAAAGCATCTAATGCCTCAAAAAAAAAATTAAAAAAGGAATATATTGTTACTTCTAAAGTCAGCTGGTACTCTGGTTTAGGAAAACTGTCCTCAGACACATTGAGTCTGAATAAGCTATTAACTATTTACCGTGTAACAACGATAGGTTTTTGGGAAAACAGGCTGAGAACAAGCTTCCCAACCAAATATGAGATTGATAGTAACCAATGGGGTAATACACTTAAAACATACTATAACATAACATAATATGCTATATAATGCCCCAATGTCCCCTTTGTTTGAATTATCATTACTTGTCTGATGACTCCTCTCTGTAATTCTCTCTTCAGTGCTTGCTTAAGGAGATAGCCTCTTCTCTCTAGCTCCAGTGAAGGATATTTGTGAATGATATATTTTCGAATGGCAACAACTGATGCTCCAGTTTTCTGAAAGCAGGCCTGGAAAATAATCAATCTGTCAATCAACCAACATTCACTTAAGCACTTAGCATGTGGCAGGTGCTGAAGACCCAAAGTGAAAAAAGAAACAGTTCCAGCTTTCAAGATTGACTTTTCATTCTATTGGGAAAGACAATGACTATATGGATAAGTACAGATCAACAAACCAGTGTTTATTAAGTACCTACTATGGACTAGGCACTGGAGATACAAAGAAAAGAATAAGATATTCCTTACTCTCAAGAAGCTCACAGTCTAACGGCACAGACAATACATAGCACACACTGTGTCCTCCAATACAATGGAAACTGCTCAAGGACAGGCACAGTATTCTTTCCTTTCTTTGTATCCCCTGCTGTTAGCACTGTGCCAGGCACACAACAGGTACTTAATGTTTACTGACATAGTGAAAATAGTCATTAAGTAAAAGTCGGCCTGGGTACCATTGGTTGGAGTGGATCAGGAAAGAAAATGGTGCCTGAAAGTGAGGGATGCTCTGAGGCAGAGGAGAGGAGAAAGAGAATTCAAGGTCTAGGAAATGGCCAGTACCAAGACCAGATATGTGTGACAGGGTGTTGTGTGCGAAGAGTCGAGAGGCCAGTTGGGCCTAGAGTGTACCAAAGTGAATTATGCTTCCTAAGGCTGGAAGTTTAGCTGGGACCAAATTGTAAGGGGCTCTGAAAGCCAAACACCTGAATATACATGGTGGTTTGGGGAAGGAGGGGGTTAGTAAGTGGGATTAGGTTCAGGAAAGGCTTCAATATAGAAGATGATGCTTGAGTTGAGTCTTGAATGAAATGAAGTATTCTGAGAGGTGGAGCCTGATGAAAGATGGAGTGTTGTGTGTGAAGGACAGCATGAAAAAAGGTCATTTGGACCACGGAGCTCAGGAGGGAACAATGTATGAGACTGGAAAGGTGGGTTGGGGCTAGGTTGTGAAAAGTCTTTAAATGCCAGAAAGCTTGTATTATATGATTCCAAAGGTAACAAGAAACTACTGGGGTTTAAAAGAGTGACATGATCAGACCTACCCTTTAGAAAAATCACTTTGGCGACAGTGTAGGATGCACTGGAGAGAAGAGAGAACAATTAAGAGGCTATGGATGAGAACCTGTGTGAATAGAAGGAGAAGGGGTTGGGTGCAAGAGGTACTGCAGAGGTCAAAATGACAAGATCTGACAACTGTTTAGGTATGTGGGGTAAGAGAATGAAGAGCTGAGGATAATGACAAAACTGAACTAAGAAGAGTGATCTCAACAGGAATAGGGAAGTTTGGAATAGAGGTAGTTTTGGGGCAAGGATAACAAGTTTTTTAGACAAGTTGTATTTGGAATGTTTCTAGGACATGCAGTTTGAAATATATAATATATATTACAATATAAAAATATATATATTATGTATAAATATATATTAAATAGGCAGTTAAAGATACAGGACTGCAGCTCAGCAAAGAGGAACTGGATATGTAGATCTGAGAATCATCTACATAGCAGATGCAGATGACTGTCTTATACCAAGAGAAAGAACGGAGAGAGAAAAGAAAGTCTAGGACAGAGTACATTCACATTGGGGTACATTTACTGGGCGTTGTGTGAATGATGAGCCCGCAAAGGAGCCTGAGAAAGAGCGGTGAGATAGGTAGGGCAAAAAAAACTAGATGACAATAGTACTTAAAACAGTATCTGGCACACAGCAGATACCTGATAAATACTTGCTGAGAGCGTCATGAAAAACAAAAAACAAACAGAAGCCAGGATGGGGGGTGGTCAACAGTGTGAAACCCTGCGGAAAGATCAAGAAAGATGAAGACTGGTTAAAAAACAAAAAAACAAACCCACTTAGATTTAGCAGTTAAGAAGTCACTGGAAACTCTGGAAAGAGTAGTTTCACTCGACTGATGAGGTTAGAAGTCAGTCGGCAAAGTGCTGAGATGTGACAGGACAGGATGTTGAAGAAATGAATGTAAATGCTTTTGCTAGGAATTTGGCTGTGAAAGGGAGAAACATAGTAAGGCAGCTTGAGGGGATGATAGAGCTGGTCTTGGTGAGGTCTCTATTAGAAACTGGAGTAAAAGAAGATAGAACAGGATATGTCAAAAGGCTTTGGAGGGAGGTCATGTTAAAAACCCTTTCTCAGTAAAGTACAAGCAATGATCCTTAGCTGAGAGGAGGGGAAAAGAGGGAGACAGGAGAAGTTTTAAGGAAGAATAAAGAATCAACTAGGGAACAAACAGGTATTAGGGACTGCCTTTTTGCAGTGAAGACCCAGTTGAGATGGTCCAAATCTATGGTGGACCAAGTCAGTTTGACTTCCACCAGTTCTGTATAACAACACATTAGTTGGTGCAGAGAAGGTAGATGTTGGTAGTAATCCTGAACGGGGGTTTAACTAGGGGATCTGTCTGGGGCAGCTAGGTGGTGAAGTAGATAGAGCACTGACCCTGGAGTCAGGAGGACCTGAATTCAAATCTGGCCTCAGACACTTGATAGTTACTAGCTGTGTGACCCTGGGCAAGTCGCTTAATCCCAATTACATTCCCCCCCCCCCAAAAAAAAAGGCATCTGTCAATGATCAAACGGGCAAGGGATTAAGGGTAGAGGACAGTGTAGCACTGAATTGGTTAAATCTGTGGTTGAAGACGATTCTTGGTTCCTCCTGGGTCCTTTCTTCTCCAGGTTAAACATCCCTAGATATTTCAATGACTTTTATATGACAGACTCAAGGCCCTTCATCATCCTGGCTGCCCTCTTCTAGACCTTTTCCAGCATATCAATATCTATGGTGGCCAGAACGCAATACAAAATTCCAAATAACCTCTGACTAGGGCAGGGTACAGAGGAACTATCATGCCTGTTTCTAAAAGCTATGTCTCTCTCTGCCCATTAATGTGGATCCATTAATGCCTATATCAGAAACTTAGCTATGAGAACAGAAATGAATAAAACAAAAAGGCTTTTATTTTTTTAAAACAAACAAACAACAAAAACCCAACAATTTGCTTAGGAATACTCTTAAATTACCTTCAGTTCATGTTCAACCCATAGAGCTATTTATCTACAACAGTATAAAACGGTGCTACTGTAAGAACATAAAAAACAAAACTTACTAATCCTAACAGCTACCTATAGTGAGTATAATTTTTAAATATTATAGCTCCTCATCATCTATTACCTTAAAATAGAAATTTTGTGGGTAAGCTAAAAAGCATGTGCTATATCTTTCTGATAATATCTTAATTTTAATTAACAATGCTCAGCAAATGCAAATATGTCTATCTTTTTAAAAGTATTAAAACATTACACTGGTTCTTTAGTATTCAAATACTTGCTGAGAAGCAAAACATAAGACTTAGATTTTCTGGAAAAATAGTCTCTTTTTAAAAAGTAAGCAAATGATAAACAAAACTAATATAAAAATGAACTGTCAAGAATATAAATTTAAAATGAATTTTCACTTGCCTTAATGGCCTCTGTGAGGATTGCATCCATTTTGGGGCGTGAGGAAGCAGCCATGTGAGTCTGTTTCTGTGCCCTAGCAAGCTGGCTGGCAGAAAGAGTAGCCCAGGAAGGGATTGTTTTTTTCACTTTTTTCTCCTTTTCTTTAGTCTGATCTTTCTCACTTTAAAATAAGAAAAAGCTCAATTAAATAAGGTAAACATGGAGGGTCATCTCTGAAAGGAAAGGCAACCAGTATAATTTTATTTTTTAAAACCTAAGAATTTATATAACAGGAATAATTTTTAACACATCAAGTTCCAAAAATGAACCAGAAGGTGTTTATGTTTTTGTTGCAAGGAAGAGGAATCATTCAGATTGGCAATGGCCTGGAGGTCCAGGACACAGAAGAAATTAAGCCAAATAAGAAAAAAAGCTACAAGTTCAAAAGTAATTTTAATAAAAAACTGAAATTGACCTCATAGCTTCGTTAACACCTTCTTTGAGATTATTACTTCATCCCATAGTGAGTACAGTATCATTAAGATACCTAGAAGCATGGAGCAAGATTTCTGACAATTATACAGGCCAGTTACAATTTTGGTAACTACTTGCAAGCTTGGAGAAGGGTAAAGGATTCTCAAAAGATTTAAACCCAGAATTTATAGTTCCTGGGTATTTTTATCTATTAAATATTATTAAATATGGGGATAATTAACATTGTTAGGTCAAGAACGTAAAGGATAGAATGAATTTGAAGTCTTTCTTTCTGCTACCCACTCTTGTGAAAAACAGAGAATCAACTCTTCGTCATTCAAATTCCATCATTTGCAGATTAACCACGGCAAATCTTGTTTTCAAAATTTGAAAGTCATCTATTCATTTTAGTAATATTTAAAAAGATCACCTTTTAGGGAAAGAATAAACTAGCAATTTGGGAGAGGGTGGGTAGAGAATAGCAATTTCTACTTTTGGTTAGTAAGAGACATTCTTCACATGGAGTTAGCAGAAAGATGGTAAATTTCTTCCAAATCACATCTTTATAGTACAGTTATTTTGTCTGAAGTGTTTTACTTTATGAATGTAAAATCAGATACTCACATCCAATAAAAACCTAAGTCTAAAAACACTTTCTAAAGCCAAATATGAGTTACTTTTGAATTATTTGAACTATGAGCTTCATCAGTTCAAAGTATATAACATGTACCTAAGTTCAAAACCTATGCAGCAGTACTATATATTTTTCTTCTCCAAATCTGCAATGGAATGATTCTATCTCTATTCCTTTTACAAGGAATCTGAGTCATCAATAACTATGATTCAGAGGAGACATAACTACTTACTCCTTTTTGGTTTCTTCAGAAGGCTTGTTTTCTCCCTTTTCCTCTTTCTCCACTTCCTTTGGCTGTTCAGTTTCACTTGACGTAGCAGGTGGAGTTTCATTTTCTTGTTCTTCTCCAGTAGAAGCAGACTCCTCTGAACTTACATCTGGTTCTAAAATTAAATTAGTAGAATTGCATGAGTATTTAGAAACCTCAGGCATAGGCCACTAAACAGAAAAAAATGCAACTCTGATTAAAAAAAAAACAACTATCACTTTTAACAAATGTTCAGTAAACCAATGAATACTGAAATCAGCCTCAAACTGACATTATGAACCCTGAGTGTGGCCATTTCTTACTTTGCAGGTCACTCAAGTTATCTATCTAGGGCACAAATCTATACTGATATAACAAAACAGGCACTGGTCCAGTAAAGCTATGGAAAGGGAATCAAGATCTATGATTTCACTTGTTTATATACTTCCTTCAACTATTGAAAATTACAATCCATCTATACCTCATGATTGCTGTCTGAAAAAATTTATCAACAAGTGGCCATTGTTTTGGTGATGAGCCATCCCAACATTTGTTTGGCTGGTCTTCAGATAATACATACAGTCCACAATGGGGACAAACTTGGCACCTTTTAGCTTGGTAGTACTTATAAGAGCTTTTTTTCTACTGTAATAGCCTTTGAGAACTCTGGGCCACTTCCCTGCCATAAGGAGTTATCAGGAAAGGATTTCAAAGCAGGACAGGAATACTTTTGTGTATTTCTGCCATAACACTGGTCTCTCTCCTGTTATATATGCAATAACAGTGAATTTCAAAGGTAAAAGTCAGCTTGTTCTGACATAATGGGAAAGAGGAGGATAAGGAATAGGTAACAATCAAACATTCTCCAAGTGGAAGTTATATATGAAAAGGAAGAATAGACACAACACTACCACTGCATAAGGCTCAAGCTGAAAACTTGGAGGGAAAATGTCTGCATTTATCCTCAGTCTTTGTATCTGGGCAGCTGCCTATAGTACAGCTTTTCTAGAACTCTGACTCAGACTAAAACATCTGAATAGACAGCTTCTTCCAAAATGGTTTTACTGATTCACAGCGCCACTAATTAGTGTGCCTATCTTCCTATAACCCCTCCAACGCTGACCTTGCCCATTTTTTGTCATCTTTGCCAATTTGTAGGATTGTTTCGGTGTGCGTTTCTCTAATTATTAGTTATCTGAAGCAGTCTTTCATGTGGTTATTAGTTTGTTAACAGTTTGCTTACTAGGCATATACCACGAAGAGCACATGGATATTCTTATCAACAAAATATTTATAGTAGTTTTTATTAGCAACACTTTTTTGTGAGAGCAAAGAATCACAAACTATATGCCCATGGATTTCGGAATGGCTAAATAAATCATAGTACATAAATGTAATAGAATATGACTGTGCTGAAAGAAACTAATGTGATGAACACACGGAAGTATGGTCAGATCTACATGAACTGATACAGAGTGAAGAGTTAAGAAAATAACGTATATGATGACTACAATGTAAATGGAAAAAAACACCAAAAAAAAAAGACCCCTAAAAGTGAATGTTGCAAAATCATAAAGAATAAGCATGGCCCAAAAGAAGAGATAAGAAATCATTCTTACTCCACCCTACGGCAGATGTGGGAAGTCCTCAAGTATGGCACACTGCACATATTTTCAGACTTTATCAGTGTATTGATTAGTTATGCTGATTATTTCTTTGTTTTTGTCTTAAAAATATACTATTATATGAGATAGTTCACTGAGATAGGTATTTGGGGGAAACTGAGGTGATGCAAAAAACTTCAAGATATCAATAAAAACTTATTTGAAAGAAAAAAAGAAAGGAAAGAAGACTTCTTATGTTTAAAAATTAGCCTGAAATGAGTTTTGATTGTGAAAATTTGGTTGTTTAACTGGTCTAACTATGAGATCTTTTCAGAGGAGAGTGTGCTTCTCAGTGGCTTAGAAGCTCTACAGAATGCCACAGTACCACTCTACATATGTTATGAGCCTTGAAGGGAGAAAAACTT
Organism: Phascolarctos cinereus; assembly: GCF_003287225.1. Lineage (NCBI taxonomy): Eukaryota > Metazoa > Chordata > Mammalia > Diprotodontia > Phascolarctidae > Phascolarctos > Phascolarctos cinereus. The sequence continues at coordinate 379,837,584 of NW_027556098.1, read as the reverse complement.
GATGGGAGAAAAATGCAGTAAAGTAAGGTCTGAGTTAACTGTTCTCTGAACTAGTTATCCTGGGAACCAACAGCTAATCAACTTCATTAACTATAATTCTCTTAAAAAGAGCAGGGCCAGAGAGGTAAAGTCATATTTCATGTCTGGCTCATTACTACAAAGAAAAGCTGCAAAATGCAATACTTATGGACCTCTCAACTCTACAAGGCTGGAGTAGGAGTACCTTTTTATAAGTCTTTCAGGTCATGCTTGCCAATAGTTTTGTTAACATTCACTTTTGACCTTTTTTTGGGTGGTTCTTTCTATTTACATTGTGTAGTTATTGTATTTATTGTTTTCTTGACTAGTTTCTTCATTCTGCATCAGTTCATGTAGATCTGTCCATGCTTATCTTGATACAGAGTATACCAAAAGTGTTGGTGCCGTTTTAAGGCACTGTAATGTCAAACAGCTCTAAGACTTTTGGGACACCATTATATGAACTGTGAGAGAATGAACCAAATTCACTGATCCAACTTGCAAACAATTGCTTCTCTCACTTTCTACCAGTCTGTTTATCCATTCCTTCTCTCCATTTAGGAAGCAGATTTGTATTATCTTTCTTAAGTATAACTTCAATCTTCTAACCTACCCAATAATGTCCATTATTTGTATTTTTCCCCCAGACTAAATCATATTTCAAACAAAGCTCTTTGATGGCTCATGCATGAATTTTCCCCATACACTTTCAATTCCAAAATATTACTATCACGATAAAACCCTTTTATAACAATGGTAAAGGGGTGGTGGTAGATATCAATGGTGACAGGCACTTCATGTTATGCTAAGAGATGTATTAAGATGCATTATACATTAGACCATAAATGGGGGACACGATTTGACCTGAAGTGTAACTGAATCCCTGGTACGGAGTGTTGCATTGTGATTTTACTTTATTATTAAACAAGTGAAATCTTTCCTCTGTCTTTATATGTGTTTAATCATGAAATCACATATTATAATCCTGCAGAACAAGTAGCATACTCAAATATTGCTTTTTAATTTCTTTTCAGAGCCAACTGTTGAAATATGGGCTCACGTATTAATTTTTATATATGCTATACATTTACTCATCTGTGTACACAAGTTGTTACCACGTAAATCCCTGAAAGATAAGATGGTTTTGGTTTTGGTTTTGTATTCTGTTTAGAAACACCCAATAAATGTTTGCTGAATTGAGCTGTCTTGTTTGAATAAAGCTAGCAGAAGAAAAAACTACATACTGAGCCTAGGATACTTTTACTTAGAAAAGACCAGTCAGGACATTAATCCCTAAACAATTAGCCTTGCATACAAAAGAATAAAGTGGAACATTAACACATGAATTAGCATACTGTTTTCCCTTAATATTACTACTAAGCCAATTACTCTTTGCCACCAAGTTCGCATTTGGGGTTTCTCTCCCTTGTCAGCTGGTGTACACTCAGAAATTAAAACTAATTGTAAAATCAATCTAAGCTAGCCAAATCTAATCCTTACTTTGTGAAAATTTATGGTCCCTCAAATTATCTCAAAAGGTTATTGTGAGATTTTAAAACAATAAAAGCAATTCATATATACATCTCATTCCCAACAGGGAGAGAGAATGTGTTGAAATTTTAAAATTTAGTATCTGAAAGGAATCTTAAGCTGAGAATTCTTCCAATAGTCTATTTGTCAAATGATTTCATTTATGTTATTCAAACAGTTCAAGAAATTCTACTCTTTCATACTGCCAAGACATAAAAACTTACCCTGCTCACGAAGCCTGCAAACAGAATTGTTGTGACTGTGTTTACAGTTGGAAAGGGATTTTAAAAATCATCTAGTCCAGCCCCCTCATTTCATAGTTATTTTTGACTACTTATTTTTAAATGACAATTCTATTTCAAGTTTAATTTGGAAACATTCACAACAGGCCACGGTATAGCAGAATGACACTTTAATAAAACAATCTCCACCACAGCTTCACTTTACCTGGTTTCTCCTCCTCACCTTCAGCTAGTTTGCTTTTGGGAGGAGTTTCCCGAGTAGAATTCACAGCTCGACGAATGGGCATGGTGTTTTCTTCAACCTTCCAAGAGAAATTCAGAGATAGCCAAAATCAAACGATTATGACAATGTTGCTGAATTAAATCTTTTTTGGTATTTTTAAGGGGGCCTAGTTGGGTGTTAGAAGATGTTGGAGAAATCTTCAAGCTGACTCCAGGGTAACTTCTCTGAAGGTGAATGTGATTTTTTTTTTTTTTAGGAAATACATCTCAAGCTTTTTATGTTCATATTTAAAGTGGCAACCAAAATTAATCATGTTTTATTTGGAATAAACTTCAAACGATTTTAGGCATTTTTAGAAGAGTGGGAAATGAAAAGGATACCTGCACACCTCTGGTTTTGTCACACTCATAACCCAGGCTCCTATAAGTAGGGGAGGGAGAATGCACCACCATTTAGCCCCTGGCAGGGCTAGAAGTCAGGGATGGATCCAAGGGCGAGCTTCAAGAACGGGCCAGCCCCTACCTCACCTAACTTGTCCGCGTGGATCAGCTGAGCTCCTACTCTGAGTGGGAGTGCCTTAGGATGGACGAGTTCAGCTTCAGACGTATCAGTCGCCATTTAAATTAATTTCTAGGCCCAAGTGCAGGTTACACTCTGAAGCCTCAGCTTTTAACCACAAGGATTTTTCCTAATGGTTTCACAGTGCAGTGAGGAGTCAACCTAAAGTACAGAAAAGACCTGGTGTGAAGGTTAACAAAAACAAAACTAAACTAAAAGGTCTAAACTTATTTTAAACCCAAAGGAAAAGTATATAGCTACACATATATATACATATATATATATATACACACATATATATACATACATATATACATGAATATATTTAAATGGGAAATAACTTGGTCATTTTAAAAAAATATGACAAAATAGCTAACAAAATATAAAACTATTTAAAGCAGCAACTAAGACAAATGCAGAAGCCAAAGCAGGAGCCTGTTCAGTATTAGCCTTTCAGATGAACAGAGTGAGAAAAGGCCAGGAAAAAATTCATAAAGAATTAAATCTACTTTTATCTATGAATTTAAAGAGGAAAGCATAAGATTATAAGGAGCACACCTTTCCAAAGAAAAAAGAGAGTGTTTTAGTCTAAAAGGAACAGTCATGGAGAGTCTAAACTATCTGCACTACTGTCTTACAGTTAGAGAAGCAATTTTCTTCTCCTTTAAAGGGAAATCCACACCCGTACTCAGGAAGATGGTGGCGGCACAGAATATTGCATCACAGGGAGATTCTACTGACCTGGGAAGCAAAGCTAGGCTTTAAAAGAGCAGCACTATATGAAGTTTCAGAGATTTACTTTTTATATTTTTAAATAGTCAAAAGATAGAGGGGGGAAAAGCACGATTAAATACTTTAAGACAATATGATTTCTCAATGATTTTTAAAAAGCGTGACACAGTGGCTGGGATAACATTTTGTAACAAAAAAAAATTCTATTTACCTACAACGTGTTTAGTTTTTTTTAAAAAAATAAGCTTAACTTTCTGTAGCTCTGCACTTGTAGAAAATAGCATAAATTAGCAAAATGACAGAATCAGCTATTTCAAAACTCCTACATTTGCCTCCAAGCCTAATTAGAAATATATAGGTTTTCAATTCTAAGGGGACAATTGTGGAGAATCTTGGGACTCAAAACCATAGAGAACACAATAAATAACCAGGAAAAACACCAAATTTTGAGATCATTTGGAGTCTTATTCCAAAGCAAAGAATTCAATAGTAAACTGGGCAGTAAAATACTGCTTCTGTTATATAATGATAATGATGATGATGATGATAGCTAGCATTTATATAAGCGCTTTAAAAGTTTGCAAAGTGCTTTACAAAATAACATTTTATCATCAGGACAATCCTGGTAGGTAAATGCTGTTATTATTTTCATTTTGCAGATGAGGAAAATGAGGCACTGAGGGGGTGAAGTGACTTGACCAGGGACTCACAGCTACTAAGAGATTGCAGCTGAATTTGAACTCAGGTCTTCCTGACTCCAGGCCCAAGGCTCCATCTATCCTCTCTATCCTGTTTACACCACCCAGCAGCCCAGTCAATAAATGTGTTCTATCAAAAATTATGTATTTGAAGAGGACAAATTATTCTCAAGATATAGTCACAGTTTTTTTTCTTCAAGGTAAAGGGCTTCAAAAAGTTTTTTTCAGATGAGTTCTTGGTCACATAACCTTACTACACGCTAAGGGATGTCTTATTTCTTTTCTAAAAAATATTTAAAAAGAAACATGTGTGACATTCAATAAAGTAAATGTTAAGGGTACACAAAAATCTTGAGACTGAAAATGTAATAGCAGGTGCATCCTTAGCATGAATGCATGTTGCTACACAAATGAGTCTTTCCCCCTTTACCCTTGTTTCTGTCCATTCAAGAAATCGAAGGAGCTTTGAAAGCATGAAAATCTAGCCAACCTGAAAAGTTACAAATCAATACAAATATGTATTGACAAATGTGTCCCATTTGCTAACAATGATATTGATTCCAGTTGTCCGGAAAAAAAATTGTTTAAAGTACGAAAGGTCTAAATCCTTTCCAAATGCTACAGTTAAGGTATGTTTTCATTTTTTAACTGAAGGTCACAACATTCTTAAAATTGTTAAAATATTATTTTTTAGTGATTAAGCAAGTCCTGAAGTGATTCTTAAATTCAATGCATTTAAAAAATAACGAAAAACTGACAGATAAGCAGCTTCTAAGCACTATAGCTAAAACAATCTCCCACCCCCACTAAATTCTGATGGCTCCCTGTTACCTCTAAGATAAAATACCGTCAGTTTGGCACTGAAGGGAGTGGGAGAGAACATTTATTAAGCTACTACAACTGTGTAAGGTAGGTTTTATTATCATCCACATTTTACAGTTCAGGAAACTGAGGCAAACAGAAGTTAAGTGACTTGCGTGGGGTCAAATAACTACTGAGTGTTTGAGATGGAATTTGAGCTCAGACCTTCCTTACTTTATTCACTGCCCAACTGAGCTGCAAAGTCCTTTGTACCCCAAACCCTTCCTTCCTACCTTTCCAGTCTTTTATTTTGCTCCCCGATTCACACATACTACAATCCAGTTACCCTGGCCTACTAGTAGGGTTGGTTTTTTTTCTTTTGTTTTGTTTGTTTGTTTTTCCTGCACGCCTCCATTCTTGGTGCTTCGGATGCTTTCCCTTTCACCATTTACACTTGTTACCTCATTCATTAAAATAAAAGCTCTTTGAGGCCAAGGGCTGTTTCTTCCCTCTACTTCCTTATTTGTATCGCCAGGGCTTCTGAAGTGCTAGACGAATAGTCAGCACTTAATAAATGCTTGTTAATTGACTGACACCTTAGGAGGGACTCAATCCACTAAAGACATTAGGTTCCAGATAAGGAGAATGTAAGAATTTCATTTTAGATGGGTGACACAGGATACTTTAGACCAGTGGTATCACACTCAAATAGAAACAGATCCCTGAAGACTATATACTGATTTAGGAAACCACAAATTAATCTTATCCATGTTGTACTATACTTTTATTTACTATGTTAAGCATTTTTCCATTATATTTTCATCTGATTCTGGCCTCACTGAGGAATTATGGGGAGATCATGTGGTGAGTTTGACACCCCTGCTCTAGTGTTTCTGGAAGTAACCCCACCTCCACAAAAGAAAACAAATTTGCAAAATATGTTAAGTTTGTATTAAGGAACTCTAAATATTCATGCTAAACAGGGCACCGCACAGATATTGCAACAAACTGGCTTTGCTTCTAAGAATTCACACAACTCAAAAGAAATATTCTGTACTCTATTCAGAAAAAGTACGTGCAGAATTGTGATAATTATGATACAATGAGATATACATATATACACACACAACCTTTTCTTCCCATCTATTAAATAAGTTTCTGAGAAAAAGTAAACCACAAGGCAATCTGGAATCATCTAATACTGCATTCTGTATGCTCAAAAAGAACCTGAAAAATAAATAAAACAAAGCTTTGGGGGATACAATGTTGAAAAATGTTTCCCAAGTGAAAGTAAAGGTATTTAAGATTTCAGCTTAAAGCCTGATCTTTTTCTGAGGAAGGGAGTTTTACAATGCAAACTAATCACTGAAAAGTCTTATCACATTAGCAAGGCAAAAGACTGAATATACATTGATCTCAGTGTGCTGGACAGATAACAAGCTTTACTTCAGGCTAGTTAGTGCACCACAGTTTGGGGTGGGGAGGAAGAATAGAGTCATTAACCTCTTTTAAAATTCTCCAATTAACAAAGCTAACAAACCCCCAACACAAAACACCTTAGCTTACAAGCTACTTTAGTATAAAGTCTGTGGTTTATGACTCATGGGAGTCACCCAAATCAGAACTAATGAACAAGGACTTGATTTTTCTCTTAGAGAGCTTAGGTTATTTTGATATGGTCATTAAAAAACATATTACAGAAGCAAAAAAATTAATATGTAACACTCAGTTCCTTTCAACTGAACAGAAATACTAAAAGCATAACAAAGAATCTAGCAATCATTGCTTCCGTGTATTTCCATTATTTTATATATATGTATATTATATATGTATATATTATATATGTATATATTTTTATATATATGTAATTTATATAAAGCACTGCAGCACAAAAGGTATGCAATACTTGGCAACGTACATACACTGCCAGAACATCGGGGTCCTCTCTCCACTTTCATATTTTGACCACCAACAAGTATTTACTAAGTGTCTATTTCGTGTCTGTTTCAAGGAGGACAGCAGGGTGCATGGGGATACAAAATATTAGTGTAACACACCACAAGTCACTTGTAAGCTTGTTAGGATTTTCACACAAAAATGAGATTTTTCCAATTTGCTTAGTAATGGAAAAAAAAAGCCAACTTGATGTGCTTTAAAACACTATGCTGAATTTTAAAAGAGAGCAGCTGGTTAGAGAGCCATATAGGCATAAAAAGTTAAATCACAAAAACCGTAACATAGTATAAATGAATGGAAACCATTTATATCTAGTTTCTAAAGTGACTGAATTCTGGGATCCCATAAAATTTAATACCTTCATACAGGTAAAATTTTTACTGAAATACTGCTGCCCACATGGTTACAACATGACACAGATGGATGCCAAGACTTGTTTCTAAAGGAAGTCCACGATAATTTCGAAGTTAATATAATAAAATTCTAGAGGTAGAAAATTCTTAAGAGGCTATCATCATATAATAAAGTTCAACCCTCTCCTTCACAGAAGAGAAAACTAAGACTCAGGGAAAGCTGACAGAGCCTAGCTTCTCCTGGTTCCCAGTCCCGGGCTTTATTACGTTGTTAAACTCCTTACTCTCAAATTCTCATAACCCAGTTTTGTCACGTCCAACCATCACAGGGCTACCTAAATCACCTCCAAAACACTCATCAAATCAGAGCAGCAGGTGATTTGGTAAGACTGGTGGGCAATGGGGAAAACCCTAAGACTAAGACTGAGCACGGTTGCAGTTTGGACCTTTCTTTAGGGAGAATGGAGGTGGGGGGGGCGGGTTCCGATCGGTGGCTCCAGGAGCGGTGAGAACTTCGCGGTGTACAAAGTCCCTCCACGAATGCCCCTCGGATTCTGCCCAGACCTGGGCAACCGGCTTGAGCTCGAGTCTTCCCAACTCCAGAGGGCCCCCCCCAATGCTAAAGCGAGCCCCAAATTTCGCCCAGCCCCGAGGTGGGGGCGTGACCAGGAGAATATGGGACGGAGGGGCAATGGGCAGGAGGAGGCCCAGGCCGGGCTCGGGCCCTGCCAGGGCGCCCCGGGACTGCAGGCCGCGAAGGCCCGGGGACAAGGCCGAGATCGGCTCAAGCGCCGGCTCAAGGGAGGCCATTCAAGGGCTGGAGGGGGCCGCCGCCCTGCTCGCTGCTGCCCGCGGGGAGGTCCGCAGAGGCGAACGAGCGGGCTGCCGACACTCACCCAGCAGAGCGAGCCCCAGGCCTCGGCCTCGCCCCCCAGCGCAGCCGGCTCCGTAATGGCGGCGGGAGGCGGAGCCCCGCGGGAGGGCCGGGCCCATCGGGCGCGCCGCAGCCAATCACCTCCTCCCGAATCTTTCTGAGTTCAAAAGATGGGGTTCTAACTACGCGGGTGGGGATGGTCGACTGGGGTGTGCATGAAGAAGGGAAGGTGGGGAGGGGGCCCTGCGTGTGCGAGGGGGAAAGGCAGGTCCCAGGTCTCGGCATTTGGAGAATGCGCAGCTCCAGACGGGCCAACAGGGGCTGCGTCGGCCAATCAACGCCGGGCAGGAAGAGGACGAGCAGGCGCAGAAGGGTCTCGGAGGGACCGGTCCAGAGAGGACCATCCCCTCTCCTCCCCCCTCACCATTTCACCCCTCCCCCGCGACTGCAAACAAAACAGAAGCGGGAACGCGCGCGCGCTAGCGGGCCCAGGAGGATGCGCCGGCGCGAGGGGCTGGTGGGAAAAAAAAGGAGGGGGTCGGTTTGGGGGGACAGCAAACAAAAGGCTCTTGGCGCCCCCTCCCCCTCCCGAGGGTGGCCCCCTTGGCCCCTTCGCGTCGGTCCGGCCCCGCCCCCCTCGCTTGGCCTCGCCTCGTCTCGCCTCAGGGAGGGGCGGCGGCCTCGGCCCCCGGCGCTCCGGAGCCCGCGGAATCCCACCGCGGCCTCCCCTTCTGACCCGTTAAGGCTGCGGCCTGCGTTACCTCTGCGCTCTCCCCCTTTCCAGGCGCCCACGTCTTCCCGCGGCCTGTCGGCTCCGCTCCCCGCCCGCTGCTCGCCGCCGCTGGCTGCCTTCCGCGGGTCCGTCCGTCCGCCTGGCCCCGCCGCTGCGCTCTGCAGCCCCGCCCCCTTGCCCGCGGCCCCGCGGCCCCCGCGCGCGCTCCCGCTCGCCCGTCCCCCCCACACCTCGCGCCCGCCAACGGCCGCGCGCCGCCGCCCCCGCCGCGCACCCCCCGATGCCCGAAGGGAACGCCCGCCCCCTGCCGGCACGGCCGCAGAGTACCGGCAGGCCGACCCGAGGGAGCTCGCGTCCTCCCCGCGGCGGAGCGGACGAGCCCGCAGGCTTCTTCTCGGCGTCGCCTTCCCTTGGGAGACGGCGCGGCGGGGGCCTTGGCTCGGGCGCCCCGTCAGCGGGGCGGGGCTGAGGCCTGGGCGGGGGCCGGCCGGGCCCTCGGCTCCCCAGCGCGGCGCTGCTCGGGCCGGGCCTTGGACTCCGCCCGTCGGTCCGGGCCGGCTGGGCCCCGCGCCCCTCACACTGCCTCCTGCTCTGGTCCCTCGAACAGCCTGGCTGTGACTCGCTTTATCAGCGCTGTTCTCTGGGGGCTGCCTCCTCTCCCTCCCTCGAGCCTCACATTTTCCAGCTTCTTGCGGCAGCTCTGGGCCCGAATATCCCGAGACAATGATAATTTAAGGGCAGGGCAGACGTGCATTCTAACGGGCCCCTCTCAGCCTTGCCAGTGTATCATTAACACCCCGAGTCCTAACAAAGCATCCTTGTGCACCAGGCATGATTGAACAATCACATGCCTCTCCACTTATCACAAAATGCATTTACGTGTGCCAGAGAAAAGAAAATGTGCTGGAATTAGAGGAGAAAAAACCTAAACAGTGCCACCCCGCCCCCCCCCCCGAAGCAAGTGCTGTGCCCGGGTCTATTACTACCTTATTAACACACCCTAAGAATTTTACTACTGAAATCATTCTAAAAGTGCCCCAAAATAGTTCATAGTAACTGCAAACCTAAATAGGATTCCCATCTTTTAAGAACCAGATCTGCACACCTGAAATCGATCTCCTAAATAGTATTTAGCAGGGACTCCACAAGTTTGCTTAGTAGAAGAAATTGGGGGAAAAAAATTGCTTTTCCTAGTTAATGAACCTTCTAGCCAAATCTCAAGTTGAGCCCTAACATCTGCTTATGCAGGGAGGAATTGCATTCCAATTCTGAAGAGATAAAAAGGAACTCTTTAGTTTTAATTCCACAGTGGTTTAGAGTACAGGAAAGACAAATTATCTTTGCTATTATAGCATCCCAAATGCTGTCATAGCATTTCAAAGTGCCCAGGACTATACAGTGAGTATAAATTAGTAGTCTTGACACAGGGATGCAAAATTGTAGATCATTTAACCCAATCTGGCCAGTCTATGTATCATATACATCGGTAACTTAGTTCCCTTGTCCTTTTTCTTTCTGGGGTAGAGAGAGAGGAAGTAACATGGGAAGTGAGTAAAATGATGAATGGGAAGCTGGGAGGAAAGACTAGAGATAAACCCTCTGAAATTAGAAACACATTTATTGAATGTAACAGATATAAAGGAGCTCAGAGGTGACTGATTCCAACCCTTAGATTTTACAGATGGGCAAATCAGGGCCCAGAGAGGTAATAGAAGCTTCTCCAAGGTCAAGCAGGTTCTAGTCTATAACAGAACCCAGGTCTCATGATTCACAGTTTCAGCTACATTAGATGCATAAGTAACCTCCTTATGGCATATGTAGATCTTCCTTTTCTTGACCTTCATTCAAGCAATTATTAGCCATGCTTTAAAACAGTTTAAGAAGTTTAAGTGACCTTAAAGGTAATTTTATTTTACAGATGAGGACACAAGCCCAAAGAAGGTAACTGGCATCTTGAATAGCAAGTCATCCATAGTCTATGGAAGACAGACTGCCTTATAAAACTCTGACAAGGCAGGGTCACCTGTGTCTCCCGCTCTGTACAGTCCTTCGTACTCACCCTGTTTTTGGTAGTAAACTAAGTGGGAGATGGCATGGCCTGTTCATGTTGTAATAATCATCATGTTTATCGAGTACCCTGCTAAGAGCCCTTAATGCCCTAATTCATCTTTGAAATTTTTCTTACAAGTTAGGAAGGCTTAATTCTGCTATTTCTGAAGCATGCCAAGTCTTTAATTCATCTGAACATTTATGAAGCACAAGAATCCATTTCTTAAGCTATCTTTGGGGGTGAGGAAACACACTAACATAAAAAAAAACATGCTACAAGAGAGCTGGGATGAGCACAAAGGGGAAGGAGTATATTCACTACGGTGGAAAGAATACTAGATATGGGTTTAAGAAGTACTAAGTTGGTATTTGTTACCTGTGTACTTTGGGGAAAGTCACAGCTTCTCAGGACTTCAATTTCCTCATTTGTGAAATGGGGATTAGATTATTCCTAGAGTCCTTTTTATGTTTAAAACCTAATGCCCTGCAGATAGTTTGAAAGCTAGTGAGAAAATCATCAGGAGCATGATTTTACAATTTTTCTGTATTCTGAAATCGGAGCCACCTTTGAGTTTAACAAACCAATTTATCAGACCGCTGCGTCCAGCCCAGGATTGTTAGGTGAAGTGTGCACAGAAAACACGCAGTAATAGTCTTTGTTGCCTTCATTGTACTTAACCTTCCATGACCCAAGGCTCGTAAAAGCACAATTTCAAAATCTCATAGTTCAAGAATCAGAGGCAGAAATCCTTTTACCCTCAAACCTCTTCCATTATTTGGCCTAAGGATCTCCTCAAGCAAATTTAAGGAAAACCAGTGGAGAGGTGGAGAAGCATCCCCTCTCCAAACTGTGAATAGGGACAATTAAAGTACTAAGGGAAAGGCGACAGAGCCCAGGAGCTGCCAACTGGTCCTGTCATCTCCCTGCTGGCGAGCTGTTCTTCAGTACTGATGCCAGTCAGAAAAGCATCACAATAAATCCTACAACTTGCTTGTTCTTTCTCCTCTGGAGTTCAATCAGGGGATATTTGTTGTTATTCAGTTGTCTCTCTTTGTGACCCCATGAACATGGGGTTTTCTTGTCAAAGATACTGGATTGGTTTGCTATTCCCTTCTCCAGTATGTCCCCATTTTACAGATGAGGAACTAAGGCAAATAGGGTGAAGTGACTCGCCCAAGGTCACACAGCTAGCAGGTGTCTGAAGCCACATTTGAATTCAGGTCTTCCTGACTCTAGGCCCAGTGCTCTATCCACTGAGCCAACTAGCTGCCCTTCATCTCAAGTGGTGTTCTAACATGAGAAAAAGTGGCTGAGAAATGTGGCCTTATGAAGAGCACCCCTTTGCTTTACCACTGAAGTCCTGCCCCTAGCCTAAAGCACTGTCTTCGGTTGCTAGTACCTTAAGCCATGGGATGACAAGCTCTCTGCAACACTGGACTTCCTTTCCCGCTTTGGGACTGCTAGCGACTATTCAGCAGACCTTTTAGATGATCAAAGGTGGGGTGGTGGCGGTGAGGGCTCCCAAATGTGAAACCTGGTTAAGGCCATATTTGACTCGGTGACTTTGCAAGATTGTGGTCTTGGTGTACTTTTATGAAAGCAAAATAATTGGAAATGTCCTTGAAAAGCCTTTTTTCTCCTCTCATGCCTACCAATCTCATTTGTATTCTTTCATACAGCTTCCCTTTGTGCTCTAAACTAGTCACTGTGCTGTCTATTATGAGTAACAAAACAGTGAGTACTGATTTAAGTTCCCACTTACAGAAAAGAGTAACCTTGATGTCCAACTGATGAGACCACCTCCCTTAGCTAGTAAGGCCAGAAAGGCATACTCATCTGATTTAAGTACTCTCCTGTTGTGCCAAATTTCAATAAACTTTTGTAACAATGTCCTCACTTTTCTCCTTAACATTAAAACCATATACTGAGGCTACCACTTGCTGTGACTGGGATAGAAGTTAAATTAAATTCTGCAGATTAGTTAAATTTTTTTCACCTAGAGGGATTGATTTTTTTTTTAATGTCTTGGCTTAGGCATTTTAACTTTGCCAGATGTGACATCTGACCAGTTTTAATTATTACACTTAGCTGCTCTCAGTTGAAAGTGCCTTAGGGGTAAGGTTTCTGCAGTCTTCTCAGTGGCTTCCTTGGAGCAGTGCTAACAAAGGCACCATCTAGATCTGCATGTTAGGAGATTCTTGGGCTTCTTGCCCCCATGCTTAGATATTCTCTCAAGTCAATACAAAGAATAGGACACACCTTACTTTGGAATGTGATATCGGCTTAAGAACTGCTGGCAAATAGAATCTTCCCCAGGTGTGATGAGTACCGAAAATGGCATCCTTTGGGAGACTCACCACGCTGAATTAAGCAATGTTACACATGGTATAGTTGGCTGAACTCAAGCATGACTCAAGAAAACCTGAGTTTAAATCCAGCCTTGGACAGTGAGCAAGTCATTTCACTTCTCTGGATCTCATTAATAAAATGAAGGGACTGGACTCTATGACCTCTAAGTTTCTACCCCACTTTATATTTAAGACCCCATGATTCTTAAAAGGAAAGAATAACCTCATTAATCCTGGGTAACAACTCAGCATGAATCAGTTTATTGGTACAAAGAAAGTGGGTGTGTCTACGTATATGTATATATGAATGAAATTTGTGAGAATCCACGATTTTTCTGTGTGCTCGCTGAAGAGTATACTTGGTTTAACGAGAAACATTACGTAGGTTAGTGGTTTGCAAATTTTGAAGACGAGGGTTAAAGAACGCTATTTATATTGCCAAATTTATCTCCAATTTTCAACAACCAGGATACTTACCATCAAGACTGCCGAGTCGCTGGTCATAGGCTACTTTCTCTTCAGACTCTGGCAGAGCATGAGCTCTGCAGATTCCAGTCAGTGGTTAAAGTGCCAATTGGCTAAAATTAGTCAGTCTACCTATGTGGGACGTTTGGTTTTGTTTCGGGTTTTTTTGGTTAGTTTCTGCTAAAGCTAAATAGTAGTTGTGACAATTAAGACCAAAATGCAGCTTTCTGTTCTTAGAAAGGAAAGAAAAAAAGTTCAAGATTGTGGGGCACTCTACATGAGGAATGAGACTCACAGGCAAGAGCTGGAAATTCCAGAGTCCAAGCACGAACAAGACTAGAACTCCGATGTTGCATTTCCTGGGCCGAAGGAAATTATCTGAAGTTGTCAAGCACAGTTGTGTTGACTGCTCTCCTAGTGCAACCGGTATAATTATGGCCCAGGTTTTAAAGAAAATGTTTGTTGTTGTTACAGAGGACAGTTACCAATACTCTGCTTAGATCTGCTGCGTTTTTCTTTCCCACTTACAGAACGGAAATTAACATGTTTATATTTTTTGGCACGATATGACTAAAATTAGGATTTCACAGCAAAATGACAAGGGGCTCAATTAGGACAGGAGCTTTTATCCCTCTCATAATATCCATGATTGGTTGGCTTCCCACTTGCCTGCCTAGACTGATTTGTAGCCATTCTTAAGTTTTTATATAGCACTGACTTAGGATGGCAAGAAATTAGTAGCTTATTACCAAGAGTACAATAGACCCAGGATATGATTTAATAATGCACCTGTTTGTATAGTTTACAGTTATGCACACATCAATTAAGCCCTCAGCTAGCCTCTAAGCAACAATTTTGAATTTTTCCTGGTAAATACGGTAGATTTCACATTGATTAATGAGCAGGCACGGTTCTAATGGTATTGGCTTATTCTATTCTGCCTGGGAGTCACCCTGAAAGTCAAGTAGCTCCAAGTTTAGTGGAGATCAGAAACTTTCTAGCTCAATCCAAGAAAAAAAAATGGTGCCAAAAACTTAATCCATTCATAAAAGAAATTTATACATTAGCTGCTTTCCAGTCTTTTAGCATGACTTCCATTGGGTCAAAATATGGTAACTGATCTACAGTTTGACCCAATTTGACCCAAGTCTAATACTTAGGAAGTCTAATACTTAGGAGCTGCCTAAAGAGCAATATTCAAGGAATTGATCAATTTCCTACTTAGGAAAAGAGGCTACTTATATATGGCTTGAGTCGCATTTTGAGGGAAAAGGAGAACATGATTTTCATTCAAGATAAGCCTGCTATCCCATCATACTTTGTGTATTTTGTAGGGTTGGGCTCCCCCCTTCAATGTTTAAACATGAAACATAAATACCACATCCTTACATTTCAAATTACATTTTTACCGTTTGCCAGATCTACAGACTTTAAGCCTCCTTTTTTGTTTTAAATATACAATTCCAATTTTACTTCATGTTTCTTCTCTCCTCCCTCACCTCCACCCCACCCTCATCTTTCTATCCCTGCTTTCTGGCCATGACTGGGACTTTTCCCTGTTGGTGGAAGCCAGGAAAAGGTTGAGAAAACAAAGCCACAAGAAAAGGTTCAGGGTCAGACAGCTGATGGGAAGCTTTCTCTCTAACTATAAGGAAGGCCCTTTCCCTTCCACTTTTCAGATGTCACTAATGATGACACTACAGACAGACAGACACACACACACACATATGTACATATATGATTCTTTAGAAAGATTTATTTTTAAAAGGGGAGGGACTTTTTTTAAAACAAAAATATTATTCCAACACTACTATTAGAAGAAAAAAATACAATCCAAATTCACTTTGGGTTTTTGGGTTTTTTTTTTTGTTAACAAGTGCTACAAACTTGGATTTGGTTTAAAAAGAAAAGGATTTATAAAAAGTTGGGCCTAGTAAATATGGGCAAAAATCAGTGGTCAATGTTCAATAAGACAGAGAAGGGAGTCCTTTAAAAAAAGGAAAATTAGAAAACAATTTGCTTTAAAGTCTGGAGACCTTAAAAAGCCTTATTAAAGTCATAGTTTTAAGAGAGTAACACTTTGAAGTAACTATAAATTTGGAGCCATTAAAACTTTCACAAGAGGCAGTGTTGAAGCAGTGGGTAGAACGCTGGCCAGGTTAGGGCTATTAGGGTTCAAAATCTACCCTCTAACTGGCTGTGTATTCCTGGGCAAGTCATTATCCCAGCTGCAGAGGTGGTATCAAACTATAAAGGAATTTTCCTGTAGCAATGAAACCACAGGTGCAGTCCCCACACATAGTTTCATAAAACTGTCTGATGTAACTGACTCCTTCTGATAGAAAGCTTTTAATTTGACTAATTGTGGTGTCTAACAGAAAGACCACTGGACCTCCATCAGAAAACCTGTGCTGTTCCAAGCTGTTCAAACTAGCTGTTTTGACTTTCTTAAGGTCACCTGTTGTTTCTCTGAGACTGTCTCCTCAATTCTAAAATGGAAATAATATTCTTGAATTCCCTAACTCCAAAGAATTGTTACTTTCCAAACTGTAAAGTGCTATAGAAATGTGAACAGCCCTTTAATTCCACATTGCCTGGATACAAAATGAAATGAGAGTGTCCCTGCCCTTCAGAAGCCGAGAATGGGTGAATGTCCACATAATCGTTGTTTCTCCACTTTCTCCTCTGTGGGGTTAAATCTCATTTACTCAGCAAGTGAAACCTAGGATGGCATCTAACTGGCAGCTTGTCTAATACAACAGGACTGAAATTGGCTATGGATGGATGATGCCTACTTGGGGATCAAAGTTAGCTAAGGATGGCAGAAAATGCTATCAAATTTATTTTTTGTGGTTTATTATTGCTTCAGAAGGGCACAATGCTGACCTCCTTCTTGTTAAAATATGGGAGTGTGTCACTTTCCAATGACATTAAGCAATCACCTATGGGGAGAAACGAATTAGCAACATCACAGTTTTGCTGGGAGTTATACCACAAGCTCAAAGCTGAAATTTCCCACTCTCTAAACATCAGCCATCCATTATAAGCCTGTGGCTTCTCAGTACATCCTGCTTCTCCACAAAAACTGAATCAGAAAGGGATGATGCTACAGGAGTATGGACATCAAATCTATAATCTTATAATTATGGAGACTCTATTCAAGAGAAATACAATGGTACGGTGAGATTTAGGTTCAAATAAAATTTGGCTCATAGTAATAGGCATGCAATTTCCAATGACAAAAATTTCAGAAGTGTTTCTTTAAGAATTTTTTTGCTTGGTTGTTTTTTTCCCAAGTATGTCTCCAAATGGGGTCTGTTAGGCTTGGGAAAGGGAGAAAAGTCAGGTTAGAAAATGGTGGGAGATATTTCTCTCTCTTCACTTTGGCACTATTCCTTAATGCAGATTGTATGTGAAAATTTCTTTAATGTAAATTCAGATGTCAGGAAACTTATAATGTAGCTAAAGCTAAGGAAGAAGTCATTGGCTTGAGTCTATTATTGCCACCTGTCTCTGTAATAAATAACAATGACAGCTCAATTTATATTCCAAAATTACATTTCACCCTCTGACCTATCACCATTTTTAGATGGTGGTAGCGGTGCTGCCACTCTAGGAGGGCCACCTCCTTCAGAAGAGGAGTGTTTTAAACAGCATCCCAAGGCACGGTGCTAGACAAAACACAGAATATTTGTGTGTTCTGCGCACTGCCATGTGCATTTGGGTTGGGGGCAACCAGAAGTCCAAATGCCAAAATAATTTCATAGGACCAATTAAAAGTACATGAAATTTATAGCTGAATCGTCTCAGCTTTAGCCTGACTGTAGTTCCAAAAGGTTTCCTCAAGGAAGTGGCTTGTCATTTTAAAAGTGCTGACAATAACAGAAGGCCAGATAGCAAATCATTGGGAGTAAATACTGGACTCACTGAGAGGATGGTTTTAAAATATTCACTCACTCTACCATCTTTCTTGTCAGCCTTGATAGGCAGTGTTACTAGCCATCAACATCTGTCCTTATGAATCTTGGCAAGCTAGATCATCAATTATCATCAATTAGACCTGGTTACCGACAGATCAGGCAAAACAAAGAAGTCATCATCGGTATACAGACTTTTAGGTCAGGAAGGCCCTCAGAAAGCACTTGGTTCAACTCCTTCACTCCAGCCAGGACTGACGCCACATGATTAACTAGTGGTGACACTGGAGCTAGAGTCAGTTTTTCTTATTGCCAATCAAGAGCTCTTTCCGCTATCCTACACTGCTTGCTGCTGTTATGTGTCCAGTCAGCTGGGTACCATTTGGTAAATGGAATAGTATTTTACAGAATTTTGCACTGTACCCTAGTTCAGGAATTATAATGGGAGGAAAAGGAAGAATTTTATGCTACCTAAAGGAGAAATTTGTGGTCTTTAAACCCAAGAACCTATATAAGGTTAAAAGGTAGGCCTCTTTGGAGTTATTTAAACTATTTCATGTGACCAGGGACTGAAGTCATAGATGCTTAAGCATTAGACTGGATATTGGAGGTGATCTGCTTTATGTACTCCCTACATGAAGCATGAATTTCCTTTCTACCATATCCCCTTGTAAGTCTGTGTTTGAAGGCCTCTAGTGATAAGGAAAACTCATCACTTCAGAGAGTGGCCCATTTCTTTTTTGGATAGCTCTGCTTTCTCCTTATGCCGAACCACAACTTGTGTTCCTGTAACTGCCACATGCTGAAATCAGTGCTGCCTTCTTGGACCATGCCAAATCAGTACCATTAAATGGTCTGAAAATTCAGACAGCTCAGAATGGATAGCTTTCACCCTCAGAGCAGCCTAGTGCACTGCTTACTCATTTGGAAAGATCTTGCCTCCTCTTACAAAGCCTGTTGTTTAAAATTCTCACTCACAATTCCTTTTACTCATTCCATAACCTGGGTGTCTCTACTAGCAAGGCAGTATCAAGATGGATTACATGCTATATTTGTGGCTATTGGGTGTGTACTCTCTTCAAGCCAGGACATCTGAAAACCTGTGTCCTAAAAGCTGATTGTGAAAAATGGAGGCCATGTGTGAAGCTAATGAACTAGGACTGACCAGTATGGGAGGTTCTGTCTCAAGTCATTTTTTTATTCTTCAGTGAGATGTTTTAACCTCATGACAATCCAATGAACAGCCCTCAGGGTTTCTTCCAGCTGCTGTATAAAATCCATTCATCCATTCAAAACAAAGTATGAAAAATAATCCACCCAATATGGTGGTTTTCTCAAGTTACTATAGCCAAATGTGCTTAAAACAACATGAGGAAAAACAGTGGAATCCATGTATCTGTTCACATAAAAGCTAAAGAATGTGTATTTACAATCCTAAATTCATAACCAGCTTCTGAAGGTCAAGGCAGCTTTCTTATTCTCTGGTTCAAGTCACTTTACCTTTTGAGAATAACTGGAATTTCATTTTTATATTGTTAATCATGTTAATTGGTCATTTATAGAAAAGTACCTCCCCTCCAACTGCATTTTAAGAGCTGGCCATTAAATCCACATTTGGGCAAGAACAACCGTCTCAGGTGTTAGCCCTCAACACCATAGAACTAAAGAAGGCAGAGTCAACTGCCTTTGACCTTCAAATATTCCCTGTATCTTTTTTTTTTTAAAGCAAATTTTGGCAGCACCAAGTTAAGTCATACTTGAAACTCTCCACAGTACACCATCTCAACTTTATAAGATTCCAAAATATTCAAGATTTCCAAATCTAAGGAGAACTATGACAGCAGCAACAGAGCAGAGTGATACAGTTAGTAAGAGTCTATTAGATCTTAGCGGCCATTCATTTCAGGCAAGCCACAGTCATATCCAAGATCTCAGAAGAATGCCGCAGTGTGATGGGAAAACTCCAGTAACTCCTGCTTACCAGGTAAGGAATGACTGATGGCTGGCCATGCATGGGCTGCCAAAACTGTAAAAAGAAGATACAGGGAATATGTGAAGACCAAAGGCAGCTGGCTGTCGTTAGTTCCATGGTGTTGAGGGCTAACATCTGAGAGGGCTGTTCTTGACCAAAAATCGGTTTAATGGCCAGGTCTAACAAGCTAGTAAAGGGAGGGGTGTGTGGAGATACTTTTCTATAAATGGCCAAATAACTCAGTTTACAATATAAAAATGAAATTCCAGTTATTCTCAAAAAGTGTTTTTTAAGAATAAAAATCTAGAAAATGTGTGAAAATACAGAATCAGGGCCAAGAGGACAAGATTATTTTCAGTTTGTCTCAATCTGGTTTGTAGCAAACCTACAGAAAAAGATAAATATGAACAAATTTTCAGTACCTTTCCAAACAGCCTGCTTGTTCCGGTCGGCAGGGCTGTCAGAGATTTGCTTTTTGCAACTGATTCAAGCTGCATTTAGGAATAAAAATTTAAAGAAGGCAACAACACAAAGATCTGTTGGACAACAAATGAGAGGTAGTACTTCGTAGGCAGACAGGTGAGAGGATATTAATAGAGTCACTGTGAGTTACTGGGTTTCTTAAAAAAGAAAAGGCTGTGAAAATGGCTTTTTGACCTCTGTGAGATGAGAACTATCTGCCGAAAACAGGTAAGTCTGGACAGAGAAAATGACATAACATGTCTTGTTGCTTCAAAGAACTTAACTTACTGAACTTACCAAAAAGCAATAGGTTAATTTACTTGAGTACAAGTAGGAGATATCTGTAACTGAAATAAGTACTATGCCAACTCTTGAAGTCTGCCTATTGGTAGAAATGATCTTCCCAATTAGTGGCCAGGGAAATGTAATGGCTGCTATCTACTTCGGGGCTGGTAAGACCATTCTCAACTGGGAAAAACACCACCCAGGTTCTGGGTAGGAAGCCAAGTGGCTGAGCCAAAGGAATCCCTAAAGATCCAACCACACTACTACCTTGTGTGTGCTTTTCCTATATTCTTTCTCTCATGTAATCATGAATCCAACAAGAGAACTGAAATTTGTATAAAGAAGCAATTACCTGCTTCTAAGAATGCTCTTTAGTTTCATTATTCTATCTTACATAACTGATGAAAGGTTTTGTTACTGATATACTATAAGCCTGTTTATATTTGAAGCTTTTTCAATGGAGTTTTCTTTTTTAACTTTTTTTCTCTCTTGCTTCTACTCTTCCCACATTTGCATGTATCTACTACTAGTGTGAGTGAACATAACCAACGGTTCTAATTGCAGCTTCTTCGTGACCTGCCACTGATGTAACTGTGACACCCAACTCTTACTCCCCGGGAACAACTTCACCCATTTTCCCCCCCTCCAAATCCCACTTGCCCCCACCGTTTAAAAATCCACCCCACTCAAAGCAATCTCTTGGTTCAAGTAACTCTGCACTTTGGTTCTGGAAACCTTAAATGTTCCCTGTATTCTAACCCCTGCGTTGTTCTGCTGTCCCTCCTTCTACAGGAAGGCATGCAGGCCAAGCATGCAGCCAGGCCCAAGAACAGCCAGTCAGCTTCCAGCCGGTGTTGTCATCCTGAGGTGGCACATTTTCAGCCAAGGTCATTCACTGGCTTCTCTGGGCACAGCTCTTCATCAATGCCTTTTTTTTTTTTTTTGCTTCCTCAAGATCATGCCCTTGTTAGCTTACGGGGAAGCATTCTGAGCTGTTTTAAACCACAAACAGGAGAAAAACCTTTTATTGCTACTGAAAAAAAATGTATTCTACAGTGTCCCCAGTTTTGCCAGGTCTCTTACTGTGGAAGCTTCTTCAGAGGTAGGAGCTGAAGATCATCTTTGGTTGGCATCCAACTGAGAAACACAAAGATTGTTTACTTGGGAAAGAGTTTGGTTTTATGAACAAACACCCTTTTGCAAGGTGCTAGCCCTCAGATAACAGAGATGGAAAGCCATCTTTTAAGCCTGTGCTGCAACTTTCTTTTAAAATAAGCACCCAAACTTTGTGGGGGAAAAAACACAGAGGCCCAAATCACACTGACTTCATGCACATCAGAATGGACTGGGTCAAGTTGGGGGAACAATGTGATTGTCACACAGTACTTAGCTTCATCTTAAAAAACCAAGAACATGTTGATGTTGCTTTCTTTTACTCTCCTACAGACTGTCTTTGGGTTCCTTAAACATGAAAGCAGTTGTTGGAAGCAAACTTTTAAAAGTTGTGGTGGTGGCTGCCTGGTAAGAGGTAAACCAGTCAAAAGGCCATGGAGAAGGGGAGGTTGGTCATTTGGTTCAAAGGCTGTATATGTGCGACCTATCGCAAGGGTTATCGGGGGCTAATGCCAGTGGGCAAAGAAATCGAAACCGGATGAAGCTGTTTCTAGCGCCTTCCAATCATCTCCCAAGCTAGCAACAACATGCTACTGGATGTCTCCAAGAAGCTCAGCCTCAGCTTTCTGGGGGATGGGGGGATTGTCACTCAGTGGGCTGTTCCTCCCACCCAAGTACAAATTCCCTCCTTAACCCAAAGAGGCTCGTCTTTCCTGGTTGGGGACACACAGACACACACACTCTACATACACAAATTTGAGATACCTCGGTCTGGACCCTAAAAGAACAAAGATGGCACCTGTTCGAGGTAGTGCCCACATCCAGCAGCTGCCAAAAGGAGAAATCGCTTTACTTTTCTTTAAACTTGCAATGCTTGTCTTTATTTTGTTCTTTATATTTTGAAAGTGAGAAGAAATAGTATTGAGTCAATTTCTTTTTTTTTTTAAATATTTGTTCTATGTATTTACAAGCCTTAAAGTTGCTCTAAAGGTTTCAAAAGTATTATGAGTACTTTTCCCAGGGTAGCACTTTTTTTTTTCTGAACAAGTTAATTCTTGGAGCTCTCTGGTCCACAGCATTTTCTCAAATGCATTTCCTTCTGTTCCAAGTTTATGTGTGTTCTGATTACTATTTTGATCTTTAATTTCTGAAGCAAGCTGAGAGGCAGGCAGAAAGATCTGATGCCAAAACCAACAATCAAAAAATGATCTCTCTTACCTAGCTCACCCCCAACCCCCTTAAGACTGGACTATCTACTATGCTTTGAAACAAAAGTGAGGTGCATCTCAAGGGGAGGGAAATTTATTTCTCTGCTTTTCTATTATACAATTTGTTTACAGAAACTGCAAATTAAAAAATTACACTGGCATTTGCAGTCCTTAAAATAAATTAAAGTTCTCAACTTTTTTTTTTTGCTAAACAGATCTGTGTTTCTTTTAAAGAATGAGTCCTTGTTTAAAAAGAAAAGATTAAAACAGAAAATATTTTCTATAAATAATACATGTATTTTGGTTTAGTGCTCCCGCCCTCAGGTTTGACGTTTACTTTTTCCAGTACCTTTTTCCTCCATGATCACCTTTTTGTTTTTCTCTCCCCTCTCCCACTCGTGCACACGTGGGGGTTTCTGCTCGAGAATTGGCCTTGCTGCACTGTGATTGGCGAAGACGTGAAACTTTTTAAAAAAATACTTAAATTGTTTCTTTTGTTTCGTTTTGTATATTTGAAGTTTTAGTTATCCTCTGACTCCTCTTCGGCTTCCCGCAGCCACGTGAAGAAGGCTGTGACCGATTTCAGCGCCACGCCTTTCCCACTCTGCTCGGCAGGGTCCTTGCTGCTTTCCCACTTGTAGAAAGCGTCCTCCGAGATCACCTCCTCGTCATAGAGACAATCAAAAAACATCCGCAACAGATCTGCAAGAGGGGCAAAAGGGGTCTGTCAGTCCTGATGAGGACAGGATTGAGAGGCTCTTAAAGGTCAAACAAGGGAGGGGATTTTTTTCCCCAAGCAGTGATTTTGCACAGATTCTCAAAGAGGACATCAGCGCCAGGCCCCCATCCCCACTTAAAAACAGTTCTCAGTGTTACACCATCACAAAGACTTGGGGACATGAAGAAAGGAGATGGGAATAATTTATATGGTATCTAAAATAATTTTTCTGAAGCTATTATTTTACTCTGTTCTAACTTTTCTATGGTTCTAGGTGTATATCATTTTATATTACATTCCAATCATCTTTTTAAAATAAAAGTCTGGATTGCCCCCCCACCCTTCTGATATGAAAATATTAAATATTATTTTAATAATAAATATTATTATCTAGATAAACTGGGCAAAAACTCTCCTAAATGGGAACTGTGGAAATTCACATACATTCATTCTCTCATGTTCTCTCTCTCATTATATCTCACTTATCCATAACTTTACCCAACCCAAATTATCTTGTTAATAATCTCAATTCTTCAATTTTCTTTAGCCGAGGAGACTTGGGTTTTTACAAGGCAGGCAAATTGATGGGAATAGTAAGCCTCATAAGATTTTTTTTCCCCCATTCTCATTCCTCCAATTCATGTTAGTGATTTGTAATATATATGAAAATTTCCCTGAAGGTTTATATTTGTAAATTATTCTTTAAACATACTAGTAGGAAAGTCAGAGGAATGAGTGGCCGGGAATATGTTAGGTGGTAGTGATAAACTTGGCCTACGATAAAAGATGAGTGTCATTACATTGGACAATCAAAAGGGGATAAGTACAAACCATATTTTTATTCAACTGATTGGAAACAAAATTTCCAACTGTATCTAATGATTGAAAGATTTTATGTATCAGCAAGCAGTAACTTGCCTGTTTCACAGAGAGGAAAACTAAGGGAGGGAAGTTAAATGAGGAGGAAGCAGCGGCAGGTAGTGGGGAGCTCATCACCACCCTCATCACAGGTCTAGACATGGGGAGTTCTGAGAGAACAGCTGGCCTTGTGGGTACATGCTTAGGTGAGTCTCCTATCACAGACCAGTAAAACTTTTTGCCATTTGTACAGACAGAATGAAAAGTATTTGTCCAAAAGCCACAATCTTAAGCAAATGGCATCGAATCGCTTTCCTTTTCTGACCTCATTGCTTCATCATAAACTCAGCTTTTAAAAAAAGGCAATAAAATTTCAATGAACCAGAATAAGGTATTTTAAAATGAACTTTAAGACGGGCTGAATGTTAAGCATGGACCCCTTTCTATTTAAACTCTCATGGTTGGAAAAACATTCCAAAAATGAATGCCTGAGTCAGAACTATGGGCTCTGGTGATCCCTTGAGGACCTGTAGACTGTTGGGGTCATTCTGAACATTAACAGCTAGAAAGGATGAAGCTGCACCGTGCGCACACCCTAGGAGATGCCCTGGAAGCCGTGTGGACACGAAGTCCCTGGCATGGTCTTGCCTTCTGGTTGTTTATCTTTTTTTCTAATCAATATCAAATTCAGGTTTATAGGATGGCAGACAGAAACCAGGCAAGGCTACTCACTTACTTTAAGGTTCAGTTAATAGAAGTTTTGCTGCACTTGAAAGCTGAAGCTCTAGGCTATAGCCCAAAAAGCTAGCACTATTTGTTCTGACTGTTCTAGCATCTCGCTGGTCTAACCCCACACAAAGCCACACATGAACTTACTGGCAGGTTGATCAAGTTTGACGATGGATGCTTGTAGTGCATAAAGTGCTTGTAGTTCCTTCTCTGTATCTGAGTCTAGGTACTTGAGTAAGATCGGTACTCTCTGCTTGATAACAGCAGTGTCCACTCGGAAAGTAGAACAGTCGGCTGGAGAGAGAGAAGAAAAGAGCCAAGTAATCCACAAGGAGCCACCAATGCTAACATGGAAGAGGAGAGGGCAGGGGGCAGAACTGGAATGCACTGGAATTAGGTGAGGGTCAATTTTTAATTGGGAACCATCTTGATGCTACCATTCCCTCACCTCCCCACACCCCTTGGAAGGGGACCACTGAAGCCCCAGAGCTCTGCAGGACTGAGATGTCAGCACTAGGAGCCTCTGAGCACCTGCTGTCCTCCAGGGACTGCTGACTCAATTCCAGGGATGAAGCAACATAAAGGAGAACACAGTAGGAAAAGCAGCAGTCAGAATCCATTTATTAACATGATTAGTGTAAACGCTTGTGGTCATTCTCAGAACCAATACTGATCAGCCTTCCCAAGAACTCAGATCTACTGCTTCTTAGAGGAGGGTGGGTTAAAAGAGGATTGGATGGCAAGAGGGAGAGGGATGTTTGGGTTTTCTTGAAAAACTATTCAACAGCATAACTATCCTTTTAAAAAAGAATCGCTTTTATAAGAAATTATCTCAATATTAGCCCCCTTCCTGGAAAAAACAACAACTTTTAGGGGTCAGGCTTAAATTAGAAAGTTCTACACACGATAAAACTTAAATATAAAAAAGCCCCATATTTTAGACACAAGAATGTTTTTAAAAGAACTTCTAAGACTTTCCTAGTTAGCTTTTTTAGAGAAAAGAGATTTGAAAAGGAATGACTGAAATGTTAGATAACTTTCTCTGTAGGAGGCCTTTCCTGGTCCCTTCCTACCCCATCCCAATGTGATGTTGTATCAGTTTTATATGTGTTTTGTGTATTACCTACTTATACACTATTTGTGCTGTCTCTCCCAGTAGAATGGGAGCTCTGAGGGGCAGGGAATCTTTGATTTTTGCCTTTGTATTTCCAGGACCTGTTGCACAGGGTCTGGCATATTGTAGGGGCTTAATAAACACCTGATTGTTCAGGCATAAATAGTGTGGCCGAGGGCCAGCCTGTTGCCTTGCTTTTCCTGGGTAGAGAATAGATGAATTTGCCAACAGTATATACACTCAAGAATATCTTTTAGCCTTGAAGAAGTTTTTATGGTAAATGCAGAAAGATTACAGGTTAAGCAGATATCTTCAGGAAGAAATATCACAGGCAAAGTTTCTAATCACTAATTATAATTTCACCCAACACCGTGACTGGTAATGGGGCTATCAGCACATTTAAAAATGAAATAAAATGTGTTTATGTATAAGAAGATATTACATCCTCACTCCCAACACACTGTACTCAACACAGTACAAGTAGCTGCGTTAGAATGGAAAAGCCCCTCCCCCCACCCCCCATCTCCCACACAAAAGGCAAGATGTAGCCAGGACACTGGAGCCCAAAGAAGGGCGCTTGGTCCTTCATGGCAGGGGAGCTGGGACCATAATCAAGCAGAGAGCTCCTTCTCCTTTCTGCCTCTGGAGTCCACTCCCCATGCCTGGGAGAAAGCAGCACTTAGCCTGTGTAGAAAATGAACCAGCTCAGGGGAAAGTTTGGGAAATCATTGACTTTTTAGACCTGTGTAAATGAATAATCAAGAACTTGATGAATAGTGATTTTCAGGTGTTAGGAGTTGCCTTGAGAAATGTTACTTACCTATAATAGCTGCTTTACAAACTGCTGTCATTAAAGCTCTAAGGAATGTAGGTGAACTCATCTGGCTTTCATCTAGATTAGCCTAAAATGAAGAGTAAATGCATCCATTACATAAAGTAAGGCACTCTTCTGTAGAGCAGCAACTGTTTCCCAATTCTACTGCTGAGCCTGGTGCTAACTGGGCAGTGAATCCATTTCAGCCCTTCTGAAAGAACTCATTTTCCCTCTTAAAATGAAAACAGCCTTGCTGCTGCCAATGTGGGCAGACAGTGTTACAGGAATCAAGTGTGCCGTCTGCAGTGTGCTCCAGTGTGAACTTGCTCCCTGCCATCCCTGCCTTGGTGGTGGTGGTGGGGGGGGGTTGCACGCGCTTGAAGGGAACATTCTGCCAGGGAGAGGGGCCACAAGCCACACATGAAAAGCCTGGACGTGAAGAGAGGCCACAGGCTGTCACATCTTTCCTCCAAAAATAATTTGCCTTCTGGACCTAAATAGTCTTGGACAATAAAAACATTCAAGACTTTTCCTCTTTATTTTAATGTGGATTCATTTTCAAAATGAAGAATGCTGTGCCTTAATGAAGTTCTAGAGTTGACTCAAGTAGAAGGTAATCTACGTATGGACAAGCTTTTCAGTGGTAGAAGACTATTTCACTCTTCTTTAAAGAAGCCAGGGGAAAATGTAATGGAAATATGAGGCAGGGCCAATGGGACCCCAACCCACTATGAATCACAACAAACAAGGTGGTCAGATAGGACGACGCTCTCCTAAGAGCTACAACAAACAGGAAAAATAATTTTCTAAGCAGATTGCAGGCGTTCTTCTCCAAGTCTCCACTTCTCTTAGGGCCTTTTAGGAGCAGTCCAGCTTAAAGCGGGCATACAGAGACAGCCAAGAAAACACAGAAAAGACCACACTGGAAAGCAGAGAATGTCGGAGTAGTTTTAAAGCTCAGTTACATTTTAAAGAAGGAACTGTCTGAGACTTGAGGGGCTACATTTCTCTCTATGGTGAAGCACTATTCAAGTGACCTAATGGGTCTGCATCTGGCAGCAAGGGAAGCTTCTGCCGATGACAGCTTGGATGCTGCAAAGTCAAGAAAGTAGGCAGAACTGAACACAAAAGCCTGAAAGAGCAAATACAAGCAATTTTAACCAGCTTTATTAGTAAGTTCACAGGAATGAAAACTAACCCACTTCACCCATAGACCATAAAGAAACCACTGTAGGGTAGACTGTAGCCTTTTGCTGCCATGTGGTGCCATGATGGTAGCTTATCCCCCCTAAGGGGTTGGTTTCCATGCTCGTTTCTATCATATTGGCCAGACTTGACTTGCTTATAACTTTCTAAAAAATATTTCACTTGGGCTGGTCTAATCTCAAAGGGATTACTTTTGGAAAATCTGAGTGAATATACTGAACTTGATTTAAGTTATGGGACAGTGAATAAAAACATAGCCTTGCTTTTGGCTCATCAAGTATTTTCTAAACAGACGGACAGAATAACTTCAATCTTGGCATATGGCTAGACTCCCCTGAGGACCAGACTTCAAGGCAAGTCTGAGAAAAGTACAGAAAAGTCCCGGAAATAACAAATAAAAAGGACTGCCTGGAAATGCAGAATAGGGGACCTTGCTGGCTCTGGGCAGTGCCTGCTTCATCTGCTTTAGAGGACAAATAGCATATTCTTTCCACCTACTGAAACCCAGACCAACATAATGACTTTGGTCTACCATGGAAACAAAGTACAGGGAAGAAAACAGTCACTTCTGCATGGTAATTATGTTAAAACCTTGACAGGCTTCACTAATGTTGCCTCAATGTATGTTTTGTTTTTGTTTAAAGAACAAAGGCAATTAAGGCCTACATCTATCCATGTGAGCCAAAAAGTATCGAAAATTAGCTCAGATTTTAAATGGAGGATCTATATTTGCATTCTTTGTTTATTGTGATTTTTTCACTCATACCTCTATTAAAAATGAGCTGATGCCAACATCAGTTCCCATGAATTAACTGATCGTTTCCAGGGAGATGATTCTCAAATCTATCTGTCCTTGCCCTAACCTCTCTGCCTACCTTTAGTCTCACACCTCTAATGGTCTATTAAACAGGAAATCGAACAAAAGATCCTAATGACAACTTAAAAATATATCCAAAACCGAAGTCATTCTCCTTCTCTACAAGCTCTACCCAATCCCAAACTTCATCATTAGTGCAGCCCTCCCCAGCTCACAGACTAGGTGTCACCCTTGACTCTATCTCCTACCGCCATCTCTAATCTGTTACCAAGGCCTATTGAGCTCACTTTTGCAACATCTCTGGAATATGTCTCCTCCTCTTCTCTGATACTGCTGCCACCCTGGCACAGGCCCTTATTGACACCTCTTGTCTGGACTACTGCAATAGCTGCTGGTGGGTCGGCCTGCCTCAGGTTTCTCCCCACCCCAGTCCATTCTCCATTTAGTCACCAAAGTGATTTTCCTAATGCTCAGGTCTTACTGTCTCACCCCTCTATTTAATCAACTCCTGTGACTCCCTGTGACCTACAGGATCAAATACAAAAGACTCTGGCATTCAAAGCCCTTCATAAGCTAGCCCCCTTCTTGAATGTACTCCTTACTCTCCTCTATGTACTCTTTGGTCCAGTGACACTGGCTTCCCGGACGTTCCATGAACAACAACAAAAGATATTCCATCTCTTGGCTCTGGGCATTTTCTTCCATTATCCCCCATGCCTGGAAAACTCTCCCTCCAGCTTCCTTTATGTCCCAACTAAAATTTCATCATCTACAGAAAGCCTTCCCCAATCTCTCTCAATTTTAGTACCTTCTCTCTGTTAATGAATAATAATAATAATTTCCTATTTCTGCTGTACAGAGTATATCGTTTTTCCTGTACATAGCTCGGTATGTATTTGTTTGCACACTGTCTCCTTGATTAGACTGTGAGCTCCCTGAAGGAAGGAGCTGTCTTTTGCCTCTTTTTGTATCTCCACAGCTCAGCACAGTTTCTTAATACAGGCTCATGGTAGGGCTTAATAAATACGTAATAACTGACTGATATAAAGTGCCTTTGTAACTCCTCAATGCATTTATTTCTAACAGCTGAAACTTTAAGAAATTAATGCTGACATATCCTTCTCCTGCTTAACACTGGAGATTTACACTGCTCAAAACAACAGGCACAAACACCCGGGGCCCTGCTTGCTACATAGTCAGAGGTGCACTGATTTAAACGTTCAGTAAAACTTTGAGGCATGTGCTGCTGGGGAACTAATATTTACTGGAAAATTCATCATTTTATTTCTTGGCTTCCTTTGCAAATGGATTCACTGTTTCCTATTTCAGTAGAGGTAGAATCCCACTTTATTGGGCATCCTTTCAGTGTCTAGTTTGGTACAAGACTATTTCCATGATACATCCAAAAGCCCACGAGCTTTCCCAGTGTGCAATTAAGGTTCCATGACATTTGTATGCCTGCATGCCTGTCCATCTGCAAGTCCATCTCTCTAGCAGAGCTGTTCTTCAGATAAGATAGTTCTGTATGCTGTTTTTCAAAATGTTGTGCTAACTGACCTGCTGTAGCTGGGGGAAGGACTGGAGTTTCTTTTGTTTATTGGTTTTTAAAGAAAGTGCTTGGCCTCTGGTTTGTGGACTGGTGGGAATGCTAGTAGGACACTGTCTCA